>NC_138197.1:10971604-11514665 GCF_964194105.1 Spermophilus citellus | reverse complement strand
TTTGTTTCCTCTTGCTGTAGCCCTAAGCAGTGACTGGCGAGAAACACTTTCATGGAAAGGGGTTGCCAAGCTTCCAAAAATTACGAATCTCCAGAAATCTCAGCAAATATTTTTTTCACCCAAACTGGATGATACTTTCAGGTAATGATCAGTACACTAAGGCGACTTGGTTCCCCAAAGTTCGTTCTTCTATGTTGAAGCGTTCATTTCCAGAAACAGTTTGAATTTTTAGGTTTCACTCTGTTTTCTCCTATATTGATAGATGTATTTGGAACTCTAAATCCAACACGGTTTGTGCTAGCTTCTTGAAACTTGACACAGTAAAGTAGTTTCACGTTCTATCTCTATGTTTTGTTTCCTCTTCATGTAGCCCTAAGCAGTGACTGGCGAGAAACACTTTCATTGAAAGGGGTTGTCAAGCTTCCAAAAATTACGAATCTCCAGAAATCTCAGCAAATATTTTTTCACCCAAACTGGATGATACTTTCAGGTAATGATCCATACACTAAGGCGACTTGGTTCCCCAAAGTTCGTTCTTCTATGTTGAAGCGTTCATTTCCAGTAACAGTTTGAATTTTTAGGTTTCACTCTGTTTTCTCCTATATTGATAGATGTATTTGGAACTCTAAATCCAACACGGTTTGTGCTAGCTTCTTGAAACTTGACACAGTAAAGTAGTTTCAAGTTCTATCTCTATGTTTTGTTTCCACTTGATGTAGCCCTAAGCAGTGACTGGCGAGAAACACTTTCATGGAAAGGTGTTGCCAAGCTTCCAAAAATTACGAATCTCCAGAAATCTCAGCAAATATTTTTTCACCCAAACTGGATATTACTTTCAGGTAATGATCAGTACACTAAGGCGACTTGGTTCCCCAAATGTCATTCTTCTATGTTGAAGCGTTCATTTCCTGTAACAGTTTGAATTTTTAGGTTTCACTCTGTTTTCTCCTATATTGATAGATATATTTGGAACTCTAAATCCAACACGGTTTGTGCTAGCTTCTTGAAACTTGACACAGTAAAGTAGTTTCACGTTCTATATCTATGTTTTGTTTCCTCTTGATGTAGCCCTAAGCAGTGACTGGCGAGAAACACTTTCATGGAAAGGGGTTGCCAAGCTTCCAAATATTACGAATCTGCAGAAATCTCAGCAAATATTTTTTCACCCAAACTGGATGATACTTTCAGGTAATGATCAGTACACGTAGGCGACTTGGTTCCCCAAATGTCGTTCTTCTATGTTGAAGCGTTCATTTCCTGTAACAGTTTGAATTTTTAGGTTTCACTCTGTTTTCTCCTATATTGATACATGTATTTGGAACTCTAAATCCAACACGGTTTGTGCTAGCTTCTTGAAACCTGACACAATAAAGTAGTTTCACGTTCTATCTCTATGTTTTGTTTCCTCTTGATGTAGCCCTAAGCAGTGACTGGCGAGAAACACTTTCATGGAAAGGGGTTGCCAAGCTTCCAAAAATTACGAATCTCCAGAAATCTCAGCAAAAATTTTTCACCCAAACTGGATGATACTTTCAGGTAATGATCAGTACACTAAGGCGACTTGGTTCCCTAAATGTCGTTCTTCTATGTTGAAGCGTTCATTTCCTGTAACAGTTTGAATTTTTAGGTTTCACTCTGTTTTCTCCTATATTGATACATGTATTTGGAACTCTAAATCCAACACGGTTTGTGCTAGCTTCTTGAAACTTGACACAGTAGTTTCACGTTCTGTCTCTATGTTTTGTTTCCTCTTGATGTAGCCCTAAGCAGTGACTGGCGAGAAACACTTTCATGGAAAGGGGTTGCCAAGCTTCCAAAAATTATGAATCTCCAGAAATCTCAGCAAATATTTTTTCACCCAAACTGGATAATACTTTCAGGTAATGATCAGTACACTAAGGCGACTTGGTTCCAAAAGTTCGTTCTTCTATGTTGAAGCGTTCATTTCCAGTAACAGTTTGAATTTTTAGGTTTCACTCTGTTTTCTCCTATATTGATAGATGTATTTGGAACTCTAAATCCAACACGGTTTGTGCTAGCTTAATGAAACTTGACAAAGTAAAGTAGTTTCACGTTCTATCTCTATATTCTGTTTCCTCTTGATGTAGCCCTAAGCAGTGACTGGCGAGAACCACTTTCATGGAGAGGGGTTGCCAAGCTTCCAAAAATTACGAATCTCCAGAAATCTCAGCGAATATTTTTTCACCCAAACTGGATGATACTTTCAGGTAATGATCAGTACACTAATGCGACTTGGTTCCCCAAATGTCGTTCTTCTATGTTGAAGCGTTCATTTCCAGAAACAGTTTGAATTTTTAGGTTTCACTCTGTTTTCTCCTATATTGATAGATGTATTTGGAACTCTAAATCCAACACGGTTTGTGCTAGCTTCTTGAAACTTGACACAGTAAAGTACTTTCACGTTCTATATCTATGTTTTGTTTCCTCTTGATGTAGCCCTAAGCAGTGACTGGCGAGAAACACTTTCATGGAAAGGGGTTGCCAAGCTTCCAAAAATTACGAATCTCCAGAAATCTCAGCAAATATTTTTTCAACCAAACTGGATAATACTTTCAGGTAATGATCCGTACACTAAGGCGACTTGGTTCCCCAAAGTTCGTTCTTCTATGTTGAAGTGTTCATTTCCAATAACAGTTTGAATTTTTAGGTTTCACTCTGTTTTCTCCTATATTGATAGATGTATTTGGAACTCTAAATCCAACACGGTTTGTGCTAGGTTCTTGAAACTTGACACAGTAAAGTAGTTTCAAGTTCTATCTCTATGTTCTGTTTCCACTTGATGTAGCCCTAAGCAGTGACTGGCGAGAACCACTTTCATGGAGAGGGGTTGCCAAGCTTCCAAAAATTACGAATCTCCAGAAATCTCAGCAAATATTTTTTCACCCAAACTGGATGATACTTTCAGGTAATGATGAGTACACGAAGGCGACTTGGTTCCCCAAAGTTCGTTCTTCTATGTTGAAGCGTTCATTTCCAGTAACACTTTGAATTTTTAGGTTTCACTCTGTTTTCTCCTATATTGATAGATGTATTTGGAACTCTAAATCCAACACGGTTTGTGCTAGCTTCATGAAACTTGACAAAGTAAAGTAGTTTCACGTTCTATCTCTATATTCTGTTTCCTCTTGATGTAGCCCTAAGCAGTGACTGGTGAGAAACACTTTCATGGAAAAAGGTTGCCAAGCTTCCAAAAGTTACGAATCTCCAGAAATCTCAGCAAATATTTTTTCACCCAAACTGGATGATACTTTCAGGTAATGATCAGTACACGAAGGCGACTTGGTTCCCCAAATGTCGTTCTTCTATGTTGAAGCGTTCATTTCCAGTAACAGTTTGAATTTTTAGGTTTCACTCTGTTTTCTCCTATATTGATAGATGTATTTGGAACTCTAAATCCAACACGGTTTGTGCTAGCTTCTTGAAACTTGACACAGTAAAGTAGTTTCACGTTCTCTCTCTAGGTTTTGTTTCCTCTTGATGTAGCCCTAAGCAGTGACTGGCGAGAAACACTTTCATGGAAAGGCGTTGCCAAGCTTCCAAAAATTACGAATCTCCAGAAATCTCAGCAAATATTTTTTCACCCAAACTGGATGATACTTTCAGGTAATGATCAGTACACTAAGGCGACTTGGTTCCCCAAATGTCGTTCTTCTATGTTGAAGCGTTCATTTCCTGTAACAGTTTTTATTTTTAGGTTTCACTCTGTTTTCTCCTATATTGATAGATGTATTTGGAACTCTAAGTCCAACACGGTTTGTGCTAGCTTCTTGAAACTTGACACAGTAAAGTAGTTTCACGTTCTATCTCTATGTTTTGTTTCCTCTTGCTGTAGCCCTAAGCACTGACTGGCGAGAACCACTTTCATGGAGAGGGGTTGCCAAGCTTCCAAAAATTACGAATCTCCAGAAATCTCAGCAAATATTTTTTCACCCAAACTGGATGATACTTTCAAGCAATGATCAGTACACTAAGGCGACTTGGTTCCCCAAATGTCGTTCTTCTATGTTGAAGCGTTCATTTCCTGTAACAGTTTGAATTTTTAGGTTTCACTCTGTTTTCTCCTATATTGATACATGTATTTGGAACTCTAAAACCAACACGGTTTGTGCTAGCTTCTTGAAACTTGACACAGTAAAGTACTTTCACGTTCTATCTCTATGTTTTGTTTCCTCTTGATGTAGCCCTAAGCAGTGACTGGCGAGAAACACTTTCATGGAAAGGGGTTGCCAAGCTTCCAAAAATTACGAATCTCCAGAAATCTCAGCAAATATTTTTTCACCCAAACTGGATGATACTTTCAGGTAATGATCCGTACACTAAGGCGACTTGGTTCCCCAAAGTTCGTTCTTCTATGTTGAAGCGTTCATTTCCAGTAACAGTTTGAATTTTCAGGTTTCACTCTGTTTTCTCCTATACTGATAGATGTATTTGGAACTCTAAATCCAACACGGTTTGTGCTAGCTTCTTGAAACTTGACACAGTAAAGTAGTTTCAAGTTCTATCTCTATGTTTTGTTTCCACTTGATGTAGCCCTAAGCAGTGACTGGCGAGAAACACTTTCATGGAAAGGTGTTGCCAAGCTTCCAAAAATTACGAATCTCCAGAAATCTCAGCAAATATTTTTTCACCCAAACTGGATATTACTTTCAGGTAATGATCAGTACACTAAGGCGACTTGGTTCCCCAAATGTTGTTCTTCTATGTTGAAGCGTTCATTTCCTGTAACAGTTTGAATTTTTAGGTTTCACTCTGTTTTCTCCTATATTGATAGATGTATTTGGAACTCTAAATCCAACACGGTTTGTGCTAGCTTCTTGAAACTTGACACAGTAAAGTAGTTTCACGTTCTATCTCTATGTTTTGTTTCCTCTTGCTGTAGCCCTAAGCAGTGACTGGCGAGAACCACTTTCATGGAGAGGGGTTGCCAAGCTTCCAAAAATTACGAATCTCCAGAAATCTCAGCAAATATTTTTTCACCCAAACTGGATGATACTTTCAGGCAATGATCAGTACACTAAGGCGACTTGGTTCCCCAAATGTCGTTCTTCTATGTTGAAGCGTTCATTTCCTGTAACAGTTTGAATTTTTAGGTTTCAATCTGTTATCTCCTATATTGATACATGTATTTGGAACTCTAAATCCAATACGGTTTGTGCTAGATTCTTGAAACTTGACACAGTAAAGTAGTTTCACGTTCTATCTCTATGTTTTGTTTCCTCTTGATGTAGCCCTAAGCAGTGACTGGCGAGAACCACTTTCATGGAGAGGGGTTGCCAAGCTTCCAAAAATTACGAATCTCCAGAAATCTCAGCAAATATTTTTTCACCCAAACTGGATGATACTTTCAGGTAATGATCAGTACACGATGGCGACTTGGTTCCCCAAATGTCGTTCTTCTATGTTGAAGCGTTCATTTCCAGTAACAGTTTGAATTTTTAGGTTTCACTCTGTTTTCTCCTATATTGATACATGTATTTGGAACTCTAAATCCAACACGGTTTGTGATAGCTTCTTGAAGCTTGACACAGTAAAGTAGTTTCACGTTCTATCTCTATGTTTTGTTTCCTCTTGATGTCGCCCTAAGCAGTGACTGGCGAGAAACACTTTCATGGAAAGGGGTTGCCAAGCTTCCAAAAATTACGAATCTCCAGAAATCTCAGCAAATATTTTTTCACCCAAACTGGATGATACTTTCAGGTAATGATCAGTACACTAAGGCGACTTGGTTCCCCAAAGTTCGTTCTTCTATGTTGAAGCGTTCATTTCCAGTAACAGTTTGAATTTTTAGGTTTCACTCTGTTTTCTCCTATATTGATAGATGTATTTGGAACTCTAAATCCAACACGGTTTGTGCTAGCTTCTTGAAACTTGACACAGTAAAGTACTTTTACGTTCTATCTCTATGTTTTGTTTCCTCTTGATGTAGCCCTAAGCAGTGACTGGCGAGAAACACTTTCATGGAAAGGGGTTGCCAAGCTTCCAAAAATTACGAATCTCCAGAAATCTCAGCAAATATTTTTTCACCCAAACTGGATGATACTTTCAGGTAATGATCCGTACACTAAGGCGACTTGGTTACCCAAAGTTCTTTCTTCTATGTTGAAGCGTTCATTTCCAGTAACAGTTTGAATTTTTAGGTTTCACTCTGTTTTCTCCTATATTGATAGATGTATTTGGAACTTTAAATCCAACACGGTTTGTGCTAGCTTCTTGAAACTTGACACAGTAAAGTAGTTTCAAGTTCTATCTCTATGTTTTGTTTCCACTTGATGTAGCCCTATGCAGTGACTGGCGAGAAACACTTTCATGGAAAGGGGATGCCAAGCTTCCAAAAATTACGAATCTCCAGAAATCTCAGCAAATATTTTTTCACCCAAACTGGATGATACTTTCAGGTAATGATCAGTACACTAAGGCGACTTGGTTCCCCAAATGTCGTTCTTCTATGTTGAAGCGTTCATTTCCTGTAACAGTTTGAATTTTTAGGTTTCACTCTGTTTTCTCCTATATTGATAGATGTATTTGGAACTCTAAATCCAACACGGTTTGTGCTAGCTTCTTGAAACTTGACACAGTAAAGTAGTTTCACGTTCTATCTCTATGTTTTGTTTCCTCTTGCTGTAGCCCTAAGCAGTGACTGGAGAGAACCACTTTCATGGAGAGGGGTTGCCAAGCTTCCAAAAATTACGAATCTCCAGAAATCTCAGCAAATATTTTTTCACCCAAACTGGATGATACTTTCAGGCAATGATCAGTACACTAAGGCGACTTGGTTCCCCAAATGTCGTTCTTCTATGTTGAAGCGTTCATTTCCTGTAACAGTTTGAATTTTTAGGTTTCACTCTGTTTTCTCCTATATTGATACATGTATTTGGAACTCTAAATCCAACACGGTTTGTACTAGCTTCTTGAAACTTGACACAGTAAAGTAGTTTCACGTTCTGTCTCTATGTTTTGTTTCCTCTTGCTGTAGCCCTAAGCAGTGACTGGCGAGAAACACTTTCATGGAAAGGGGTTGCCAAGCTTCCAAAAATTACGAATCTCCAGAAATCTCAGCAAATATTTTTTCACCCAAACTGGATGATACTTTCAGGTAATGATCAGTACACTAAGGCGACTTGGTTCCCCAAAGTTCGTTCTTCTATGTTGAAGCGTTCATTTCCAGAAACAGTTTGAATTTTTAGGTTTCACTCTGTTTTCTCCTATATTGATAGATGTATTTGGAACTCTAAATCCAACACGGTTTGTGCTAGCTTCTTGAAACTTGACACAGTAAAGTAGTTTCACGTTCTATCTCTATGTTTTGTTTCCTCTTGATGTAGCCCTAAGCAGTGACTGGCGAGAAACACTTTCATTGAAAGGGGTTGCCAAGCTTCCAAAAATTACGAATCTCCAGAAATCTCAGCAAATATTTTTTCACCCAAACTGGATGATACTTTCAGGTAATGATCCGTACACTAAGGCGACTTGGTTCCCCAAAGTTCGTTCTTCTATGTTGAAGCGTTCATTTCCAGTAACAGTTTGAATTTTTAGGTTTCACTCTGTTTTCTCCTATATTGATAGATGTATTTAGAACTCTAAATCCAACACGGTTTGTGCTAGCTTCTTGAAACTTGACACAGTAAAGTAGTTTCAAGTTCTATCTCTATGTTTTGTTTCCACTTGATGTAGCCCTAAGCAGTGACTGGCGAGAAACACTTTCATGGAAAGGTGTTGCCAAGCTTCCAAAAATTACGAATCTCCAGAAATCTCAGCAAATATTTTTTCACCCAAACTGGATATTACTTTCAGGTAATGATCAGTACACTAAGGCGACTTGGTTCCCCAAATGTCGTTCTTCTATGTTGAAGCGTTCATTTCCTGTAACAGTTTGAATTTTTAGGTTTCACTCTGTTTTCTCCTATATTGATAGATATATTTGGAACTCTAAATCCAACATGGTTTGTGCTAGCTTCTTGAAACTTGACACAGTAAAGTAGTTTCACGTTCTATCTCTATGTTTTGTTTCCTCTTGCTGTAGCCCTAAGCAGTGACTGGCGAGAACCACTTTCATGTAGAAGGGTTGCCAAGCTTCCAAAAATTACGAATCTCCAGAAATCTCAGCAAATATTTTTTCACCCAAACTGGATGATACTTTCAGGCAATGATCAGTACACTAAGGCGACTTAGTTCCCCAAATTTCGTTCTTCTATGTTGAAGCGTTCATTTCCAATAACAGTTTGAATTTTTAGGTTTCACTCTGTTTTCTCCTATATTGATACATGTATTTGGAACTCTAAATCCAACACGGTTTGTGCTAGCTTCTTGAAGCTTGACACAGTAAAGTAGTTTCACGTTCTATCTCTATGTTTTGTTTCCTCTTCATGTCGCCCTAAGCAGTGACTGGCGAGAAACACTTTCATGGAAAGGGGTTGCCAAGCTTCCAAAAATTACGAATCTCCAGAAATCTCAGCAAATATTTTTTCACCCAAACTGGATGATACTTTCAGGTAATGATCAGTACACTAAGGCGACTTGGTTCCCCAAAGTTCGTTCTTCTATGTTGAAGCGTTGATTTCCAGTAACAGTTTGAATTTTTAGGTTTCACTCTGTTTTCTCCTATATTGATAGATGTATTTGGAACTCTAAATCCAACACGGTTTGTGCTAGCTTCTTGAAACTTGACACAGTAATGTAGTTTCAAGTTCAATCTCTATGTTTTGTTTCCACTTGATGTAGCCCTAAGCAGTGACTGGCGAGAAACACTTTCATGGAAAGGTGTTGCCAAGCTTCCAAAAATTACGAATCTCCAGAAATCTCAGCAAATATTTTTTCACCCAAACTGGATATTACTTTCAGGTAATGATCAGTACACTAAGGCGACTTGGTTCCCCAAATGTCGTTCTTCTATGTTGAAGCGTTCATTTCCTGTAACAGTTTGAATTTTTAGGTTTCACTCTGTTTTCTCCTATATTGATAGATGTATTTGGAACTCTAAATCCAACACGGTTTGTGCTAGCTTCTTGAAACTTGACACAGTAAAGTAGTTTCACGTTCTATCTCTATGTTTTGTTTCCTCTTGCAGTAGCCCTAAGCAGTGACTGGCGAGAACCACTTTCATGGAGAGGGGTTGCCAAGCTTCCAAAAATTACGAATCTCCAGAAATCTCAGCAAATATTGTTTCACCCAAACTGGATGATACTTTCAGGCAATGATCAGTACACTAAGGCGACTTAGTTCCCCAAATTTCGTTCTTCTATGTTGAAGCGTTCATTTCCAATAACAGTTTGAATTTTTAGGTTTCACTCTGTTTTCTCCTATATTGATACATGTATTTGGAACTCTAAATCCAACACGGTTTGTGCTAGCTTCTTGAAGCTTGACACAGTAAAGTAGTTTCACGTTCTATCTCTATGTTTTGTTTCCTCTTGATGTCGCCCTAAGCAGTGACTGGCGAGAAACACTTTCATGGAAAGGGGTTGCCAAGCTTCCAAAAATTACGAATCTCCAGAAATCTCAGCAAATATTTTTTCACCCAAACTGGATGATACTTTCAGGTAATGATCAGTACACTAAGGCGACTTGGTTCCCCAAATGTCGTTCTTCTATGTTGAAGCGTTCATTTCCTGTAACAGTTTGAATTTTTAGGTTTCAATCTGTTATCTCCTATATTGATAGATGTATTTGGAACTCTAAATCCAACACGGTTTGTGATAGCTTCTTGAAGCTTGACACAGTAAAGTAGTTTCACGTTCTATCACTATGTTTTGTTTCCTCTTGATGTAGCCCTAAGCAGTGACTGGCGAGAACCACTTTCATGGAGAGGGGTTGCCAAGCTTCCAAAAATTACGAATCTCCAGAAATCTCAGCAAATATTTTTTCACCCAAACTGGATGATACTTTCAGGTAATGATCAGTACACTAAGGCGACTTGGTTCCCCAAATTTCGTTCTTCTATGTTGAAGCGTTCATTTCCAGTAACAGTTTGAATTTTTAGGTTTCACTCTGTTTTCTCCTATATTGATACATGTATTTGGAACTCTAAATCCAACACGGTTTGTGATAGCTTCTTGAAGCTTGACACAGTAAAGTAGTTTCACGTTCTATCTCTATGTTTTGTTTCCTCTTGATGTCGCCCTAAGCAGTGACTGGCGAGAAACACTTTCATGGAAAGGGGTTGCCAAGCTTCCAAAAATTACGAATCTCCAGAAATCTCAGCAAATATTTTTTCACCCAAACTGGATGATACTTTCAGGTAATGATCAGTACACTAAGGCGACTTGGTTCCCCAAATGTCGTTCTTCTATGTTGAAGCGTTCATTTCCTGTAACAGTTTGAATTTTTAGGTTTCACTCTGTTTTCTCCTATATTGATAGATGTATTTGGAACTCTAAATCCAACACGGTTTGTGCTAGCTTCTTGAAACTTGACACAGTAAAGTACTTTCACGTTCTATCTCTATGTTTTGTTTCCTCTTGATGTAGCCCTAAGCAGTGACTGGCGAGAAACACTTTCATGGAAAGGGGTTGCCAAGCTTCCAAAAATTACGAATCTCCAGAAATCTCAGCAAATATTTTTTCACCCAAACTGGATGATACTTTCAGGTAATGATCAGTACACTAAGGCGACTTGGTTCCCCAAATGTCGTTCTTCTATGTTGAAGCGTTCATTTCCTGTAACAGTTTGAATTTTTAGGTTTCACTCTGTTTTCTCCTATATTGATAGATGTATTTGGAACTCTAAATCCAACACGGTTTGTGCTAGCTTCTTGAAACTTGACACAGTAAAGTAGTTTCACGTTCTATCTCTATGTATTGTTTCCTCTTGCTGTAGCCCAAAGCAGTGACTGGAGAGAACCACTTTCATGGAGAGGGGTTGCCAAGCTTCCAAAAATTACGAATCTCCAGAAATCTCAGCAAATATTTTTTCACCCAAACTGGATGATATTTTCAGGCAATGATCAGTACACTAAGGCGACTTGGTTCCCCAAATGTCGTTCTTCTATGTTGAAGCGTTCATTTCCTGTAACAGTTTGAATTTTTAGGTTTCACTCTGTTTTCTCCTATATTGATACATGTATTTGGAACTCTAAATCCAACACGGTTTGTACTAGCTTCTTGAAACTTGACACAGTAAAGTAGTTTCAGGTTCTGTCTCTATGTTTTGTTTCCTCTTGCTGTAGCCCTAAGCAGTGACTGGCGAGAAACACTTTCATGGAAAGGGGTTGCCAAGCTTCCAAAAATTACGAATCTCCAGAAATCTCAGCAAATATTTTTTCACCCAAACTGGATGATACTTTCAGGTAATGATCAGTACACTAAGGCGACTTGGTTCCCCAAAGTTCGTTCTTCTATGTTGAAGCGTTCATTTCCAGAAACAGTTTGAATTTTTAGGTTTCACTCTGTTTTCTCCTATATTGATAGATGTATTTGGAACTCTAAATCCAACACGGTTTGTGCTAGCTTCTTGAAACTTGACACAGTAAAGTAGTTTCACGTTCTATCTCTATGTTTTGTTTCCTCTTGATGTAGCCCTAAGCAGTGACTGGCGAGAAACACTTTCATGGAAAGGGGTTGCCAAGCTTCCAAAAATTACGAATCTCCAGAAATCTCAGCAAATATTTTTTCACCCAAACTGGATGATACTTTCAGGTAATGATCCGTACACTAAGGCGACTTGGTTCCCCAAAGTTCGTTCTTCTATGTTGAAGCGTTCATTTCCAGTAACAGTTTGAATTTTTAGGTTTCACTCTGTTTTCTCCTATATTGATAGATGTATTTGGAACTCTAAATCCAACACGGTTTGTGCTAGCTTCTTGAAACTTGACACAGTAAAGTAGTTTCAAGTTCTATCTCTATGTTTTGTTTCCACTTGATGTAGCCCTAAGCAGTGACTGGCGAGAAACACTTTCATGGAAAGGTGTTGCCAAGCTTCCAAAAATTACGAATCTCCAGAAATCTCAGCAAATATTTTTTCACCCAAACTGGATATTACTTTCAGGTAATGATCAGTACACTAAGGCGACTTGGTTCCCCAAATGTCGTTCTTCTATGTTGAAGCGTTCATTTCCTGTAACAGTTTGAATTTTTAGGTTTCACTCTGTTTTCTCCTATATTGATAGATGTATTTGGAACTCTAAATCCAACACGGTTTGTGCTAGCTTCTTGAAGCTTGACACAGTAAAGTAGTTTCACGTTCTATCTCTATGTTTTGTTTCCTCTTGATGTCGCCCTAAGCAGTGACTGGCGAGAAACACTTTCATGGAAAGGGGTTGCCAAGCTTCCAAAAATTACGAATCTCCAGAAATCTCAGCAAATATTTTTTCACCCAAACTGGATGATACTTTCAGGTAATGATCAGTACACTAAGGCGACTTGGTTCCCCAAAGTTCGTTCTTCTATGTTGAAGCGTTCATTTCCAGTAACAGTTTGAATTTTTAGGTTTCACTCTGTTTTCTCCTATATTGATAGATGTATTTGGAACTCTAAATCCAACACGGTTTGTGCTAGCTTCTTGAAACTTGACACAGTAAAGTAGTTTCAAGTTCTATCTCTATGTTTTGTTTCCACTTGATGTAGCCCTAAGCAGTGACTGGCGAGAAACACTTTCATGGAAAGGGGTTGCCAAGCTTCCAAAAATTACGAATCTCCAGAAATCTCAGCAAATATTTTTTCACCCAAACTGGATGATACTTTCAGGTAATGATCAGTACACTAAGGCGACTTGGTTCCCCAAATGTCGTTCTTCTATGTTGAAGCGTTCATTTCCTGTAACAGTTTGAATTTTTAGGTTTCACTCTGTTTTCTCCTATATTGATAGATGTATTTGGAACTCTAAATCCAACACGGTTTGTGCTAGCTTCTTGAAACTTGACACAGTAAAGTAGTTTCACGTTCTATCTCTATGTATTGTTTCCTCTTGCTGTAGCCCAAAGCAGTGACTGGAGAGAACCACTTTCATGGAGAGGGGTTGCCAAGCTTCCAAAAATTACGAATCTCCAGAAATCTCAGCAAATATTTTTTCACCCAAACTGGATGATACTTTCAGGTAATGATCCGTACACTAAGGCGACTTGGTTCCCCAAAGTTCGTTCTTCTATGTTGAAGCGTTCATTTCCAGTAACAGTTTGAATTTTTAGGTTTCACTCTGTTTTCTCCTATATTGATAGATGTATTTGGAACTCTAAATCCAACACGGTTTGTGCTAGCTTCTTGAAACTTGACACAGTAAAGTAGTTTCAAGTTCTATCTCTATGTTTTGTTTCCACTTGATGTAGCCCTAAGCAGTGACTGGCGAGAAACACTTTCATGGAAAGGTGTTGCCAAGCTTCCAAAAATTACGAATCTCCAGAAATCTCAGCAAATATTTTTTCACCCAAACTGGATATTACTTTCAGGTAATGATCAGTACACTAAGGCGACTTGGTTCCCCAAATGTCGTTCTTCTATGTTGAAGCGTTCATTTCCTGTAACAGTTTGAATTTTTAGGTTTCACTCTGTTTTCTCCTATATTGATAGATGTATTTGGAACTCTACATCCAACACGGTTTGTGCTAGCTTCTTGAAACTTGACACAGTAAAGTAGTTTCACGTTCTATCTCTATGTTTTGTTTCCTCTTGCTGTAGCCCTAAGCAGTGACTGGCGAGAACCACTTTCATGGAGAGGGGTTGCCAAGCTTCCAAAAATTACGAATCTCCAGAAATCTCAGCAAATATTTTTTCACCCAAACTGGATGATACTTTCAGGCAATGATCAGTACACTAAGGCGACTTAGTTCCCCAAATTTCGTTCTTCTATGTTGAAGCGTTCATTTCCAATAACAGTTTGAATTTTTAGGTTTCACTCTGTTTTCTTCTATATTGATACATGTATTTGGAACTCTAAATCCAACACGGTTTGTGCTAGCTTCTTGAAGCTTGACACAGTAAAGTAGTTTCACGTTCTATCTCTATGTTTTGTTTCCTCTTGATGTCGCCCTAAGCAGTGACTGGCGAGAAACACTTTCATGGAAAGGGGTTGCCAAGCTTCCAAAAATTACGAATCTCCAGAAATCTCAGCAAATATTTTTTCACCCAAACTGGATGATACTTTCAGGTAATGATCAGTACACTAAGGCGACTTGGTTCCCCAAAGTTCGTTCTTCTATGTTGAAGCGTTCATTTCCAGTAACAGTTTGAATTTTTAGGTTTCACTCTGTTTTCTCCTATATTGATAGATGTATTTGGAACTCTAAATCCAACACGGTTTGTGCTAGCTTCTTGAAACTTGACACAGTAAAGTAGTTTCAAGTTCTATCTCTATGTTTTGTTTCCACTTGATGTAGCCCTAAGCAGTGACTGGCGAGAAACACTTTCATGGAAAGGGGTTGCCAAGCTTCCAAAAATTACGAATCTCCAGAAATCTCAGCAAATATTTTTTCACCCAAACTGGATGATACTTTCAGGTAATGATCAGTACACTAAGGCGACTTGGTTCCCCAAATGTCGTTCTTCTATGTTGAAGCGTTCATTTCCTGTAACAGTTTGAATTTTTAGGTTTCACTCTGTTTTCTCCTATATTGATAGATGTATTTGGAACTCTAAATCCAACACGGTTTGTGCTAGCTTCTTGAAACTTGACACAGTAAAGTAGTTTCACGTTCTATCTCTATGTATTGTTTCCTCTTGCTGTAGCCCAAAGCAGTGACTGGAGAGAACCCCTTTTGGAGAGGGGTTGCCAAGCTTCCAAAAATTACGAATCTCCAGAAATCTCAGCAAATATTTTTTCACCCAAACTGGATGATACTTTCAGGCAATGATCAGTACACTAAGGCGACTTGGTTCCCCAAATGTCGTTCTTCTATGTTGAAGCGTTCATTTCCTGTAACAGTTTGAATTTTTAGGTTTCACTCTGTTTTCTCCTATATTGATACATGTATTTGGAACTCTAAATCCAACACGGTTTGTACTAGCTTCTTGAAACTTGACACAGTAAAGTAGTTTCACGTTCTGTCTCTATGTTTTGTTTCCTCTTGCTGTAGCCGTAAGCAGTGACTGGCGAGAAACACTTTCATGGAAAGGGGTTGCCAAGCTTCCAAAAATTACGAATCTCCAGAAATCTCAGCAAATATTTTTTCACCCAAACTGGATGATACTTTCAGGTAATGATCAGTACACTAAGGCGACTTGGTTCCCCAAAGTTCGTTCTTCTATGTTGAAGCGTTCATTTCCAGAAACAGTTTGAATTTTTAGGTTTCACTCTGTTTTCTCCTATATTGATAGATGTATTTGGAACTCTAAATCCAACACGGTTTGTGCTAGCTTCTTGAAACTTGACACAGTAAAGTAGTTTCACGTTCTATCTCTATGTTTTGTTTCCTCTTGATGTAGCCCTAAGCAGTGACTGGCGAGAAACACTTTCATGGAAAGGGGTTGCCAAGCTTCCAAAAATTACGAATCTCCAGAAATCTCAGCAAATATTTTTTCACCCAAACTGGATGATACTTTCAGGTAATGATCCGTACACTAAGGCGACTTGGTTCCCCAAAGTTCGTTCTTCTATGTTGAAGCGTTCATTTCCAGTAACAGTTTGAATTTTTAGGTTTCACTCTGTTTTCTCCTATATTGATAGATGTATTTGGAACTCTAAATCCAACACGGTTTGTGCTAGCTTCTTGAAACTTGACACAGTAAAGTAGTTTCAAGTTCTATCTCTATGTTTTGTTTCCACTTGATGTAGCCCTAAGCAGTGACTGGCGAGAAACACTTTCATGGAAAGGTGTTGCCAAGCTTCCAAAAATTACGAATCTCCAGAAATCTCAGCAAATATTTTTTCACCCAAACTGGATATTACTTTCAGGTAATGATCAGTACACTAAGGCGACTTGGTTCCCCAAATGTCGTTCTTCTATGTTGAAGCGTTCATTTCCTGTAACAGTTTGAATTTTTAGGTTTCACTCTGTTTTCTCCTATATTGATAGATGTATTTGGAACTCTACATCCAACACGGTTTGTGCTAGCTTCTTGAAACTTGACACAGTAAAGTAGTTTCACGTTCTATCTCTATGTTTTGTTTCCTCTTGCTGTAGCCCTAAGCAGTGACTGGCGAGAACCACTTTCATGGAGAGGGGTTGCCAAGCTTCCAAAAATTACGAATCTCCAGAAATCTCAGCAAATATTTTTTCACCCAAACTGGATGATACTTTCAGGCAATGATCAGTACACTAAGGCGACTTAGTTCCCCAAATTTCGTTCTTCTATGTTGAAGCGTTCATTTCCAATAACAGTTTGAATTTTTAGGTTTCACTCTGTTTTCTCCTATATTGATACATGTATTTGGAACTCTAAATCCAACACGGTTTGTGCTAGCTTCTTGAAGCTTGACACAGTAAAGTAGTTTCACGTTCTATCTCTATGTTTTGTTTCCTCTTGATGTCGCCCTAAGCAGTGACTGGCGAGAAACACTTTCATGGAAAGGTGTTGCCAAGCTTCCAAAAATTACGAATCTCCAGAAATCTCAGCAAATATTTTTTCACCCAAACTGGATGATACTTTCAGGTAATGATCAGTACACTAAGGCGACTTGGTTCCCCAAATGTCGTTCTTCTATGTTGAAGCGTTCATTTCCTGTAACAGTTTGAATTTTTAGGTTTCACTCTGTTTTCTCCTATATTGATACATGTATTTGGAACTCTAAATCCAACACGGTTTGTGCTAGCTTCTTGAAACTTGACACAGTAAAGTAGTTTCACGTTCTATCTCTATGTTTTGTTTCCTCTTGATGTAGCCGTAAGCAGTGACTGGCGAGAAACACTTTCATGGAAAGGGGTTGCCAAGCTTCCAAAAATTACGAATCTCCAGAAATCTCAGCAAATATTTTTTCACCCAAACTGGATGATACTTTCAGGTAATGATCAGTACACTAAGGCGACTTGGTTCCCCAAATGTCGTTCTTCTATGTTGAAGCGTTCATTTCCAGTAACAGTTTGAATTTTTAGGTTTCACTCTGTTTTCTCCTATATTGATAGATGTATTTGGAACTCTAAATCCAACACGGTTTGTGCTAGCTTCTTGAAACTTGACACAGTAAAGTAGTTTCAAGTTCTATCTCTATATTCTGTTTCCTCTTGATGTAGCCCTAAGCAGTGACTGGCGAGAAACACTTTCATGGAAAGGTGTTGCCAAGCTTC
The DNA here is from genome assembly GCF_964194105.1 of Spermophilus citellus. NCBI lineage: Eukaryota > Metazoa > Chordata > Mammalia > Rodentia > Sciuridae > Spermophilus > Spermophilus citellus. The sequence continues at coordinate 11,497,498 of NC_138197.1, read as the reverse complement.
CAAAAATTACGAATCTCCAGAAATCTCAGCAAATATTTTTTCACCCAAACTGGATATTACTTTCAGGTAATGATCAGTACACTAAGGCGACTTGGTTCCCCAAATGTCGTTCTTCTATGTTGAAGCGTTCATTTCCTGTAACAGTTTGAATTTTTAGGTTTCACTCTGTTTTCTCCTATATTGATAGATGTATTTGGAACTCTAAATCCAACACGGTTTGTGCTAGCTTCTTGAAACTTGACACAGTAAAGTAGTTTCACGTTCTATCTCTATGTTTTGTTTCCTCTTGCTGTAGCCCTAAGCAGTGACTGGCGAGAACCACTTTCATGGAGAGGGGTTGCCAAGCTTCCAAAAATTACGAATCTCCAGAAATCTCAGCAAATATTTTTTCACCCAAACTGGATGATACTTTCAGGCAATGATCAGTACACTAAGGCGACTTAGTTCCCCAAATTTCGTTCTTCTATGTTGAAGCGTTCATTTCCAATAACAGTTTGAATTTTTAGGTTTCACTCTGTTTTCTCCTATATTGATACATGTATTTGGAACTCTAAATCCAACAAGGTTTGTGCTAGCTTCTTGAAGCTTGACACAGTAAAGTAGTTTCACGTTCTATCTCTATGTTTTGTTTCCTCTTGATGTCGCCCTAAGCAGTGACTGGCGAGAAACACTTTCATGGAAAGGGGTTGCCAAGCTTCCAAAAATTACGAATCTCCAGAAATCTCAGCAAATATTTTTTCACCCAAACTGGATGATACTTTCAGGTAATGATCAGTACACTAAGGCGACTTGGTTCCCCAAATGTCGTTCTTCTATGTTGAAGCGTTCATTTCCTGTAACAGTTTGAATTTTTAGGTTTCAATCTGTTATCTCCTATATTGATACATGTATTTGGAACTCTAAATCCAACACGGTTTGTGCTAGCTTCTTGAAACTTGACACAGTAAAGTAGTTTCACGTTCTATCTCTATATTCTGTTTCCTCTTGATGTAGCCCTAAGCAGTGACTGGCGAGAACCACTTTCATGGAGAGGGGTTGCCAAGCTTCCAAAAATTACGAATCTCCAGAAATCTCAGCAAATATTTTTTCACCCAAACTGGATGATACTTTCAGGTAATGATCAGTACACGAAGGCGACTTGGTTCCCCAAATGTCGTTCTTCTATGTTGAAGCGTTCATTTCCAGTAACACTTTGAATTTTTAGGTTTCACTCTGTTTTCTCCTATATTGATAGATATATTTGGAACTCTAAATCCAACACGGTTTGTGCTAGCTTCTTGAAACTTGACACAGTAAAGTAGTTTCACGTTCTATCTCTATATTCTGTTTCCTCTTGATGTAGCCCTAAGCAGTGACTGGCGAGAACCACTTTCATGGAGAGGGGTTGCCAAGCTTCCAAAAATTACGAATCTCCAGAAATCTCAGCAAATATTTTTTCACCCAAACTGGATGATACTTTCAGGTAATGATCAGTACACGAAGGCGACTTGGTTCCCCAAATGTCGTTCTTCTATGTTGAAGCGTTCATTTCCAGTAACACTTTGAATTTTTAGGTTTCACTCTGTTTTCTCCTATATTGATAGATGTATTTGGAACTCTAAATCCAACACGGTTTGTGCTAGCTTCATGAAACTTGACAAAGTAAAGTAGTTTCACGTTCTATCTCTATATTCTGTTTCCTCTTGATGTAGCCCTAAGCAGTGACTGGTGAGAAACACTTTCATGGAAAAAGGTTGCCAAGCTTCCAAAAGTTACGAATCTCCAGAAATCTCAGCAAATATTTTTTCACCCAAACTGGATGATACTTTCAGGTAATGATCAGTACACTAAGGCGACTTGGTTCCCCAAATGTCGTTCTTCTATGTTGAAGCGTTCATTTCCAGTAACAGTTTGAATTTTTAGGTTTCACTCTGTTTTCTCCTATATTGATACATGTATTTGGAACTCTAAATCCAACATGGTTTGTGCTAGCTTCTTGAAACTTGACACAGTAAAGTAGTTTCATGTTCTATCTCTATGTTTTGTTTCCTCTTGATGTAGCCGTAAGCAGTGACTGGCGAGAAACACTTTCATGGAAAGGGGTTGCCAAGCTTCCAAAAATTACGAATCTCCAGAAATCTCAGCAAATATTTTTTCACCCAAACTGGATGATACTTTCAGGTAATGATCAGTACACGAAGGCGACTTGGTTCCCCAAATGTCGTTCTTCTATGTTGAAGCGTTCATTTCCAGTAACAGTTTGAATTTTTAGGTTTCACTCTGTTTTCTCCTATATTGATAGATGTATTTGGAACTCTAAATCCAACACGGTTTGTGCTAGCTTCTTGAAACTTGACACAGTAAAGTAGTTTCACGTTCTATCTCTATATTCTGTTTCCTCTTGATGTAGCCCTAAGCAGTGACTGGTGAGAAACACTTTCATGGAAAAAGGTTGCCAAGCTTCCAAAAGTTACGAATCTCCAGAAATCTCAGCAAATATTTTTTCACCCAAACTGGATGATACTTTCAGGTAATGATGAGTACACGAAGGCGACTTGGTTCCCCAAATTTCGTTCTTCTATGTTGAAGCGTTCATTTCCAGTAACAGTTTGAATGTTTAGGTTTCACTCTGTTTTCTCCTATATTGATAGATGTATTTGGAACTCTAAATCCAACACGGTTTGTGCTAGCTTCTTGAAACTTGACACAGTAGTTTCACGTTCTATCTCTAGGTTTTGTTTCCTCTTGATGTAGCCCTAAGCAGTGACTGGCGAGGAACACTTTCATGGAAAGGGGTTGCCAAGCTTCCAAAAATTACGAATCTCCAGAAATCTCAGCAAATATTTTTTCACCCAAACTGGATGATACTTTCAGGCAATGATCAGTACACTAAGGCGACTTGGTTCCCCAAATGTCGTTCTTCTATGTTGAAGCGTTCATTTCCTGTAACAGTTTGAATTTTTAGGTTTCACTCTGTTTTCTCCTATATTGATACATGTATTTGGAACTCTAAATCCAACACGGTTTGTGCTAGCTTCTTGAAACTTGACACAGTAAAGTAATTTCACGTTCTATCTCTATGTTTTGTTTCCTCTTGATGTAGCCCTAAGCAGTGACTGGCGAGAAACACTTTCATGGAAAGGGGTTGCCAAGCTTCCAAAAATTACGAATCTCCAGAAATCTCAGCAAATATTTTTTCACCCAAACTGGATGATACTTTCAGGTAATGATCAGTACACTAAGGCGACTTGGTTCCCCAAAGTTCGTTCTTCTATGTTGAAGCGTTCATTTCCAGTAACAGTTTGAATTTTTAGGTTTCACTCTGTTTTCTCCTATATTGATAGATGTATTTGGAACTCTAAATCCAACACGGTTTGTGCTAGCTTCTTGAAACTTGACACAATAAAGTAGTTTCACGTTCTACCTCTATGTTTTGTTTCCTCTTCATGTAGCCCTAAGCAGTGACTGGCGAGAAACACTTTCATGGAAAGGGGTTGCCAAGCTTCCAAAAATTACGAATCTCCAGAAATCTCAGCAAATATTTTTTCACCCAAACTGGATGATACTTTCAGGTAATGATCAGTACACTAAGGCGACTTGGTTCCCCAAATGTCGTTCTTCTATGTTGAAGCGTTCATTTCCAGTAACAGTTTGAATTTTTAGGTTTCACTCTGTTTTCTCCTATATTGATACATGTATTTGGAACTCTAAATCCAACACGGTTTGTGCTAGCTTCTTGAAACTTGACACAGTAAAGTAGTTTCAAGTTCTATCTCTATGTTTTGTTTCCTCTTGATGTAGCCCTAAGCAGTGACTGGCGAGAAACACTTTCATGGAAAGGGGTTGCCAAGCTTCCAAAAATTACGAATCTCCAGAAATCTCAGCAAATATTTTTTCACCCAAACTGGATGATACTTTCAGGTAATGATCAGTACACTAAGGCGACTGGTTCCCCAAATGTCGTTCTTCTATGTTGAAGCGTTCATTTCCAGTAACAGTTTGAATTTTTAGGTTTCACTCTGTTTTCTCCTATATTGATAGATGTATTTGGAACTCTAAATCCAACACGGTTTGTGCTAGCTTCTTGAAACTTGACACAGTAAAGTAGTTTCACGTTCTATCTCTATGTTTTGTTTCCTCTTGATGTAGCCCTAAGCAGTGACTGGCGAGAACCACTTTCATGGATAGGGGTTGCCAAGCTTCCAAAAATTACGAATCTCCAGAAATCTCAGCAAATATTTTTTCACCCAAACTGGATGATACTTTCAGGTAATGATCAGTACACTAAGGCGACTTGGTTCCCTAAATGTCGTTCTTCTATGTTGAAGCGTTCATTTCCTGTAACAGTTTGAATTTTTAGGTTTCACTCTGTTTTCTCCTATATTGATACATGTATTTGGAACTCTAAATCCAACACGGTTTGTGCTAGCTTCTTGAAACTTGACACAGTAGTTTCACGTTCTGTCTCTATGTTTTGTTTCCTCTTGATGTAGCCCTAAGCAGTGACTGGGGAGAAACACTTTCATGGAAAGGGGTTGCCAAGCTTCCAAAAATTATGAATCTCCAGAAATCTCAGCAAATATTTTTTCACCCAAACTGGATAATACTTTCAGGTAATGATCAGTACACTAAGGCGACTTGGTTCCCCAAAGTTCGTTCTTCTATGTTGAAGCGATCATTTCCAGTAACAGTTTGAATTTTTAGGTTTCACTCTGTTTTCTCCTATATTGATAGATGTATTTGGAACTCTAAATCCAACACGGTTTGTGCTAGCTTCTTGAAACTTGACACAGTAAAGTACTTTCACGTTCTATCTCTATGTTTTGTTTCCTCTTGCTGTAGCCCTAAGCAGTGACTGGCGAGAACCACTTTCATGGAGAGGGGTTGCCAAGCTTCCAAAAATTACGAATCTCCAGAAATCTCAGCAAATATTTTTTCACCCAAACTGGATGATACTTTCAGGTAATGATCAGTACACGAAGGCGACTTGGTTCCCCAAATGACGTTCTTCTATGTTGAAGCATTCATTTCCAGTAACACTTTGAATTTTTAGGTTTCACTCTGTTTTCTCCTATATTGATAGATGTATTTGGAACTCTAAATCCAACACGGTTTGTGCTAGCTTAATGAAACTTGACAAAGTAAAGTAGTTTCACGTTCTATCTCTATATTCTGTTTCCTCTTGATGTAGCCCTAAGCAGTGACTGGCGAGAACCACTTTCATGGAGAGGGGTTGCCAAGCTTCCAAAAATTACGAATCTCCAGAAATCTCAGCAAATATTTTTCACCCAAACTGGATGATACTTTCAGGTAATGATCAGTACACTAAGGCGACATGGTTCCCCAAATGTCGTTCTTCTATGTTGAAGCGTTCATTTCCAGTAACAGTTTGAATTTTTAGGTTTCACTCTGTTTTCTCCTATATGGATACATGTATTTGGAACTCTAAATCCAACACGGTTTCTGCTAGCTTCTTGAAACTTGACACAGAAAAGTAGTTTCACGTTCTATCTCTATATTTTGTTTCCTCTTGCTGTAGCCCTAAGCAGTGACTGGCGAGAACCACTTTCATGGAGAGGGGTTGCCCAGCTTCCAAAAATTACGAATCTCCAGAAATCTCAGCAAATATTTTTTCACCCACACTGGATGATTCTTTCAGGTAATGATCAGTACACTAAGGCGACTTGGTTCACCAAATTTCGTTCTTCTATGTTGAAGCGTTCATTTCCAGTAACAGTTTGAATTTTTAGGTTTCACTCTGTTTTCTCCTATATTGATAGATGTATTTGGAACTCTAAATCCAACACGGTTTGTGCTAGCTTCTTGAAACTTGACACAGTAAAGTAGTTTCAAGTTCTATCTCTATGTTTTGTTTCCTCTTGATGTAGCCCAAGCAGTGACTGGCGAGAAACACTTTCATGGAAAGGGGTTGCCAAGCTTCCAAAAATTACGAATCTCCAGAAATCTCAGCAAATATTTTTTCACCCAAACTGGATGATACTTTCAGGTAATGATCAGTACACGTAGGCGACTTGGTTCCCCAAATGTCGTTCTTCTATGTTGAAGCGTTCATTTCCAGTAACAGTTTGAATTTTTAGGTTTCACTCTGTTTTCTCCTATATTGATACATGTATTTGGAACTCTAAATCCAACACGGTTTGTGCTAGCTTCTTGAAACTTGACACAGTAAAGTAGTTTCAAGTTCTATCTCTATGTTTTGTTTCCTCTTGATGTAGCCCTAAGCAGTGACTGGCGAGAAACACTTTCATGGAAAGGGGTTGCCAAGCTTCCAAAAATTACGAATCTCCAGAAATCTCAGCAAATATTTTTTCACCCAAACTGGATGATACTTTCAGGTAATGATCAGTACACTAAGGCGACTGGTTCCCCAAATGTCGTTCTTCTATGTTGAAGCGTTCATTTCCAGTAACAGTTTGAATTTTTAGGTTTCACTCTGTTTTCTCCTATATTGATACATGTATTTGGAACTCTAAATCCAACACGGTTTGTGCTAGCTTCTTGAAACTTGACACAGTAAAGTAGTTTCACGTTCTATCTCTATTTTTTGTTTCCTCTTGATGTAGCCCTAAGCAGTGACTGGCGAGAACCACTTTCATGGATAGGGGTTGCCAAGCTTCCAAAAATTACGAATCTCCAGAAATCTCAGCAAATATTTTTTCACCCAAACTGGATGATACTTTCAGGTAATGATCAGTACACTAAGGCGACTTGGTTCCCCAAATGTCGTTCTTCTATGTTGAAGCGTTCATTTCCAGTAACAGTTTGAATTTTTAGGTTTCACTCTGTTTTCTCCTATATTGATAGATGTATTTGGAACTCTAAATCCAACACGGATTGTGCTAGCTTCTTGAAACTTGACACAGTAAAGTAGTTTCAAGTTCTATCTCTATGTTTTGTTTCCTCTTGATGTAGCCCTAAGCAGTGACTGGCGAGAAACACTTTCATGGAAAGGGGTTGCCAAGCTTCCAAAAATTACGAATCTCCAGAAATCTCAGCAAATATTTTTTCACCCAAACTGGATGATACTTTCAGGTAATGATCAGTACACGTAGGCGACTTGGTTCCCCAAATGTCGTTCTTCTATGTTGAAGCGTTCATTTCCTGTAACAGTTTGAATTTTTAGGTTTCACTCTGTTTTCTCCTATATTGATACATGTATTTGGAACTCTATATCCAACACGGTTTGTGCTAGCTTCTTGAAACCTGACACAATAAAGTAGTTTCACGTTCTATCTCTATGTTTTGTTTCCTCTTGATGTAGCCCTAAGCAGTGACTGGCGAGAAACACTTTCATGGAAAGGGGTTGCCAAGCTTCCAAAAATTACGAATCTCCAGAAATCTCAGCAAATATTTTTTTCACCCAAACTGGATGATACTTTCAGGTAATGATCAGTACACTAAGACGACTTGGTTCCCTAAATGTCGTTCTTCTATGTTGAAGCGTTCATTTCCTGTAACAGTTTGAATTTTTAGATTTCACTCTGTTTTCTCCTATATTGATACATGTATTTGGAACTCTAAATCCAACACGGTTTGTGCTAGCTTCTTGAAACTTGACACAGTAGTTTCACGTTCTGTCTCTATGTTTTGTTTCCTCTTGATGTAGCCCATAGCAGTGACTGGCGAGAAACACTTTCATGGAAAGTGGTTGCCAAGCTTCCAAAAATTATGAATCTCCAGAAATCTCAGCAAATATTTTTTCACCCAAACTGGATAATACTATCAGGTAATGATCAGTACACTAAGGCGACTTGGTTCCCCAAAGTTCGTTCTTCTATGTTGAAGCGTTCATTTCCAGTAACAGTTTGAATTTTTAGGTTTCACTCTGTTTTCTCCTATATTGATACATGTATTTGGAACTCTAAATCCAACATGGTTTGTGATAGCTTCTTGAAACTTGACACAGAAAAGTAGTTTCACGTTCTATCTCTATGTTTTGTTTCCTCTTGATGTAGCCCTAAGCAGTGACTGGCGAGAAACACTTTCATGGAAAGGGGTTGCCAAGCTTCCAAAAATTACGAATCTCCAGAAATCTCAGCAAATATTTTTTCACCCAAACTGGATGATACTTTCAGGTAATGATCAGTACACTAAGGCGACTTGGTTCCCCAAATGTCGTTCTTCTATGTTGAAGCGTTCATTTCCAGTAACAGTTTGAATTTTTAGGTTTCACTCTGTTTTCTCCTATATTGATACATGTATTTGGAACTCTAAATCCAACACGGTTTGTGCTAGCTTCTTGAAACTTGACACAGTAAAGTAGTTTCAAGTTCTGTCTCTATGTTTTGTTTCCTCTTGATGTAGCCCTAAGCAGTGACTGGCGAGAAACACTTTCATGGAAAGGGGTTGCCAAGCTTCCAAAAATTACGAATCTCCAGAAATCTCAGCAAATATTTTTTCACCCAAACTGGATGATACTTTCAGGTAATGATCAGTACACTAAGGCGACTGGTTCCCCAAATGTCGTTCTTCTATGTTGAAGCGTTCATTTCCAGTAACAGTTTGAATTTTTAGGTTTCACTCTGTTTTCTCCTATATTGATAGATGTATTTGGAACTCTAAATCCAACACGGTTTGTGCTAGCTTCTTGAAACTTGACACAGTAAAGTAGTTTCACGTTCTATCTCTAGGTTTTGTTTCCTCTTGATGTAGCCCTAAGCAGTGACTGGCGAGAACCACTTTCATGGATAGGGGTTGCCAAGCTTCCAAAAATTACGAATCTCCAGAAATCTCAGCAAATATTTTTTCACCCAAACTGGATGATACTTTCAGGTAATGATCAGTACACTAAGGCGACTTGGTTCCCCAAATGTCGTTCTTCTATGTTGAAGCGTTCATTTCCAGTAACAGTTTGAATTTTTAGGTTTCACTCTGTTTTCTCCTATATTGATAGATGTATTTGGAACTCTAAATCCAACACGGTTTGTGCTAGCTTCTTGAAACTTGACACAGTAAAGTAGTTTCAAGTTCTATCTCTATGTTTTGTTTCCTCTTGATGTAGCCCTAAGCAGTGACTGGCGAGAAACACTTTCATGGAAAGGGGTTGCCAAGCTTCCAAAAATTACGAATCTCCAGAAATCTCAGCAAATATTTTTTCACCCAAACTGGATGATACTTTCAGGTAATGATCAGTACACGTAGGCGACTTGGTTCCCCAAATGTCGTTCTTCTATGTTGAAGCGTTCATTTCCTGTAACAGTTTGAATTTTTAGGTTTCACTCTGTTTTCTCCTATATTGATACATGTATTTGGAACTCTAAATCCAACACGGTTTGTGCTAGCTTCTTGAAACCTGACACAATAAAGTAGTTTCACGTTCTATCTCTATGTTTTGTTTCCTCTTGATGTAGCCCTAAGCAGTGACTGGCGAGAAACACTTTCATGGAAAGGGGTTGCCAAGCTTCCAAAAATTACGAATCTCCAGAAATCTCAGCAAATATTTTTTCACCCAAACTGGATGATACTTTCAGGTAATGATCAGTACACTAAGGCGACTTGGTTCCCTAAATGTCGTTCTTCTATGTTGAAGCGTTCATTTCCTGTAACAGTTTGAATTTTTAGGTTTCACTCTGTTTTCTCCTATATTGATACATGTATTTGGAACTCTAAATCCAACACGGTTTGTGCTAGCTTCTTGAAACTTGACACAGTAGTTTCACGTTCTGTCTCTATGTTTTGTTTCCTCTTGATGTAGCCCTAAGCAGTGACTGGCGAGAAACACTTTCATGGAAAAGGGTTGCCAAGCTTCCAAAAATTATGAATCTCCAGAAATCTCAGCAAATATTTTTTCACCCAAACTGGATAATACTTTCAGGTAATGATCAGTACACTAAGGCGACTTGGTTCCCCAAAGTTCGTTCTTCTATGTTGAAGCGTTCATTTCCAGTAACAGTTTGAATTTTTAGGTTTCACTCTGTTTTCTCCTATATTGATAGATGTATTTGGAACTCTAAATCCAACACGGTTTGTGCTAGCTTCTTGAAACGTGACACAGTAAAGTACTTTCACGTTCTATCTCTATGTTTTGTTTCCTCTTGCTGTAGCCCTAAGCAGTGACTGGCGAGAACCACTTTCATGGAGAGGGGTTGCCAAGCTTCCAAAAATTACGAATCTCCAGAAATCTAAGCAAATATTTTTTCACCCAAACTGGATGATACTTTCAGGTAATGATCAGTACACTAAGGCGACTTGGTTCCCCAAATTTCGTTCTTCTATGTTGAAGCGTTCATTTCCAGTAACAGTTTGAATTTTTAGGTTTCACTCTGTTTTCTCCTATATTGATACATGTATTTGTAACTCTAATACAACACGGTTTGTGATAGCTTCTTGAAGCTTGACACAGTAAAGTAGTTTCACGTTCTATCTCTATGTTTTGTTTCCTCTTGATGTCGCCCTAAGCAGTGACTGGCGAGAAACACTTTCATGGAAAGGGCTTGCCAAGCTTCCAAAAATTATGAATCTCCAGAAATCTCAGCAAATATTTTTTCACCCAAACTGGATGATACTTTCAGGTAATGATCCGTACACTAAGGCGACTTGGTTCCCCAAAGTTCTTTCTTCTATGTTGAAGCGTTCATTTCCAGTTACAGTTTGAATTTTTAGGTTTCACTCTGTTTTCTCCTATATTGATAGATGTATTTGGAACTCTAAATCCAACACGGTTTGTGCTAGCTTCTTGAAACTTGACACAGTAAAGTAGTTTCAAGTTCTATCTCTATGCTTTGTTTCCACTTGATGTAGCCCTAAGCAGTGACTGGCGAGAAACACTTTCATGGAAAGGGGTTGCCAAGCTTCCAAAAATTACGAATCTCCAGAAATCTCAGCAAATATTTTTTCACCCAAACTGGATGATACTTTCAGGTAATGATCAGTACACTAAGGCGACTTGGTTCCCCAAATGTCGTTCTTCTATGTTGAAGCGTTCATTTCCTGTAACAGTTTGAATTTTTAGGTTTCACTCTGTTTTCTCCTATATTGATAGATGTATTTGGAACTCTAAATCCAACACGGTTTGTGCTAGCTTCTTGAAACTTGACACAGTAAAGTAGTTTCACGTTCTATCTCTATGTTTTGTTTCCTCTTGCTGTAGCCCTAAGCAGTGACTGGCGAGAACCACTTTCATGGAGAGGGGTTGCCAAGCTTCCAAAAATTACGAATCTCCAGAAATCTCAGCAAATATTTTTTCACCCAAACTGGATGATACTTTCAAGCAATGATCAGTACACTAAGGCGACTTGGTTCCCCAAATGTCGTTCTTCTATGTTGAAGCGTTCATTTCCTGTAACAGTTTGAATTTTTAGGTTTCACTCTGTTTTCTCCTATATTGATACATGTATTTGGAACTCTAAAACCAACACGGTTTGTGCTAGCTTCTTGAAACTTGACACAGTAAAGTACTTTCACGTTCTATCTCTATGTTTTGTTTCCTCTTGATGTAGCCCTAAGCAGTGACTGGCGAGAAACACTTTCATGGAAAGGGGTTGCCAAGCTTCCAAAAATTACGAATCTCCAGAAATCTCAAAAATATTTTTTCACCCAAACTGGATGATACTTTCAGGTAATGATCCGTACACTAAGGCGACTTGGTTCCCCAAAGTTCGTTCTTCTATGTTGAAGCGTTCATTTCCAGTAACAGTTTGAATTTTTAGGTTTCACTCTGTTTTCTCCTATATTGATAGATGTATTTGGAACTCTAAATCCAACACGGTTTGTGCTAGCTTCTTGAAACTTGACACAGTAAAGTAGTTTCAAGTTCTATCTCTATGTTTTGTTTCCACTTGATGTAGCCCTAAGCAGTGACTGGCGAGAAACACTTTCATGGAAAGGTGTTGCCAAGCTTCCAAAAATTACGAATCTCCAGAAATCTCAGCAAATATTTTTTCACCCAAACTGGATATTACTTTCAGGTAATGATCAGTACACTAAGGCGACTTGGTTCCCCAAATGTTGTTCTTCTATGTTGAAGCGTTCATTTCCTGTAACAGTTTGAATTTTTAGGTTTCACTCTGTTTTCTCCTATATTGATAGATGTATTTGGAACTCTAAATCCAATACGGTTTGTGCTAGCTTCTTGAAACTTGACACAGTAAAGTAGTTTCACGTTCTATCTCTATGTTTTGTTTCCTCTTGCTGTAGCCCTAAGCAGTGACTGGCGAGAACCACTTTCATGGAGAGGGGTTGCCAAGCTTCCAAAAATTACGAATCTCCAGAAATCTCAGCAAATATTTTTTCACCCAAACTGGATGATACTTTCAGGCAATGATCAGTACACTAAGGCAACTTAGTTCCCCAAATTTCGTTCTTCTATGTTGAAGCGTTCATTTCCAATAACAGTTTGAATTTTTAGGTTTCACTCTGTTTTCTCCTATATTGATACATGTATTTGGAACTCTAAATCCAACACGGTTTGTGCTAGCTTCTTGAAACTTGACACAGTAAAGTAGTTTCACATTCTATCTCTATGTTTTGTTTCCTCTTGATGTAGCCCTAAGCAGTGACTGGCGAGAACCACTTTCATGGAGAGGGGTTGCCAAGCTTCCGAAAATTACGAATCTCCAGAAATCTCAGCAAATATTTTTTCACCCAAACTGGATGATACTTTCAGGTAATGATCAGTACACGAAGGCGACTTGGTTCCCCAAATGTCGTTCTTCTATGTTGAAGCGTTCATTTCCAGTAACATTTGAATTTTTAGGTTTCACTCTGTTTTCTCCTATATTGATAGATGTATTTGGAACTCTAAATCCAACACGGTTTGTGCTAGCTTCTTGAAACTTGACACAGTAAAGTAGTTTCACGTTCTATCTCTATATTCTGTTTCCTCTTGATGTAGTCCTAAGCAGTGACTGGTGAGAAACACTTTCATGGAAAAAGGTTGCCAAGCTTCCAAAAGTTACGAATCTCCAGAAATCTCAGCAAATATTTTTTCACCCAAACTGGATGATACTTTCAGGTAATGATCAGTACACGAAGGCGACTTGGTTCCCCAACGTTCGTTCTTCTATGTTGAAGCGTTCATTTCCAGTAACAGTTTGAATTTTTAGGTTTCACTCTGTTTTCTCCTATATTGATAGACGTATTTGGAACTCTAAATCCAACACGGTTTGTGCTAGCTTCTTGAACCTTGACACAGTAAAGTAGTTTCACGTTCTATCTCTAGGTTTTGTTTCCTCTTCATGTAGCCCTAAGCAGTGACTGGGGAGAAACACTTTCATGGAAAGGGGTTGCCAAGCTTCCAAAAATTACGAATCTCCAGAAATCTCAGCAAATATTTTTTCACCCAAACTGGATGATACTTTCAGGTAATGATCAGTACACTAAGGCGACTTGGTTCCCCAAATTTCGTTCTTCTATGTTGAAGCGTTCATTTCCTGTAACAGTTTGAATTTTTAGGTTTCACTCTGTTTTCTCCTATATTGATACATGTATTTGGAACTCTAAATCCAACACGGTTTGTGCTAGCTTCTTGAAACTTGACACAGTAAAGTAGTTTCACGTTCTATCACTATGTTTTGTTTCCTCTTGCTGTAGCCCTAAGCAGTGACTGGCGAAAACCACTTTCATGGAGAGGGGTTGCCAAGCTTCCAAAAATTACGAATCTCCAGAAATCTCAGCAAATATTTTTTCACCCAAACTGGATGATACTTTCAGGTAATGATCAGTACACGAAGGCGACTTGGTTCCCCAAATGTCGTTCTTCTATGTTGAAGCGTTCATTTCCAGTAACAGTTTGAATATTTAGGTTTCACTCTGTTTTCTCCTATATTGATAGATGTATTTGGAACTCTAAATCCAACACGGTTTGTGCTAGCTTCTTGAAACTTGACACAGTAAAGTAGTTTCACGTTCTATCTCTATGTTTTGTTTCCTCTTGATGTAGCCCTAAGCAGTGACTGGCGAGAAACACTTTCATGGAAAGGGGTTGCCAAGCTTCCAAAAATTACGAATCTCCAGAAATCTCAGCAAATATTTTTTCACCCAAACTGGATGATACTTTCAGGTAATGATCAGTACACTAAGGCGACTTGGTTCCCCAAATGTCGTTCTTCTATTTTGAAGCGTTCATTTCCTGTAACAGTTTGAATTTTTAGGTTTCACTCTGTTTTCTCCTATATTGATACATGTATTTGGAACTCTAAATCCAACACGGTTTGTGCTAGCTTCTTGAAACTTGACACAGTAAAGTAGTTTTAAGTTCTATCTCTATGTTTTGTTTCCTCTTGATGTAGCCCTAAGCAGTGACTGGCGAGAAACACTTTCATGGAAAGTGGTTGCCAAGCTTCCAAAAATTACGAATCTCCAGAAATCTCAGCAAATATTTTTTCACCCAAACTGGATGATACTTTCAGGTAATGATCAGTACACTAAGGCGACTTGGTTCCCCAAATTTCGTTCTTCTATGTTGAAGCGTTCATTTCCTGTAACAGTTTGAATTTTTAGGTTTCACTCTGTTTTCTCCTATATTGATAGATGTATTTGGAACTCTAAATCCAACACGGTTTGTGCTAGCTTCTTGAAACTTGACACAATAAAGTAGTTTCACGTTCTATCTCTATGTTTTGTTTCCTCTTGCTGTAGCCCTAAGCAGTGACTGGCGAGAATCACTTTCATGGAAAGGGGTTGCCAAGCTTCCAAAAATTACGAATCTCCAGAAATCTCAGCAAATATTTTTTCACCCAAACTGGATGATACTTTCAGGTAATGATCAGTACACGAAGGCGACTTGGTTCCCCAAATGTCGTTCTTCTATGTTGAAGCGTTCATTTCCAGTAACACTTTGAATTTTTAGGTTTCACTCTGTTTTCTCCTATATTGATAGATGTATTTGGAACTCTAAATCCAACACGGTTTGTGCTAGCTTCTTGAAACTTGACACAGTAAAGTAGTTTCAAGTTCTATCTCTATGTTTTGTTTCCTCTTGATGTAGCCCTAAGCAGTGACTGGCGAGAAAACTTTCATGGAAAGGGGTTACCAAGCTTCCAAAAATTACGAATCTCCAGAAATCTCAGCAAATATTTTTTCACCCAAACTGGATGATACTTTCAGGTAATGATCAGTACACTAAGGCGACTTGGTTCCCCAAATGTCGTTCTTCTATGTTGAAGCGTTCATTTCCTGTAACAGTTTGAATTTTTAGGTTTCACTCTGTTTTCTCCTATATTGATACATGTATTTGGAACTCTAAATCCAACACGGTTTGTGCTAGCTTCTTGAAACTTGACACAATAAAGTAGTTTCACGTTCTATCTCTATGTTTTGTTTCCTCTTGATGTAGCCCTAAGCAGTGACTGGCGAGAAACACTTTCATGGAAAGGGGTTGCCAAGCTTCCAAAAATTACGAATCTCCAGAAATCTCAGCAAATATTTTTTCACCCAAACTGGATGATACTTTCAGGTAATGATCAGTACACTAAGGCGACTTGGTTCCCCAAATTTCGTTCTTCTATGTTGAAGCGTTCATTTCCAGTAACATTTTGAATTTTTAGGTTTCACTCTGTTTTCTCCTATATTGATACATGTATTTGGAACTCTAAATCCAACACGGTTTGTGCTAGCTTCTTGAAACTTGACACAGTAAAGTAGTTTCACGTTCTATCTCTATGTTTTGTTTCCTCTTGATGTAGCCCTAAGCAGTGACTGGCGAGAAACCCTTTCATGGAAAGGGGTTGCCAAGCTTCCAAAAATTAGAAATCTCCAGAAATCTCAGCAAATATTTTTTCACCCAAACTGGATGATACTTTCAGGTAATGATCAGTACACTAAGTCGACTTGGTTCCCCAAATGTTGTTCTTCTATGTTGAAGCGTTCATTTCCTGTAACAGTTTGAATTTTTAGGTTTCACTCTGTTTTCTCCTATATTGATACATGTATTTGGAACTCTAAATCCAACACGGTTTGTGCTAGCTTCTTGAAACTTGATATAGTAAAGTAGTTTCACGTTCTATCTCTAGGTTTTGTTTCCTCTTGATGTAGCCCTAAGCAGTGACTGGCGAGAAACACTTTCATGGAGAGGGGTTGCCAAGCTTCCAAAAATTACGAATCTCCAGAAATCTCAGCAAATATTTTTTCACCCAAACTGGATGATACTTTCAGGTAATGATCAGTACACTAAGGCGACTTGGTTCCCCAAATGTCGTTCTTCTATGTTGAAGCGTTCATTTCCTGTAACAGTTTGAATTTTTAGGTTTCACTCTGTTTTCCCCTATATTGATACATGTATTTGGAACTCTAAATCCAACACGGTTTGTGCTAGCTTCTTGAAACTTGATACAGTAAAGTAGTTTCACGTTCTATCTCTATGTTTTGTTTCCTCTTGATGTAGCCCTAAGCAGTGACTGGCGAGAAACACTTTCATGGAAAAAGGTTGCCAAGCTTCCAAAAATTACGAATCTCCAGAAATCTCAGCAAATATTTTTTCACCCAAACTGGATGATACTTTCAGGTAATGATCAGTACACTAAGGCGACTTGGTTCCCCAAAGTTCTTTCTTCTATGTTGAAGCGTTCATTTCCAGTTACAGTTTGAATTTTTAGGTTTCACTCTGTTTTCTCCTATATTGATAGATGTATTTGGAACTCTAAATCCAACACGGTTTGTGCTAGCTTCTTGAAACTTGACACAGTAAAGTAGTTTCAAGTTCTATCTCTATGCTTTGTTTCCACTTGATGTAGCCCTAAGCAGTGACTGGCGAGAAACACTTTCATGGAAAGGGGTTGCCAAGCTTCCAAAAATTACGAATCTCCAGAAATCTCAGCAAATATTTTTTCACCCAAACTGGATGATACTTTCAGGTAATGATCAGTACACTAAGGCGACTTGGTTCCCCAAATGTCGTTCTTCTATGTTGAAGCGTTCATTTCCTGTAACAGTTTGAATTTTTAGGTTTCACTCTGTTTTCTCCTATATTGATAGATGTATTTGGAACTCTAAATCCAACACGGTTTGTGCTAGCTTCTTGAAACTTGACACAGTAAAGTAGTTTCACGTTCTATCTCTATGTTTTGTTTCCTCTTGCTGTAGCCCTAAGCAGTGACTGGCGAGAACCACTTTCATGGAGAGGGGTTGCCAAGCTTCCAAAAATTACGAATCTCCAGAAATCTCAGCAAATATTTTTTCACCCAAACTGGATGATACTTTCAAGCAATGATCAGTACACTAAGGCGACTTGGTTCCCCAAATGTCGTTCTTCTATGTTGAAGCGTTCATTTCCTGTAACAGTTTGAATTTTTAGGTTTCACTCTGTTTTCTCCTATATTGATACATGTATTTGGAACTCTAAAACCAACACGGTTTGTGCTAGCTTCTTGAAACTTGACACAGTAAAGTACTTTCACGTTCTATCTCTATGTTTTGTTTCCTCTTGATGTAGCCCTAAGCAGTGACTGGCGAGAAACACTTTCATGGAAAGGGGTTGCCAAGCTTCCAAAAATTACGAATCTCCAGAAATCTCAAAAATATTTTTTCACCCAAACTGGATGATACTTTCAGGTAATGATCCGTACACTAAGGCGACTTGGTTCCCCAAAGTTCGTTCTTCTATGTTGAAGCGTTCATTTCCAGTAACAGTTTGAATTTTTAGGTTTCACTCTGTTTTCTCCTATATTGATAGATGTATTTGGAACTCTAAATCCAACACGGTTTGTGCTAGCTTCTTGAAACTTGACACAGTAAAGTAGTTTCAAGTTCTATCTCTATGTTTTGTTTCCACTTGATGTAGCCCTAAGCAGTGACTGGCGAGAAACACTTTCATGGAAAGGTGTTGCCAAGCTTCCAAAAATTACGAATCTCCAGAAATCTCAGCAAATATTTTTTCACCCAAACTGGATATTACTTTCAGGTAATGATCAGTACACTAAGGCGACTTGGTTCCCCAAATGTTGTTCTTCTATGTTGAAGCGTTCATTTCCTGTAACAGTTTGAATTTTTAGGTTTCACTCTGTTTTCTCCTATATTGATAGATGTATTTGGAACTCTAAATCCAATACGGTTTGTGCTAGCTTCTTGAAACTTGACACAGTAAAGTAGTTTCACGTTCTATCTCTATGTTTTGTTTCCTCTTGCTGTAGCCCTAAGCAGTGACTGGCGAGAACCACTTTCATGGAGAGGGGTTGCCAAGCTTCCAAAAATTACGAATCTCCAGAAATCTCAGCAAATATTTTTTCACCCAAACTGGATGATACTTTCAGGCAATGATCAGTACACTAAGGCAACTTAGTTCCCCAAATTTCGTTCTTCTATGTTGAAGCGTTCATTTCCAATAACAGTTTGAATTTTTAGGTTTCACTCTGTTTTCTCCTATATTGATACATGTATTTGGAACTCTAAATCCAACACGGTTTGTGCTAGCTTCTTGAAACTTGACACAGTAAAGTAGTTTCACATTCTATCTCTATGTTTTGTTTCCTCTTGATGTAGCCCTAAGCAGTGACTGGCGAGAACCACTTTCATGGAGAGGGGTTGCCAAGCTTCCAAAAATTACGAATCTCCAGAAATCTCAGCAAATATTTTTTCACCCAAACTGGATGATACTTTCAGGTAATGATCAGTACACGAAGGCGACTTGGTTCCCCAAATGTCGTTCTTCTATGTTGAAGCGTTCATTTCCAGTAACATTTGAATTTTTAGGTTTCACTCTGTTTTCTCCTATATTGATAGATGTATTTGGAACTCTAAATCCAACACGGTTTGTGCTAGCTTCTTGAAACTTGACACAGTAAAGTAGTTTCACGTTCTATCTCTATATTCTGTTTCCTCTTGATGTAGTCCTAAGCAGTGACTGGTGAGAAACACTTTCATGGAAAAAGGTTGCCAAGCTTCCAAAAGTTACGAATCTCCAGAAATCTCAGCAAATATTTTTTCACCCAAACTGGATGATACTTTCAGGTAATGATCAGTACACGAAGGCGACTTGGTTCCCCAACGTTCGTTCTTCTATGTTGAAGCGTTCATTTCCAGTAACAGTTTGAATTTTTAGGTTTCACTCTGTTTTCTCCTATATTGATAGACGTATTTGGAACTCTAAATCCAACACGGTTTGTGCTAGCTTCTTGAACCTTGACACAGTAAAGTAGTTTCACGTTCTATCTCTAGGTTTTGTTTCCTCTTCATGTAGCCCTAAGCAGTGACTGGGGAGAAACACTTTCATGGAAAGGGGTTGCCAAGCTTCCAAAAATTACGAATCTCCAGAAATCTCAGCAAATATTTTTTCACCCAAACTGGATGATACTTTCAGGTAATGATCAGTACACTAAGGCGACTTGGTTCCCCAAATTTCGTTCTTCTATGTTGAAGCGTTCATTTCCTGTAACAGTTTGAATTTTTAGGTTTCACTCTGTTTTCTCCTATATTGATACATGTATTTGGAACTCTAAATCCAACACGGTTTGTGCTAGCTTCTTGAAACTTGACACAGTAAAGTAGTTTCACGTTCTATCACTATGTTTTGTTTCCTCTTGCTGTAGCCCTAAGCAGTGACTGGCGAAAACCACTTTCATGGAGAGGGGTTGCCAAGCTTCCAAAAATTACGAATCTCCAGAAATCTCAGCAAATATTTTTTCACCCAAACTGGATGATACTTTCAGGTAATGATCAGTACACGAAGGCGACTTGGTTCCCCAAATGTCGTTCTTCTATGTTGAAGCGTTCATTTCCAGTAACAGTTTGAATATTTAGGTTTCACTCTGTTTTCTCCTATATTGATAGATGTATTTGGAACTCTAAATCCAACACGGTTTGTGCTAGCTTCTTGAAACTTGACACAGTAAAGTAGTTTCACGTTCTATCTCTATGTTTTGTTTCCTCTTGATGTAGCCCTAAGCAGTGACTGGCGAGAAACACTTTCATGGAAAGGGGTTGCCAAGCTTCCAAAAATTACGAATCTCCAGAAATCTCAGCAAATATTTTTTCACCCAAACTGGATGATACTTTCAGGTAATGATCAGTACACTAAGGCGACTTGGTTCCCCAAATGTCGTTCTTCTATTTTGAAGCGTTCATTTCCTGTAACAGTTTGAATTTTTAGGTTTCACTCTGTTTTCTCCTATATTGATACATGTATTTGGAACTCTAAATCCAACACGGTTTGTGCTAGCTTCTTGAAACTTGACACAGTAAAGTAGTTTTAAGTTCTATCTCTATGTTTTGTTTCCTCTTGATGTAGCCCTAAGCAGTGACTGGCGAGAAACACTTTCATGGAAAGTGGTTGCCAAGCTTCCAAAAATTACGAATCTCCAGAAATCTCAGCAAATATTTTTTCACCCAAACTGGATGATACTTTCAGGTAATGATCAGTACACTAAGGCGACTTGGTTCCCCAAATTTCGTTCTTCTATGTTGAAGCGTTCATTTCCTGTAACAGTTTGAATTTTTAGGTTTCACTCTGTTTTCTCCTATATTGATAGATGTATTTGGAACTCTAAATCCAACACGGTTTGTGCTAGCTTCTTGAAACTTGACACAATAAAGTAGTTTCACGTTCTATCTCTATGTTTTGTTTCCTCTTGCTGTAGCCCTAAGCAGTGACTGGCGAGAATCACTTTCATGGAAAGGGGTTGCCAAGCTTCCAAAAATTACGAATCTCCAGAAATCTCAGCAAATATTTTTTCACCCAAACTGGATGATACTTTCAGGTAATGATCAGTACACGAAGGCGACTTGGTTCCCCAAATGTCGTTCTTCTATGTTGAAGCGTTCATTTCCAGTAACACTTTGAATTTTTAGGTTTCACTCTGTTTTCTCCTATATTGATAGATGTATTTGGAACTCTAAATCCAACACGGTTTGTGCTAGCTTCATGAACCTTGACAAAGTAAAGTAGTTTCACGTTCTATCTCTATATTCTGTTTCCTCTTGATGTAGCCCTAAGCAGTGACTGGTGAGAAACACTTTCATGGAAAAAGGTTGCCAAGATTCCAAAAGTTACGAATCTCCAGAAATCTCAGCAAATATTTTTTCACCCAAACTGGATGATACTTTCAGGTAATGATCAGTACACTAAGGCGACTTGGTTCCCCAAATGTCGTTCTTCTATGTTGAAGCGTTCATTTCCAGTAACAGTTTGAATTTTTAGGTTTCACTCTGTTTTCTCCTATATTGATAGATGTATTTGGAACTCTAAATCCAACACGGTTTGTGCTAGCTTCTTGAAACTTGACACAGTAAAGTAGTTTCAAGTTCTATCTCTATGTTTTGTTTCCTCTTGATGTAGCCCTAAGCAGTGACTGGCGAGAAAACTTTCATGGAAAGGGGTTACCAAGCTTCCAAAAATTACGAATCTCCAGAAATCTCAGCAAATATTTTTTCACCCAAACTGGATGATACTTTCAGGTAATGATCAGTACACTAAGGCGACTTGGTTCCCCAAATGTCGTTCTTCTATGTTGAAGCGTTCATTTCCTGTAACAGTTTGAATTTTTAGGTTTCACTCTGTTTTCTCCTATATTGATACATGTATTTGGAACTCTAAATCCAACACGGTTTGTGCTAGCTTCTTGAAACTTGACACAATAAAGTAGTTTCACGTTCTATCTCTATGTTTTGTTTCCTCTTGATGTAGCCCTAAGCAGTGACTGGCGAGAAACACTTTCATGGAAAGGGGTTGCCAAGCTTCCAAAAATTACGAATCTCCAGAAATCTCAGCAAATATTTTTTCACCCAAACTGGATGATACTTTCAGGTAATGATCAGTACACTAAGGCGACTTGGTTCCCCAAATTTCGTTCTTCTATGTTGAAGCGTTCATTTCCAGTAACATTTTGAATTTTTAGGTTTCACTCTGTTTTCTCCTATATTGATACATGTATTTGGAACTCTAAATCCAACACGGTTTGTGCTAGCTTCTTGAAACTTGACACAGTAAAGTAGTTTCACGTTCTATCTCTATGTTTTGTTTCCTCTTGATGTAGCCCTAAGCAGTGACTGGCGAGAAACCCTTTCATGGAAAGGGGTTGCCAAGCTTCCAAAAATTAGAAATCTCCAGAAATCTCAGCAAATATTTTTTCACCCAAACTGGATGATACTTTCAGGTAATGATCAGTACACTAAGTCGACTTGGTTCCCCAAATGTTGTTCTTCTATGTTGAAGCGTTCATTTCCTGTAACAGTTTGAATTTTTAGGTTTCACTCTGTTTTCTCCTATATTGATACATGTATTTGGAACTCTAAATCCAACACGGTTTGTGCTAGCTTCTTGAAACTTGATATAGTAAAGTAGTTTCACGTTCTATCTCTAGGTTTTGTTTCCTCTTGATGTAGCCCTAAGCAGTGACTGGCGAGAAACACTTTCATGGAGAGGGGTTGCCAAGCTTCCAAAAATTACGAATCTCCAGAAATCTCAGCAAATATTTTTTCACCCAAACTGGATGATACTTTCAGGTAATGATCAGTACACTAAGGCGACTTGGTTCCCCAAATGTCGTTCTTCTATGTTGAAGCGTTCATTTCCTGTAACAGTTTGAATTTTTAGGTTTCACTCTGTTTTCCCCTATATTGATACATGTATTTGGAACTCTAAATCCAACACGGTTTGTGCTAGCTTCTTGAAACTTGATACAGTAAAGTAGTTTCACGTTCTATCTCTATGTTTTGTTTCCTCTTGATGTAGCCCTAAGCAGTGACTGGCGAGAAACACTTTCATGGAAAGGGGTTGCCAAGCTTCCAAAAAATACGAATCTGCAGAAATCTCAGCAAATATTTTTTCACCCAAACTGGATGATACTTTCAGGTAATGATCAGTACACTAAGGCGACTTGGTTCCCCAAATGTCGTTCTTCTATGTTGAAGCGTTCATTTCCTGTAAGTGTTTGAATTTTTAGGTTTCACTCTGTTTTCTCCTATATTGATACATGTATTTGGAACTCTAAATCCAACACGGTTTGTGCTAGCTTCTTGAAACTTGACACAATAAAGTAGTTTCACGTTCTATCTCTATGTTTTGTTTCCTCTTGATGTAGCCCTAAGCAGTGACTGGCGAGAAACACTTTCATGGAAAGGGGTTGCCAAGCTTCCAAAAATTACGAATCTCCAGAAATCTCAGCAAATATTTTTTCACCCAAACTGGATGATACTTTCAGGTAATGATCAGTACACTAAGGCGACTTGGTTCCCCAAATATTGTTCTTCTATGTTGAAGCGTTCATTTCCTGTAACAGTTTGAATTTTTAGGTTTCACTCTGTTTTCTCCTATATTGATACATGTATTTGGAACTCTAAATCCAACACGGTTTGTGCTAGCTTCTTGAACCTTGACACAGTAAAGTAGTTTCACGTTCTATCTCTAGGTTTTGTTTCCTCTTGATGTAGCCCTAAGCAGTGACTGGTAAGAAACACTTTCATGGAAAGGGGTTGCCAAGCTTCCAAAAATTACGAATCTCCAGAAATCTCAGCAAATATTTTTTCACCCAAACTGGATGATACTTTCAGGTAATGATCAGTACACTAAGGCGACTTGGTTCCCCAAAGTTCGTTCTTCTATGTTGAAGCGTTCATTTCCAGTAACAGTTTGAATTTTTAGGTTTCACTCTGTTTTCTCCTATATTGATACATGTATTTGGAACTCTAAATCCAACACGGTTTGTGCTAGCTTCTTGAAACTTGATACAGTAAAGTAGTATCACGTTCTATCTCTATGTTTTGTTTCCTCTTGATGTAGCCCTAAGCAGTGACTGGCGAGAACCACTTTCATGGAAAGGGGTTGCCAAGCTTCCAAAAATTACGAATCTCCAGAAATCTCAGCAAATATTTTTTCACCCAAACTGGATGATACTTTCAGGTAATGATCAGTACACGAAGGCGACTTGGTTCCCCAAATGTCGTTCTTCTATGTTGAAGCGTTCATTTCCAGTAACAGTTTGAATATTTAGGTTTCACTCTGTTTTCTCCTATATTGATAGATGTATTTGGAACTCTAAATCCAACACGGTTTGTGCTAGCTTCTTGAAACTTGACACAGTAAAGTAGTTTCACGTTCTATCTCTATGTTTTGTTTCCTCTTGATGTAGCCCTAAGCAGTGACTGGCGAGAAACACTTTCATGGAAAGGGGTTGCCAAGCTTCCAAAAATTACGAATCTCCAGAAATCTCAGCAAATATTTTTTCACCCAAACTGGATGATACTTTCAGGTAATGATCAGTACACTAAGGCGACTTGGTTCCCCAAATGTCGTTCTTCTATTTTGAAGCGTTCATTTCCTGTAACAGTTTGAATTTTTAGGTTTCACTCTGTTTTCTCCTATATTGATACATGTATTTGGAACTCTAAATCCAACACGGTTTGTGCTAGCTTCTTGAAACTTGACACAGTAAAGTAGTTTTAAGTTCTATCTCTATGTTTTGTTTCCTCTTGATGTAGCCCTAAGCAGTGACTGGCGAGAAACACTTTCATGGAAAGTGGTTGCCAAGCTTCCAAAAATTACGAATCTCCAGAAATCTCAGCAAATATTTTTTCACCCAAACTGGATGATACTTTCAGGTAATGATCAGTACACTAAGGCGACTTGGTTCCCCAAATTTCGTTCTTCTATGTTGAAGCGTTCATTTCCTGTAACAGTTTGAATTTTTAGGTTTCACTCTGTTTTCTCCTATATTGATAGATGTATTTGGAACTCTAAATCCAACACGGTTTGTGCTAGCTTCTTGAAACTTGACACAATAAAGTAGTTTCACGTTCTATCTCTATGTTTTGTTTCCTCTTGCTGTAGCCCTAAGCAGTGACTGGCGAGAATCACTTTCATGGAAAGGGGTTGCCAAGCTTCCAAAAATTACGAATCTCCAGAAATCTCAGCAAATATTTTTTCACCCAAACTGGATGATACTTTCAGGTAATGATCAGTACACGAAGGCGACTTGGTTCCCCAAATGTCGTTCTTCTATGTTGAAGCGTTCATTTCCAGTAACACTTTGAATTTTTAGGTTTCACTCTGTTTTCTCCTATATTGATAGATGTATTTGGAACTCTAAATCCAACACGGTTTGTGCTAGCTTCATGAACCTTGACAAAGTAAAGTAGTTTCACGTTCTATCTCTATATTCTGTTTCCTCTTGATGTAGCCCTAAGCAGTGACTGGTGAGAAACACTTTCATGGAAAAAGGTTGCCAAGCTTCCAAAAGTTACGAATCTCCAGAAATCTCAGCAAATATTTTTTCACCCAAACTGGATGATACTTTCAGGTAATGATCAGTACACTAAGGCGACTTGGTTCCCCAAATGTCGTTCTTCTATGTTGAAGCGTTCATTTCCAGTAACAGTTTGAATTTTTAGGTTTCACTCTGTTTTCTCCTATATTGATAGATGTATTTGGAACTCTAAATCCAACACGGTTTGTGCTAGCTTCTTGAAACTTGACACAGTAAAGTAGTTTCAAGTTCTATCTCTATGTTTTGTTTCCTCTTGATGTAGCCCTAAGCAGTGACTGGCGAGAAAACTTTCATGGAAAGGGGTTACCAAGCTTCCAAAAATTACGAATCTCCAGAAATCTCAGCAAATATTTTTTCACCCAAACTGGATGATACTTTCAGGTAATGATCAGTACACTAAGGCGACTTGGTTCCCCAAATGTCGTTCTTCTATGTTGAAGCGTTCATTTCCTGTAACAGTTTGAATTTTTAGGTTTCACTCTGTTTTCTCCTATATTGATACATGTATTTGGAACTCTAAATCCAACACGGTTTGTGCTAGCTTCTTGAAACTTGACACAATAAAGTAGTTTCACGTTCTATCTCTATGTTTTGTTTCCTCTTGATGTAGCCCTAAGCAGTGACTGGCGAGAAACACTTTCATGGAAAGGGGTTGCCAAGCTTCCAAAAATTACGAATCTCCAGAAATCTCAGCAAATATTTTTTCACCCAAACTGGATGATACTTTCAGGTAATGATCAGTACACTAAGGCGACTTGGTTCCCCAAATTTCGTTCTTCTATGTTGAAGCGTTCATTTCCAGTAACATTTTGAATTTTTAGGTTTCACTCTGTTTTCTCCTATATTGATACATGTATTTGGAACTCTAAATCCAACACGGTTTGTGCTAGCTTCTTGAAACTTGACACAGTAAAGTAGTTTCACGTTCTATCTCTATGTTTTGTTTCCTCTTGATGTAGCCCTAAGCAGTGACTGGCGAGAAACCCTTTCATGGAAAGGGGTTGCCAAGCTTCCAAAAATTAGAAATCTCCAGAAATCTCAGCAAATATTTTTTCACCCAAACTGGATGATACTTTCAGGTAATGATCAGTACACTAAGTCGACTTGGTTCCCCAAATGTTGTTCTTCTATGTTGAAGCGTTCATTTCCTGTAACAGTTTGAATTTTTAGGTTTCACTCTGTTTTCTCCTATATTGATACATGTATTTGGAACTCTAAATCCAACACGGTTTGTGCTAGCTTCTTGAAACTTGATATAGTAAAGTAGTTTCACGTTCTATCTCTAGGTTTTGTTTCCTCTTGATGTAGCCCTAAGCAGTGACTGGCGAGAAACACTTTCATGGAGAGGGGTTGCCAAGCTTCCAAAAATTACGAATCTCCAGAAATCTCAGCAAATATTTTTTCACCCAAACTGGATGATACTTTCAGGTAATGATCAGTACACTAAGGCGACTTGGTTCCCCAAATGTCGTTCTTCTATGTTGAAGCGTTCATTTCCTGTAACAGTTTGAATTTTTAGGTTTCACTCTGTTTTCCCCTATATTGATACATGTATTTGGAACTCTAAATCCAACACGGTTTGTGCTAGCTTCTTGAAACTTGATACAGTAAAGTAGTTTCACGTTCTATCTCTATGTTTTGTTTCCTCTTGATGTAGCCCTAAGCAGTGACTGGCGAGAAACACTTTCATGGAAAGGGGTTGCCAAGCTTCCAAAAAATACGAATCTGCAGAAATCTCAGCAAATATTTTTTCACCCAAACTGGATGATACTTTCAGGTAATGATCAGTACACTAAGGCGACTTGGTTCCCCAAATGTCGTTCTTCTATGTTGAAGCGTTCATTTCCTGTAAGTGTTTGAATTTTTAGGTTTCACTCTGTTTTCTCCTATATTGATACATGTATTTGGAACTCTAAATCCAACACGGTTTGTGCTAGCTTCTTGAAACTTGACACAATAAAGTAGTTTCACGTTCTATCTCTATGTTTTGTTTCCTCTTGATGTAGCCCTAAGCAGTGACTGGCGAGAAACACTTTCATGGAAAGGGGTTGCCAAGCTTCCAAAAATTACGAATCTCCAGAAATCTCAGCAAATATTTTTTCACCCAAACTGGATGATACTTTCAGGTAATGATCAGTACACTAAGGCGACTTGGTTCCCCAAATATTGTTCTTCTATGTTGAAGCGTTCATTTCCTGTAACAGTTTGAATTTTTAGGTTTCACTCTGTTTTCTCCTATATTGATACATGTATTTGGAACTCTAAATCCAACACGGTTTGTGCTAGCTTCTTGAACCTTGACACAGTAAAGTAGTTTCACGTTCTATCTCTAGGTTTTGTTTCCTCTTGATGTAGCCCTAAGCAGTGACTGGTAAGAAACACTTTCATGGAAAGGGGTTGCCAAGCTTCCAAAAATTACGAATCTCCAGAAATCTCAGCAAATATTTTTTCACCCAAACTGGATGATACTTTCAGGTAATGATCAGTACACTAAGGCGACTTGGTTCCCCAAAGTTCGTTCTTCTATGTTGAAGCGTTCATTTCCAGTAACAGTTTGAATTTTTAGGTTTCACTCTGTTTTCTCCTATATTGATACATGTATTTGGAACTCTAAATCCAACACGGTTTGTGCTAGCTTCTTGAAACTTGATACAGTAAAGTAGTATCACGTTCTATCTCTATGTTTTGTTTCCTCTTGATGTAGCCCTAAGCAGTGACTGGCGAGAACCACTTTCATGGAAAGGGGTTGCCAAGCTTCCAAAAATTACGAATCTCCAGAAATCTCAGCAAATATTTTTTCACCCAAACTGGATGATACTTTCAGGTAATGATCAGTACACTAAGGCGACTTGGTTCCCCAAATGTCATTCTTCTACGTCGAAGCGTTCATTTCCAGTAACAGTTTGAATTTTTAGGTTTCACTCTGTTTTCTCCTATATTGATAGATGTATTTGGAACTCTAAATCCAACACGGTTTGTGCTAGCTTCTTGAAACTTGACACAGTAAAGTAGTTTCACGTTCTATCACTATGTTTTGTTTCCTTTGCTGTAGCCCTAAGCAGTGACTGGCGAAAACCACTTTCATGGAGAGGGGTTGCCAAGTTTCCAAAAATTACGAATCTCCAGAAATCTCAGCAAATATTTTTTCACCCAAACTGGATGATACTTTCAGGTAATGATCAGTACACTAAGGCGACTTGGTTCCCCAAATGTCGTTCTTCTATGTTGAAGCGTTCATTTCCAGTAACAGTTTGAATTTTTAGGTTTCACTCTGTTTTCTCCTAAATTGATACATGTATTTGGAACTCTAAATCCAACACGGTTTGTGCTAGCTTCTTGAAACTTGACACAGTAAAGTAGTTTCACGTTCTATCTCTATGTTTTGTTTCCCCTTGATGTAGCCCTAAGCAGTGACTGGCGAGAACCACTTTCATGGAGAGGGGTTGCCAAGCTTCCAAAAATTACGAATCTCCAGAAATCTCAGCAAATATTTTTTCACCCAAACTGGATGATACTTTCAGGTAATGATCAGTACACGAAGGCGACTTGGTTCCCCAAATGTCGTTCTTCTATGTTGAAGCGTTCATTTCCAGTAACATTTGAATTTTTAGGTTTCACTCTGTTTTCTCCTATATTGATAGATGTATTTGGAACTCTAAATCCAACACGGTTTGTGCTAGCTTCTTGAAACTTGACACAGTAAAGTAGTTTCACGTTCTATCTCTATATTCTGTTTCCTCTTGATGTAGTCCTAAGCAGTGACTGGTGAGAAACACTTTCATGGAAAAAGGTTGCCAAGCTTCCAAAAGTTACGAATCTCCAGAAATCTCAGCAAATATTTTTTCACCCAAACTGGATGATACTTTCAGGTAATGATCAGTACACGAAGGCGACTTGGTTCCCCAACGTTCGTTCTTCTATGTTGAAGCGTTCATTTCCAGTAACAGTTTGAATTTTTAGGTTTCACTCTGTTTTCTCCTATATTGATAGACGTATTTGGAACTCTAAATCCAACACGGTTTGTGCTAGCTTCTTGAACCTTGACACAGTAAAGTAGTTTCACGTTCTATCTCTAGGTTTTGTTTCCTCTTCATGTAGCCCTAAGCAGTGACTGGGGAGAAACACTTTCATGGAAAGGGGTTGCCAAGCTTCCAAAAATTACGAATCTCCAGAAATCTCAGCAAATATTTTTTCACCCAAACTGGATGATACTTTCAGGTAATGATCAGTACACTAAGGCGACTTGGTTCCCCAAATTTCGTTCTTCTATGTTGAAGCGTTCATTTCCTGTAACAGTTTGAATTTTTAGGTTTCACTCTGTTTTCTCCTATATTGATACATGTATTTGGAACTCTAAATCCAACACGGTTTGTGCTAGCTTCTTGAAACTTGACACAGTAAAGTAGTTTCACGTTCTATCACTATGTTTTGTTTCCTCTTGCTGTAGCCCTAAGCAGTGACTGGCGAAAACCACTTTCATGGAGAGGGGTTGCCAAGCTTCCAAAAATTACGAATCTCCAGAAATCTCAGCAAATATTTTTTCACCCAAACTGGATGATACTTTCAGGTAATGATCAGTACACGAAGGCGACTTGGTTCCCCAAATGTCGTTCTTCTATGTTGAAGCGTTCATTTCCAGTAACAGTTTGAATTTTTAGGTTTCACTCTGTTTTCTCCTATATTGATAGATGTATTTGGAACTCTAAATCCAACACGGTTTGTGCTAGCTTCTTGAAACTTGACACAGTAAAGTAGTTTCACGTTCTATCTCTATGTTTTGTTTCCTCTTGATGTAGCCCTAAGCAGTGACTGGCGAGAAACACTTTCATGGAAAGGGGTTGCCAAGCTTCCAAAAATTACGAATCTCCAGAAATCTCAGCAAATATTTTTTCACCCAAACTGGATGATACTTTCAGGTAATGATCAGTACACTAAGGCGACTTGGTTCCCCAAATGTCGTTCTTCTATTTTGAAGCGTTCATTTCCTGTAACAGTTTGAATTTTTAGGTTTCACTCTGTTTTCTCCTATATTGATACATGTATTTGGAACTCTAAATCCAACACGGTTTGTGCTAGCTTCTTGAAACTTGACACAGTAAAGTAGTTTTAAGTTCTATCTCTATGTTTTGTTTCCTCTTGATGTAGCCCTAAGCAGTGACTGGCGAGAAACACTTTCATGGAAAGTGGTTGCCAAGCTTCCAAAAATTACGAATCTCCAGAAATCTCAGCAAATATTTTTTCACCCAAACTGGATGATACTTTCAGGTAATGATCAGTACACTAAGGCGACTTGGTTCCCCAAATTTCGTTCTTCTATGTTGAAGCGTTCATTTCCTGTAACAGTTTGAATTTTTAGGTTTCACTCTGTTTTCTCCTATATTGATAGATGTATTTGGAACTCTAAATCCAACACGGTTTGTGCTAGCTTCTTGAAACTTGACACAATAAAGCAGTTTCACGTTCTATCTCTATGTTTTGTTTCCTCTTGCTGTAGCCCTAAGCAGTCACTGGCGAGAATCACTTTCATGGAAAGGGGTTGCCAAGCTTCCAAAAATTACGAATCTCCAGAAATCTCAGCAAATATTTTTTCACCCAAACTGGATGATACTTTCAGGTAATGATCAGTACACTAAGGCGACTTGGTTCCCCAAATTTCGTTCTTCTATGTTGAAGCGTTCATTTCCTGTAACAGTTTGAATTTTTAGGTTTCACTCTGTTTTCTCCTATATTGATACATGTATTTGGAACTCTAAATCCAACACGGTTTGTGCTAGCTTCTTGAAACTTGACACAGTAAAGTAGTTTCACGTTCTATCACTATGTTTTGTTTCCTCTTGCTGTAGCCCTAAGCAGTGACTGGCGAGAACCACTTTCATGGAGAGGGGTTGCCAAGCTTCCAAAAATTACGAATCTCCAGAAATCTCAGCAAATATTTTTTCACCCAAACTGGATGATACTTTCAGGTAATGATCAGTACACGAAGGCGACTTGGTTCCCCAAATGTCGTTCTTCTATGTTGAAGCGTTCATTTCCAGTAACACTTTGAATTTTTAGGTTTCACTCTGTTTTCTCCTATATTGATAGATGTATTTGGAACTCTAAATCCAACACGGTTTGTGCTAGCTTCATGAACCTTGACAAAGTAAAGTAGTTTCACGTTCTATCTCTATATTCTGTTTCTTCTTGATGTAGCCCTAAGCAGTGACTGGTGAGAAACACTTTCATGGAAAAAGGTTGCCAAGCTTCCAAAAGTTACGAATCTCCAGAAATCTCAGCAAATATTTTTTCACCCAAACTGGATGATACTTTCAGGTAATGATCAGTACACTAAGGCGACTTGGTTCCCCAAATGTCATTCTTCTATGTTGAAGCGTTCATTTCCAGTAACAGTTTGAATTTTTAGGTTTCACTCTGTTTTCTCCTATATTGATAGATGTATTTGGAACTCTAAATCCAACACGGTTTGTGCTAGCTTCTTGAAACTTGACACAGTAAAGTAGTTTCAAGTTCTATCTCTATGTTTTGTTTCCTCTTGATGTAGCCCTAAGCAGTGACTGGCGAGAAAACTTTCATGGAAAGGGGTTACCAAGCTTCCAAAAATTACGAATCTCCAGAAATCTCAGCAAATATTTTTTCACCCAAACTGGATGATACTTTCAGGTAATGATCAGTACACTAAGGCGACTTGGTTCCCCAAATGTCGTTCTTCTATGTTGAAGCGTTCATTTCCTGTAACAGTTTGAATTTTTAGGTTTCACTCTGTTTTCTCCTATATTGATACATGTATTTGGAACTCTAAATCCAACACGGTTTGTGCTAGCTTCTTGAAACTTGACACAATAAAGTAGTTTCACGTTCTATCTCTATGTTTTGTTTCCTCTTGATGTAGCCCTAAGCAGTGACTGGCGAGAAACACTTTCATGGAAAGGGGTTGCCAAGCTTCCAAAAATTACGAATCTCCAGAAATCTCAGCAAATATTTTTTCACCCAAACTGGATGATACTTTCAGGTAATGATCAGTACACTAAGGCGACTTGGTTCCCCAAATTTCGTTCTTCTATGTTGAAGCGTTCATTTCCAGTAACATTTTGAATTTTTAGGTTTCACTCTGTTTTCTCCTATATTGATACATGTATTTGGAACTCTAAATCCAACACGGTTTGTGCTAGCTTCTTGAAACTTGACACAGTAAAGTAGTTTCACGTTCTATCACTATGTTTTGTTTCCTTTGCTGTATCCCTAAGCAGTGACTGGCGATAACCACTTTCATGGAGAGGGGTTGCCAAGTTTCCAAAAATTACGAATCTCCAGAAATCTCAGCAAATATTTTTTCACCCAAACTGGATGATACTTTCAGGTAATGATCAGTACACTAAGGCGACTTGGTTCCCCAAATGTCGTTCTTCTATGTTGAAGCGTTCATTTCCAGTAACAGTTTGAATTTTTAGGTTTCACTCTGTTTTCTCCTAAATTGATACATGTATTTGGAACTCTAAATCCAACACGGTTTGTGCTAGCTTCTTGAAACTTGACACAGTAAAGTAGTTTCACGTTCTATCTCTATGTTTTGTTTCCCCTTGATGTAGCCCTAAGCAGTGACTGGCGAGAAACACTTTCATGGAAAGGGGTTGCCAAGCTTCCAAAAATTACGAATCTCCAGAAATCTCAGCAAATATTTTTTCACCCAAACTGGATGATACTTTCAGGTAATGATCAGTACACTAAGGCGACTTGGTTCCCCAAATGTCGTTCTTCTATGTTGAAGCGTTCATTTCCTGTAACAGTTTGAATTTTTAGGTTTCACTCTGTTTTCTCCTATATTGATACATGTATTTGGAACTCTAAATCCAACACGGTTTGTGCTAGCTTCTTGAAACTTGACACAGTAAAGTAGTTTCACGTTCTATCTCTATGTTTTGTTTCCTCTTGCTGTAGCCCTAAGCAGTGACTGGCGAGAACCACTTTCATGGAGAGGGGTTGCCAAGCTTCCAAAAATTACGAATCTCCAGAAAACTCAGCAAATATTTTTTCACCCAAACTGGATGATACTTTCAGGTAATGATCAGTACACTAAGGCGACTTGGTTCCCCAAATGTCGTTCTTCTATGTTGAAGCGTTCATTTCCTGTAACAGTTTGAATTTTTAGGTTTCACTCTGTTTTCTCCTATATTGATACATGTATTTGGAACTCTAAATCCAACACGGTTTGTGCTAGCTTCTTGAAACTTGACACAGTAAAGTAGTTTCACGTTCTATCTCTATGTTTTGTTTCCTCTTGATGTAGCCCTAAGCAGTGACTGGCGAGAACCACTTTCATGGAGAGGGGTTGCCAAGCTTCCAAAAATTACGAATCTCCAGAAATCTCAGCAAATATTTTTTCACCCAAACTGGATGATACTTTCAGGTAATGATCAGTACACTAAGGCGACTTGGTTCCCCAAATGTCGTTCTTCTATGTTGAAGCGTTCATTTCCAGTAACAGTTTGAATTTTTAGGTTTCACTTTCTTTTCTCCTATATTGATACATGTATTTGGAACTCTAAATCCAACACGGTTTGTGCTAGCTTCTTGAAATTGATACAGTAAAGTAGTTTCACGTTCTATCTCTATGTTTTGTTTCCTCTTGCTGTAGCCCTAAGCAGTGACTGGCGAGAACCACTTTCATGGAGAGGGGTTGCCAAGCTTCCAAAAATTACGAATCTCCAGAAATCTCAGCAAATATTTTTTCACCCAAACTGGATGATACTTTCAGGTAATGATCAGTACACGAAGGTGACTTGGTTCCCCAAATTTCGTTCTTCTATGTTGAAGCGTTCATTTCCAGTAACAGTTTGAATTTTTAGGTTTCACTCTGTTTTCTCCTATATTGATAGATGTATTTGGAAACTCTAAATCCAACACGGTTTGTGCTAGCTTCTTGAAACTTGACACAGTAAAGTAGTTTCACGTTCTATCTCTATGTTTTGTTTCCTCTTGATGTAGCCCTAAGCAGTGACTGGCAAGAAACACTTTCATGGAATGGGGTTGCCAAGCTTCCAAAAATTACGAATCTCCAGAAATCTCAGCAAATATTTTTTCACCCAAACTGGATGATACTTTCAGGTAATGATCAGTACACTAAGGCGACTTGGTTCCCCAAATGTCGTTCTTCTATGTTGAAGCGTTCATTTCCTGTAACAGTTTGAATTTTTAGGTTTCACTCTGTTTTCTCCTATATTGATACATGTATTTGGAACTCTAAATCCAACACGGTTTGTGCTAGCTTCTTGAAAATTGACACAATAAAGTAGTTTCACGTTCTATCTCTATGTTTTGTTTCCTCTTGATGTAGCCCTAAGCAGTGTCTGGCGAGAAACACTTTCATGGAAAGGGGTTGCCAAGCTTCCAAAAATTATGAATCTCCAGAAATCTCAGCAAATATTTTTTCACCCAAACTGGACGATACTTTCAGGTAATGATCAGTACACTAAGGCGACTTGGTTCCCCAAATGTCGTTCTTCTATGTTGAAGCGTTCATTTCCTGTAACAGTTTGAATTTTTAGGTTTCACTCTGTTTTCTCCTATATTGATACATGTATTTGGAACTCTAAATCCAACAGGGTTTGTGCTAGCTTCTTGAAACTTGACACAGTAAAGTAGTTTCACGTTCTGTCTCTATGTTTTGTTTCCTCTTGATGTAGCCCTAAGCAGTGACTGGCGAAAACCACTTTCATGGAGAGGGGTTGCAAAGCTTCCAAAAATTACGAATCTCCAGAAATCTCAGCAAATATTTTTTCACCCAAACTGGATGATACTTTCAGGTAATGATCAGTACACTAAGGCGACTTGGTTCCCCAAATGTCGTTCTTCTATGTTGAAGCGTTCATTTCCAGTAACACTTTGAATTTTTAGGTTTCACTCTGTTTTCTCCTATATTGATAGATGTATTTGGAACTCTAAATCCAACACGGTTTGTGCTAGCTTCATGAAACTTGACAAAGTAAAGTAGTTTCACGTTCTATCTCTATATTCTGTTTCCTCTTGATGTAGCCCTAAGCAGTGACTGGTGAGAAACACTTTCATGGAAAAAGGTTGCCAAGCTTCCAAAAGTTACGAATCTCCAGAAATCTCAGCAAATATTTTTTCACCCAAACTGGATGATACTTTCAGGTAATGATCAGTACACTAAGGCGACTTGGTTCCCCAAATGTCGTTCTTCTATGTTGAAGCATTCATTTCCTGTAACAGTTTGAATTTTTAGGTTTCACTCTGTTTTCTCCTATATTGATACATGTATTTGGAACTCTAAATCCAACACGGTTTGTGCTAGCTTCTTGAAACTTGACACAGTAAAGTAGTTTCAAGTTCTATCTCTATGTTTTGTTTCCTCTTGATGTAGCTCTAAGCAGTGACTGGCGAGAAACACTTTCATGGAAAGGGGTTGCCAAGCTTCCAAAAATTACGAATCTCCAGAAATCTCAGCAAATATTTTTTCACCCAAACTGGATGATACTTTCAGGTAATGATCAGTACACTAAGGCGACTTGGTTCCCCAAATGTCGTTCTTCTATGTTGAAGCGTTCATTTCCAGTAACAGTTTGAATTTTTAGGTTTCACTCTGTTTTCTCCTAAATTGATACATGTATTTGGAACTCTAAATCCAACACGGTTTGTGCTAGCTTCTTGAAACTTGACACAGTAAAGTAGTTTCACGTTCTATCTCTATGTTTTGTTTCCTCTTGATGTAGCCCTAAGCAGTGACTGGCGAGAACCACTTTCATGGAAAGGGGTTGCCAAGCTTCCAAAAATTACGAATCTCCAGAAATCTCAGCAAATATTTTTTCACCCAAACTGGATGATACTTTCAGGTAATGATCAGTACACTAAGGCGACTTGGTTCCCCAAATGTCATTCTTCTATGTTGAAGCGTTCATTTCAAGTAACAGTTTGAATTTTTAGGTTTCACTCTGTTTTCTCCTATATTGATAGATGTATTTGGAACTCTAAATCCAACACGGTTTGTGCTAGCTTCTTGAAACTTGACACAGTAAAGTAGTTTCACGTTCTATCACTATGTTTTGTTTCCTTTGCTGTAGCCCTAAGCAGTGACTGGCGAAAACCACTTTCATGGAGAGGGGTTGCCAAGTTTCCAAAAATTACGACTCTCCAGAAATCTCAGCAAATATTTTTTCACCCAAACTGGATGATACTTTCAGGTAATGATCAGTACACTAAGGCGACTTGGATCCCCAAATGTCGTTCTTCTATGTTGAAGCGTTCATTTCCAGTAACAGTTTGAATTTTTAGGTTTCACTCTGTTTTCTCCTAAATTGATACATGTATTTGGAACTCTAAATCCAACACGGTTTGTGCTAGCTTCTTGAAACTTGACACAGTAAAGTAGTTTCACGTTCTATCTCTATGTTTTGTTTCCCCTTGATGTAGCCCTAAGCAGTGACTGGCGAGAAACACTTTCATGGAAAGGGGTTGCCAAGCTTCCAAAAATTACGAATCTCCAGAAATCTCAGCAAATATTTTTTCACCCAAACTGGATGATACTTTCAGGTAATGATCAGTACACTAAGGCGACTTGGTTCCCCAAATGTCGTTCTTCTATGTTGAAGCGTTCATTTCCTGTAACAGTTTGAATTTTTAGGTTTCACTCTGTTTT
Organism: Spermophilus citellus; assembly: GCF_964194105.1. Classification (NCBI taxonomy): domain Eukaryota; kingdom Metazoa; phylum Chordata; class Mammalia; order Rodentia; family Sciuridae; genus Spermophilus; species Spermophilus citellus. Next base: position 11,460,718 of record NC_138197.1, on the reverse strand, counting down.
CTCCTATATTGATACATGTATTTGGAACTCTAAATCCAACACGGTTTGTGCTAGCTTCTTGAAACTTGACACAGTAAAGTAGTTTCACGTTCTATCTCTATGTTTTGTTTCCTCTTGATGTAGCCCTAAGCAGTGACTGGCGAGAAACACTTTCATGGAAAGGGGTTGCCAAGCTTCCAAAAATTACGAATCTCCAGAAATCTCAGCAAATATTTTTTCACCCAAACTGGATGATACTTTCAGGTAATGATCAGTACACTAAGGCGACTTGGTTCCCCAAAGTTCGTTCTTCTATGTTGAAGCGTTCATTTCCAGTAACAGTTTGAATTTTTAGGTTTCACTTTCTTTTCTCCTATATTGATACATGTATTTGGAACTCTAAATCCAACACGGTTTGTGCTAGCTTCTTGAAACTTGATACAGTAAAGTAGTTTCACGTTCTATCTCTATGTTTTGTTTCCTCTTGCTGTAGCCCTAAGCAGTGACTGGCGAGAACCACTTTCATGCAGAGGGGTTGCCAAGCTTCCAAAAATTACGAATCTCCAGAAATCTCAGCAAATATATTTTCACCCAAACTGGATGATACTTTCAGGTAATGATCAGTACATGAAGGCGACTTGGTACCCCAAATGTCGTTCTTCTATGTTGAAGCGTTCATTTCCAGTAACACTTTGAATTTTTAGGTTTCACTCTGTTTTCTCCTATATTGATAGATGTATTTGGAACTCTAAATCCAACACGGTTTGTGCTAGCTTCATGAAACTTGACAAAGTAAAGTAGTTTCAGGTTCTATCTCTATATTCTGTTTCCTCTTGATGTAGCCCTAAGCAGTGACTGGTGAGAAACACTTTCATGGAAAAAGGTTGCCAAGCTTCCAAAAGTTACGAATCTCCAGAAATCTCAGCAAATATTTTTTCATCCAAACTGGATGATACTTTCAGGTAATGATCAGTACACGAAGGCGACTTGGTTCCCCAACGTTCGTTCTTCTATGTTGAAGCGTTCATTTCCAGTAACAGTTTGAATTTTTAGGTTTCACTCTGTTTTCTCCTATATTGATACATGTATTTGGAACTCTAAATCCAACACGGTTGTGCTAGCTTCTTGAAACTTGACACAGTAAAGTAGTTTCAAGTTCTATCTGTATGTTTTGTTTCCTCTTGATGTAGCCCTAAGCAGTGACTGGCGAGAACCACTTTCATGGAGAGGGGTTGCCAAGCTTCCAAAAATTACGAATCTCCAAAAATCTCAGCAAATATTTTTTCACCCAAACTGGATGATACTTTCAGGTAATGATCAGTACACGAAGGCGACTTGGTTCCCCAAATTTCGTTCTTCTATGTTGAAGCGTTCATTTCCAGTAACAGTTTGAATTTTTAGGTTTCACTCTGTTTTCTCCTATATTGATAGATGTATTTGGAACTCTAAATCCAACACGGTTTGTGCTAGCTTCTTGAAACTTGACACAGTAAAGTAGTTTCACGTTCTATCTCTAAGTTTTGTTTCCTCTTGATGTAGCCCTAAGCAGTGCATGGCGAGAAACACTTTCATGGTAAGGGGTTGCCAAGCTTCCAAAAATTACGAATCTCCAGAAATCTCAGCAAATATTTTTTAACCCAAACTGGATGATACTTTCAGGTAATGATCAGTACACTAAGTCGACTTGGTTCCCCAAATGTCGTTCTTCTATGTTGAAGCGTTCATTTCCTGTAACAGTTTGAATTTTTAGGTTTCACTCTGTTTTCTCCTATATTGATACATGTATTTGGAACTCTAAATCCAACACGGTTTGTGCTAGCTTCTTGAAACTTGACACACTAAAGTAGTTTCATGTTCTATCTCTATGTTTTGTTTCCTCTTGATGTAGCCCTAAGCAGTGACTGGCGAGAAACACTTTCATGGAAAGGGGTTGCCAAGCTTCCAAAAATTACGAATCTCCAGAAATCTCAGCAAATATTTTTTCACCCAAACTGGATGATACTTTCAGGTAATGATCAGTACACTAAGGCGACTTGGTTCCCCAAAGTTCGTTCTTCTATGTTGAAGCGTTCATTTCCAGTAACAGTTTGAATTTTTAGGTTTCACTCTGTTTTCTCCTATATTGATACATGTATTTGGAACTCGAAATCCAACACGGTTTGTGCTAGCTTCTTGAAACTTGACACAGTAAAGTAGTTTCACGTTCTATCTCTATGTTTTGTTTCCTCTTGCTGTAGCCCTAAGCATTGACTGGCGAGAACCACTTTCATGGAGAGGGGTTGCCAAGCTTCCAAAAATTACGAATCTCCAGAAATTTCAGCAAATATTTTTTCACCCAAACTGGATGATACTTTCAGGTAATGATCAGTACACTAAGGCGACTTGGTTCCCCAAATGTCGTTCTTCTATGTTGAAGCGTTAATTTCCTGTAAGAGTTTGAATTTTTAGGTTTCACTCTGTTTTCTCCTATATTGATACATGTATTTGGAACTCTAAATCCAACACGGTTTGTGCTAGCTTCTTGAAAATTGACACAATAAAGTAGTTTCACGTTCTATCTCTATGTTTTGTTTCCTCTTGATGTAGCCCTAAGCAGTGTCTGGCGAGAAACACTTTCATGGAAAGGGGTTGCCAAGCTTCCAAAAATTATGAATCTCCAGAAATCTCAGCAAATATTTTTTCACCCAAACTGGATGATACTTTCAGGTAATGATCAGTACACTAAGGCGACTTGGTTCCCCAAATGTCGTTCTTCGATGTTGAAGCGTTCATTTCCTGTAACAGTTTGAATTTTTAGGTTTCACTCTGTTTTCTCCTATATTGATACATGTATTTGGAACTCTAAATCCAACAGGGTTTGTGCTAGCTTCTTGAAACTTGACACAGTAAAGTAGTTTCACGTTCTGTCTCTATGTTTTGTTTCCTCTTGATGTAGCCCTAAGCAGTGACTGGCGAGAAAAACTTTCATGGAAAGGGGTTGCCAAGCTTCCAAAAATTACGAATCTCCAGAAATCTCAGCAAATATTTTTTCACCCAAACTGGATGATACCTTCAGGTAATGATCAGTACACTAAGGCGACTTGGTTCCCCAAATGTCGTTCTTCTATGTTGAAGCGTTCATTTCCAGTAACACTTTGAATTTTTAGGTTTCACTCTGTTTTCTCCTATATTGATAGATGTATTTGGAACTCTAAATCCAACACGGTTTGTGCTAGCTTCATGAAACTTGACAAAGTAAAGTAGTTTCACGTTCTATCTCTATATTCTGTTTCCTCTTGATGTAGCCCTAAGCAGTGACTGGTGAGAAACACTTTCATGGAAAAAGGTTGCCAAGCTTCCAAAAGTTACGAATCTCCAGAAATCTCAGCAAATATTTTTTCACCCAAACTGGATGATACTTTCAGGTAATGATCAGTACACTAAGGCGACTTGGTTCCCCAAATGTCGTTCTTCTATGTTGAAGCATTCATTTGCTGTAACAGTTTGAATTTTTAGGTTTCACTCTGTTTTCTCCTATATTGATACATGTATTTGGAACTCTAAATCCAACACGGTTTGTGCTAGCTTCTTGAAACTTGACACAGTAAAGTAGTTTCAAGTTCTATCTCTATGTTTTGTTTCCTCTTGATGTAGCCCTAAGCAGTGACTGGCGAGAAACACTTTCATGGAAAGGGGTTGCCAAGCTTCCAAAAATTACGAATCTCCAGAAATCTCAGCAAATATTTTTTCACCCAAACTGGATGATACTTTCAGGTAATGATCAGTACACTAAGGCGACTTGGTTCCCCAAATGTCGTTCTTCTATGTTGAAGCGTTCATTTCCTGTAACAGTTTGAATTTTTAGGTTTCACTCTGTTTTCTCCTATATTGATACATGTATTTGGAACTCTAAATCCAACACGGTTTGTGCTAGCTTCTTGAAACTTGACACAGTAAAGTAGTTTCACGTTCTATCTCTATGTTTTGTTTCCTCTTGATGGAGCCCTAAGCAGTGACTGGCGAGAAACACTTTCATGGAAAGGGGTTGCCAAGCTTCCAAAAATTACAAATCTCCAGAAATCTCAGCAAATATTTTTTCACCCAAACTGGATGATACTTTCAGGTAATGATCAGTACACTAAGGCGACTTGGTTCCCCAAATATTGTTCTTCTATGTTGAAGCGTTCATTTCCTGTAACAGTTTAAATTTTTAGGTTTCACTCTGTTTTCTCCTATATTGATACATGTATTTGGAACTCTAAATCCAACACGGTTTGTGCTAGCTTCTTGAACCTTGACACAGTAAAGTAGTTTCACGTTCTATCTCTATGTTTTGTTTCCTCTTGATGTAGCCCTAAGCAGTGACTGGCGAGAAACACTTTCATGGAAAGGGGTTGCCAAGCTTCCAAAAATTACGAATCTCCAGAAATCTCAGCAAATATTTTTTCACCCAAACTGGATGATACTTTCAGGTAATGATCAGTACACTAAGGCGACTTGGTTCCCCAAAGTTCGTTCTTCTATGTTGAAGCGTTCATTTCCAGTAACAGTTTGAATTTTTAGGTTTCACTCTGTTTTCTCCTATATTGATACATGTATTTGGAACTCTAAATCCAACACGGTTTGTGCTAGCTTCTTGAAACTTGATACAGTAAAGTAGTATCACGTTCTATCTCTATGTTTTGTTTCCTCTTGATGTAGCCCTAAGCAGTGACTGGCGAGAACCACTTTCATGGAAAGGGGTTGCCAAGCTTCCAAAAATTACGAATCTCCAGAAATCTCAGCAAATATTTTTTCACCCAAACTGGATGATACTTTCAGGTAATGATCAGTACACTAAGGCGACTTGGTTCCCCAAATGTCATTCTTCTATGTCGAAGCGTTCATTTCCAGTAACAGTTTCAATTTTTAGGTTTCACTCTGTTTTCTCCTATATTGATAGATGTATTTGGAACTCTAAATCCAACACGGTTTGTGCTAGCTTCTTGAAACTTGACACAGTAAAGTAGTTTCACGTTCTATCTCTAGGTTTTGTTTCCTCTTGATGTAGCCCTAAGCAGTGACTGGCGAGAAACACTTTCATGGAAAGGGGTTGCCAAGCTTCCAAAAATTACGAATCTCCAGAAATCTCAGCAAATATTTTTTCACCCAAACTGGATGATACTTTCAGGTAATGATCAGTACACTAAGGCGACTTGGTTCCCCAAATGTCGTTCTTCTATGTTGAAGCGTTCATTTCCTGTAACAGTTTGAATTTTTAGGTTTCACTCTGTTTTCCCCTATATTGATACATGTATTTGGAACTCTAAATCCAACACGGTTTGTGCTAGCTTCTTGAAACTTGATACAGTAAAGTAGTTTCACGTTCTATCTCTATGTTTTCTTTCCTCTTGATGTAGCCCTAAGCAGTGACTGGCGAGAAACACTTTCATGGAAAGGGGTTGCCAAGCTTCCAAAAATTACGAATCTCCAGAAATCTCAGCAAATATTTTTTCACCCAAACTGGATGATACTTTCAGGTAATGATCAGTACACTAAGGCGACTTGGTTCCCCAAATGTCATTCTTCTATGTTGAAGCGTTCATTTCCAGTAACACTTTGAATTTTTAGGTTTCACTCTGTTTTCTCCTATATTGATAGATGTATTTGGAACTCTAAATCCAACACGGTTTGTGCTAGCTTCTTGAAACTTGACACAGTAAAGTAGTTTCACGTTCTATCTCTAGGTTTTGTTTCCTCTTGATGTAGCCCTAAGCAGTGACTGGCGAGAAACACTTTCATGGAAAGGGGTTGCCAAGCTTCCAAAAATTACGAATCTCCAGAAATCTCAGCAAATATTTTTTCACCCAAACTGGATGATACTTTCAGGTAATGATCAGTACACTAAGGCGACTTGGTTCCCCAAATGTCGTTCTTCTATGTTGAAGCGTTCATTTCCTGTAACAGTTTGAATTTTTAGGTTTCACTCTGTTTTCCCCTATATTGATACATGTATTTGGAACTCTAAATCCAACACGGTTTGTGCTAGCTTCTTGAAACTTGATACAGTAAAGTAGTTTCACGTTCTATCTCTATGTTTTGTTTCCTCTTGATGTAGCCCTAAGCAGTGACTGGCGAGAAACACTTTCATGGAAAGGGGTTGCCAAGCTTCCAAAAATTACGAATCTCCAGAAATCTCAGCAAATATTTTTTCACCCAAACTGGATGATACTTTCAGGTAATGATCAGTACACTAAGGCGACTTGGTTCCCCAAATGTCGTTCTTCTATGTTGAAGCGTTCATTTCCTGTAAGTGTTTGAATTTTTAGGTTTCACTCTGTTTTCTCCTATATTGATACATGTATTTGGAACTCTAAATCCAACACGGTTTGTGCTAGCTTCTTGAAACTTGACACAATAAAGTAGTTTCACGTTCTATCTCTATGTTTTGTTTCCTCTTGATGTAGCCCTAAGCAGTGACTGGCGAGAAACACTTTCATGGAAAGGGGTTGCCAAGCTTCCAAAAATTACGAATCTCCAGAAATCTCAGCAAATATTTTTTCACCCAAACTGGATGATACTTTCAGGTAATGATCAGTACACTAAGGCGACTTGGTTCCCCAAATATTGTTCTTCTATGTTGAAGCGTTCATTTCCTGTAACAGTTTGAATTTTTAGGTTTCACTCTGTTTTCTCCTATATTGATACATGTATTTGGAACTCTAAATCCAACACGGTTTGTGCTAGCTTCTTGAACCTTGACACAGTAAAGTAGTTTCACGTTCTATCTCTAGGTTTTGTTTCCTCTTGATGTAGCCCTAAGCAGTGACTGGTGAGAAACACTTTCATGGAAAGGGGTTGCCAAGCTTCCAAAAATTACGAATCTCCAGAAATCTCAGCAAATATTTTTTCACCCAAACTGGATGATACTTTCAGGTAATGATCAGTACACTAAGGCGACTTGGTTCCCCAAAGTTCGTTCTTCTATGTTGAAGCGTTCATTTCCAGTAACAGTTTGAATTTTTAGGTTTCACTCTGTTTTCTCCTATATTGATACATGTATTTGGAACTCTAAATCCAACACGGTTTGTGCTAGCTTCTTGAAACTTGATACAGTAAAGTAGTATCACGTTCTATCTCTATGTTTTGTTTCCTCTTGATGTAGCCCTAAGCAGTGACTGGCGAGAACCACTTTCATGGAAAGGGGTTGCCAAGCTTCCAAAAATTACGAATCTCCAGAAATCTCAGCAAATATTTTTTCACCCAAACTGGATGATACTTTCAGGTAATGATCAGTACACTAAGGCGACTTGGTTCCCCAAATGTCATTCTTCTACGTCGAAGCGTTCATTTCCAGTAACAGTTTGAATTTTTAGGTTTCACTCTGTTTTCTCCTATATTGATAGATGTATTTGGAACTCTAAATCCAACACGGTTTGTGCTAGCTTCTTGAAACTTGACACAGTAAAGTAGTTTCACGTTCTATCACTATGTTTTGTTTCCTTTGCTGTAGCCCTAAGCAGTGACTGGCGAAAACCACTTTCATGGAGATGGGTTGCCAAGTTTCCAAAAATTACGAATCTCCAGAAATCTCAGCAAATATTTTTTCACCCAAACTGGATGATACTTTCAGGTAATGATCAGTACACTAAGGCGACTTGGTTCCCCAAATGTCGTTCTTCTATGTTGAAGCGTTCATTTCCAGTAACAGTTTGAATTTTTAGGTTTCACTCTGTTTTCTCCTAAATTGATACATGTATTTGGAACTCTAAATCCAACACGGTTTGTGCTAGCTTCTTGAAACGTGACACAGTAAAGTAGTTTCACGTTCTATCTCTATGTTTTGTTTCCTCTTGATGTAGCCCTAAGCAGTGACTGGCGAGAACCACTTTCATGGAAAGGGGTTGCCAAGCTTCCAAAAATTACGAATCTCCAGAAATCTCAGCAAATATTTTTTCACCCAAACTGGATGATACTTTCAGGTAATGATCAGTACACTAAGGCGACTTGGTTCCCCAAGTGTCATTCTTCTATGTTGAAGCGTTCATTTCAAGTAACAGTTTGAATTTTTAGGTTTCACTCTGTTTTCTCCTATATTGATAGATGTATTTGGAACTCTAAATCCAACACGGTTTGTGCTAGCTTCTTGAAACTTGACACAGTAAAGTAGTTTCACGTTCTATCACTATGTTTTGTTTCCTTTGCTGTAGCCCTAAGCAGTGACTGGCGAAAACCACTTTCATGGAGAGGGGTTGCCAAGCTTCCAAAAATTACGAATCTCCAGAAATCTCAGCAAATATTTTTTCACCCAAACTGGATGATACTTTCAGGTAATGATCAGTACACTAAGGCGACTTGGTTCCCCAAATGTCGTTCTTCTATGTTGAAGCGTTCATTTCCAGTAACAGTTTGAATTTTTAGGTTTCACTCTGTTTTCTCCTAAATTGATACATGTATTTGGAACTCTAAATCCAACACGGTTTGTGCTAGCTTCTTGAAACTTGACACAGTAAAGTAGTTTCACGTTCTATCTCTATGTTTTGTTTCCCCTTGATGTAGCCCTAAGCAGTGACTGGCGAGAAACACTTTCATGGAAAGGGGTTGCCAAGCTTCCAAAAATTACGAATCTCCAGAAATCTCAGCAAATATTTTTTCACCCAAACTGGATGATACTTTCAGGTAATGATCAGTACACTAAGGCAACTTGGTTCCCCAAATGTCGTTCTTCTATGTTGAAGCGTTCATTTCCTGTAACAGTTTGAATTTTTAGGTTTCACTCTGTTTTCTCCTATATTGATACATGTATTTGGAACTCTAAATCCAACACGGTTTGTGCTAGCTTCTTGAAACTTGACACAGTAAAGTAGTTTCACGTTCTATCTCTATGTTTTGTTTCCTCTTGCTGTAGCCCTAAGCAGTGACTGGCGAGAACCACTTTCATGGAGAGGGGTTGCCAAGCTTCCAAAAATTACGAATCTCCAGAAAACTCAGCAAATATTTTTTCACCCAAACTGGATGATACTTTCAGGTAATGATCAGTACACTAAGGCGACTTGGTTCCCCAAATGTCGTTCTTCTATGTTGAAGCGTTCATTTCCTGTAACAGTTTGAATTTTTAGGTTTCACTCTGTTTTCTCCTATATTGATACATGTATTTGGAACTCTAAATCCAACACGGTTTGTGCTAGCTTCTTGAAACTTGACACAGTAAAGTAGTTTCACGTTCTATCTCTATGTTTTGTTTCCTCTTGATGTAGCCCTAAGCAGTGACTGGCGAGAACCACTTTCATGGAGAGGGGTTGCCAAGCTTCCAAAAATTACGAATCTCCAGAAATCTCAGCAAATATTTTTTCACCCAAACTGGATGATACTTTCAGGTAATGATCAGTACACGAAGGCGACTTGGTTCCCCAAATTTCGTTCTTCTATGTTGAAGCGTTCATTTCCAGTAACAGTTTGAATTTTTAGGTTTCACTCTGTTTTCTCCTATATTGATAGATGTATTTGGAACTCTAAATCCAACACGGTTTGTGCTAGCTTCTTGAAACTTGACACAGTAAAGTAGTTTCACGTTCTATCTCTATGTTTTGTTTCCTCTTGATGTAGCCCTAAGCAGTGACTGGCAAGAAACACTTTCATGGAATGGGGTTGCCAAGCTTCCAAAAATTACGAATCTCCAGAAATCTCAGCAAATATTTTTTCACCCAAACTGGATGATACTTTCAGGTAATGATCAGTACACTAAGGCGACTTGGTTCCCCAAATGTCGTTCTTCTATGTCGAAGCGTTCATTTCCTGTAACAGTTTGAATTTTTAGGTTTCACTCTGTTTTCTCCTATATTGATACATGTATTTGGAACTCTAAATCCAACACGGTTTGTGCTAGCTTCTTGAAAATTGACACAATAAAGTAGTTTCACGTTCTATCTCTATGTTTTGTTTCCTCTTGATGTAGCCCTAAGCAGTGTCTGGCGAGAAACACTTTCATGGAAAGGGGTTGCCAAGCTTCCAAAAATTATGAATCTCCAGAAATCTCAGCAAATATTTTTTCACCCAAACTGGACGATACTTTCAGGTAATGATCAGTACACTAAGGCGACTTGGTTCCCCAAATGTCGTTCTTCTATGTTGAAGCGTTCATTTCCTGTAACAGTTTGAATTTTTAGGTTTCACTCTGTTTTCTCCTATATTGATACATGTATTTGGAACTCTAAATCCAACAGGGTTTGTGCTAGCTTCTTGAAACTTGACACAGTAAAGTAGTTTCACGTTCTGTCTCTATGTTTTGTTTCCTCTTGATGTAGCCCTAAGCAGTGACTGGCGAAAACCACTTTCATGGAGAGGGGTTGCCAAGCTTCCAAAAATTACGAATCTCCAGAAATCTCAGCAAATATTTTTTCACCCAAACTGGATGATACCTTCAGGTAATGATCAGTACACTAAGGCGACTTGGTTCCCCAAATGTCGTTCTTCTATGTTGAAGCGTTCATTTCCAGTAACACTTTGAATTTTTAGGTTTCACTCTGTTTTCTCCTATATTGATAGATGTATTTGGAACTCTAAATCCAACACGGTTTGTGCTAGCTTCATGAAACTTGACAAAGTAAAGTAGTTTCACGTTCTATCTCTATATTCTGTTTCCTCTTGATGTAGCCCTAAGCAGTGACTGGTGAGAAACACTTTCATGGAAAAAGGTTGCCAAGCTTCCAAAAGTTACGAATCTCCAGAAATCTCAGCAAATATTTTTTCACCCAAACTGGATGATACTTTCAGGTAATGATCAGTACACTAAGGCGACTTGGTTCCCCAAATGTCGTTCTTCTATGTTGAAGCATTCATTTCCTGTAACAGTTTGAATTTTTAGGTTTCACTCTGTTTTCTCCTATATTGATACATGTATTTGGAACTCTAAATCCAACACGGTTTGTGCTAGCTTCTTGAAACTTGACACAGTAAAGTAGTTTCAAGTTCTATCTCTATGTTTTGTTTCCTCTTGATGTAGCCCTAAGCAGTGACTGGCGAGAAACACTTTCATGGAAAGGGGTTACCAAGCTTCCAAAAATTACGAATCTCCAGAAATCTCAGCAAATATTTTTTCACCCAAACTGGATGATACTTTCAGGTAATGATCAGTACACTAAGGCGACTTGGTTCCCCAAATGTCGTTCTTCTATGTTGAAGCGTTCATTTCCTGTAAGTGTTTGAATTTTTAGGTTTCACTCTGTTTTCTCCTATATTGATACATGTATTTGGAACTCTAAATCCAACACGGTTTGTGCTAGCTTCTTGAAACTTGACACAATAAAGTAGTTTCACGTTCTATCTCTATGTTTTGTTTCCTCTTGATGTAGCCCTAAGCAGTGACTGGCGAGAAACACTTTCATGGAAAGGGGTTGCCAAGCTTCCAAAAATTACGAATCTCCAGAAATCTCAGCAAATATTTTTTCACCCACACTGGATGATACTTTCAGGTAATGATCAGTACACTAAGGCGACTTGGTTCCCCAAAGTTCGTTCTTCTATGTTGAAGCGTTCATTTCCAGTAACATTTTGAATTTTTAGGTTTCACTCTGTTTTCTCCTATATTGATACATGTATTTGGAACTCTAAATCCAACACGGTTTGTGCTAGCTTCTTGAAACTTGACACAGTAAAGTAGTTTCACGTTCTATCTCTATGTTTTGTTTCCTCTTGATGGAGCCCTAAGCAGTGACTGGCGAGAACCACTTTCATGGAAAGGGGTTGCCAAGCTTCCAAAAATTACGAATCTCCAGAAATCTCAGCAAATATTTTTTCACCCAAACTGGATGATACTTTCAGGTAATGATCAGTACACTAAGGCGACTTGGTTCCCCAAATGTCATTCTTCTACGTCGAAGCGTTCATTTCCAGTAACAGTTTGAATTTTTAGGTTTCACTCTGTTTTCTCCTATATTGATAGATGTATTTGGAACTCTAAATCCAACACGGTTTGTGCTAGCTTCTTGAAACTTGACACAGTAAAGTAGTTTCACGTTCTATCACTATGTTTTGTTTCCTTTGCTGTAGCCCTAAGCAGTGACTGGCGAAAACCACTTTCATGGAGAGGGGTTGCCAAGTTTCCAAAAATTACGAATCTCCAGAAATCTCAGCAAATATTTTTTCACCCAAACTGGATGATACTTTCAGGTAATGATCAGTACACTAAGGCGACTTGGTTCCCCAAATGTCGTTCTTCTATGTTGAAGCGTTCATTTCCAGTAACAGTTTGAATTTTTAGGTTTCACTCTGTTTTCTCCTAAATTGATACATGTATTTGGAACTCTAAATCCAACACGGTTTGTGCTAGCTTCTTGAAACTTGACACAGTAAAGTAGTTTCACGTTCTATCTCTATGTTTTGTTTCCTCTTGATGTAGCCCTAAGCAGTGACTGGCGAGAACCACTTTCATGGAAAGGGGTTGCCAAGCTTCCAAAAATTACGAATCTCCAGAAATCTCAGCAAATATTTTTTCACCCAAACTGGATGATACTTTCAGGTAATGATCAGTACACTAAGGCTACTTGGTTCCCCAAATGTCATTCTTCTATGTTGAAGCGTTCATTTCAAGTAACAGTTTGAATTTTTAGGTTTCACTCTGTTTTCTCCTATATTGATAGATGTATTTGGAACTCTAAATCCAACACGGTTTGTGCTAGCTTCTTGAAACTTGACACAGTAAAGTAGTTTCACGTTCTATCACTATGTTTTGTTTCCTTTGCTGTAGCCCTAAGCAGTGACTGGCGAAAACCACTTTCATGGAGAGGGGTTGCCAAGTTTCCAAAAATTACGACTCTCCAGAAATCTCAGCAAATATTTTTTCACCCAAACTGGATGATACTTTCAGGTAATGATCAGTACACTAAGGCGACTTGGATCCCCAAATGTCGTTCTTCTATGTTGAAGCGTTCATTTCCAGTAACAGTTTGAATTTTTAGGTTTCACTCTGTTTTCTCCTAAATTGATACATGTATTTGGAACTCTAAATCCAACACGGTTTGTGCTAGCTTCTTGAAACTTGACACAGTAAAGTAGTTTCACGTTCTATCTCTATGTTTTGTTTCCCCTTGATGTAGCCCTAAGCATGACTGGCGAGAAACACTTTCATGGAAAGGGGTTGCAAAGCTTCCAAAAATTACGAATCTCCAGAAATCTCAGCAAATATTTTTTCACCCAAACTGGATGATACTTTCAGGTAATGATCAGTACACTAAGGCGACTTGGTTCCCCAAATGTCGTTCTTCTATGTTGAAGCGTTCATTTCCTGTAACAGTTTGAATTTTTAGGTTTCACTCTGTTTTCTCCTATATTGATACATGTATTTGGAACTCTAAATCCAACACGGTTTGTGCTAGCTTCTTGAAACTTGACACAGTAAAGTAGTTTCACGTTCTATCTCTATGTTTTGTTTCCTCTTGATGTAGCCCTAAGCAGTGACTGGCGAGAAACACTTTCATGGAAAGGGGTTGCCAAGCTTCCAAAAATTACGAATCTCCAGAAATCTCAGCAAATATTTTTTCACCCAAACTGGATGATACTTTCAGGTAATGATCAGTACACTAAGGCGACTTGGTTCCCCAAAGTTCGTTCTTCTATGTTGAAGCGTTCATTTCCAGTAACAGTTTGAATTTTTAGGTTTCACTTTCTTTTCTCCTATATTGATACATGTATTTGGAACTCTAAATCCAACACGGTTTGTGCTAGCTTCTTGAAACTTGATACAGTAAAGTAGTTTCACGTTCTATCTCTATGTTTTGTTTCCTCTTGCTGTAGCCCTAAGCAGTGACTGGCGAGAACCACTTTCATGCAGAGGGGTTGCCAAGCTTCCAAAAATTACGAATCTCCAGAAATCTCAGCAAATATATTTTCACCCAAACTGGATGATACTTTCAGGTAATGATCAGTACATGAAGGCGACTTGGTTCCCCAAATGTCGTTCTTCTATGTTCAAGCGTTCATTTCCAGTAACACTTTGAATTTTTAGGTTTCACTCTGTTTTCTCCTATATTGATAGATGTATTTGGAACTCTAAATCCAACACGGTTTGTGCTAGCTTCATGAAACTTGACAAAGTAAAGTAGTTTCACGTTCTATCTCTATATTCTGTTTCCTCTTGATGTAGCCCTAAGCAGTGACTGGTGAGAAACACTTTCATGGAAAAAGGTTGCCAAGCTTCCAAAAGTTACGAATCTCCAGAAATCTCAGCAAATATTTTTTCACCCAAACTGGATGATACTTTCAGGTAATGATCAGTACACTAAGGCGACTTGGTTCCCCAAATGTCGTTCTTCTATGTTGAAGCATTCATTTGCTGTAACAGTTTGAATTTTTAGGTTTCACTCTGTTTTCTCCTATATTGATACATGTATTTGGAACTCTAAATCCAACACGGTTTGTGCTAGCTTCTTGAAACTTGACACAGTAAAGTAGTTTCAAGTTCTATCTCTATGTTTTGTTTCCTCTTGATGTAGCCCTAAGCAGTGACTGGCGAGAAACACTTTCATGGAAAGGGGTTGCCAAGCTTCCAAAAATTACGAATCTCCAGAAATCTCACTAAATATTTTTTCACCCAAACTGGATGATACTTTCAGGTAATGATCAGTACACTAAGGCGACTTGGTTCCCCAAATGTCGTTCTTCTATGTTGAAGCGTTCATTTCCTGTAACAGTTTGAATTTTTAGGTTTCACTCTGTTTTCTCCTATATTGATACATGTATTTGGAACTCTAAATCCAACACGGTTTGTGCTAGCTTCTTGAAACTTGACACAGTAAAGTAGTTTCACGTTCTATCTCTATGTTTTGTTTCCTCTTGATGGAGCCCTAAGCAGTGACTGGCGAGAAACACTTTCATGGAAAGGGGTTGCCAAGCTTCCAAAAATTACAAATCTCCAGAAATCTCAGCAAATATTTTTTCACCCAAACTGGATGATACTTTCAGGTAATGATCAGTACACTAAGGCGACTTGGTTCCCCAAATATTGTTCTTCTATGTTGAAGCGTTCATTTCCTGTAACAGTTTGAATTTTTAGGTTTCACTCTGTTTTCTCCTATATTGATACATGTATTTGGAACTCTAAATCCAACACGGTTTGTGCTAGCTTCTTGAACCTTGACACAGTAAAGTAGTTTCACGTTCTATCTCTATGTTTTGTTTCCTCTTGATGTAGCCCTAAGCAGTGACTGGCGAGAAACACTTTCATGGAAAGGGGTTGCCAAGCTTCCAAAAATTACGAATCTCCAGAAATCTCAGCAAATATTTTTTCACCCAAACTGGATGATACTTTCAGGTAATGATCAGTACACTAAGGCGACTTGGTTCCCCAAAGTTCGTTCTTCTATGTTGAAGCGTTCATTTCCAGTAACAGTTTGAATTTTTAGGTTTCACTCTGTTTTCTCCTATATTGATACATGTATTTGGAACTCTAAATCCAACACGGTTTGTGCTAGCTTCTTGAAACTTGATACAGTAAAGTAGTATCACGTTCTATCTCTATGTTTTGTTTCCTCTTGATGTAGCCCTAAGCAGTGACTGGCGAGAACCACTTTCATGGAAAGGGGTTGCCAAGCTTCCAAAAATTACGAATCTCCAGAAATCTCAGCAAATATTTTTTCACCCAAACTGGATGATACTTTCAGGTAATGATCAGTACACGAAGGCGACTTGGTTCCCCAAATGTCATTCTTCTATGTCGAAGCGTTCATTTCCAGTAACAGTTTCAATTTTTAGGTTTCACTCTGTTTTCTCCTATATTGATAGATGTATTTGGAACTCTAAATCCAACACGGTTTGTGCTAGCTTCTTGAAACTTGACACAGTAAAGTAGTTTCACGTTCTATCACTATGTTTTGTTTCCTTTGCTGTAGCCCTAAGCAGTGACTGGCGAAAACTACTTTCATGGAGAGGGGTTGCCAAGTTTCCAAAAATTACGAATCTCCAGAAATCTCAGCAAATATTTTTTCACCCAAACTGGATGATACTTTCAGGTAATGATCAGTACACTAAGGCGACTTGGTTCCCCAAATGTCGTTCTTCTATGTTGAAGCGTTCATTTCCAGAAACAGTTTGAATTTTTAGGTTTCACTCTGTTTTCTCCTATATTGATAGATGTATTTGGAACTCTAAATCCAACACGGTTTGTGCTAGCTTCTTGAAACTTGACACAGTAAAGTAGTTTCACGTTCTATCTCTATGTTTTGTTTCCTCTTGATGTAGCCCTAAGCAGTGACTGGCGAGAACCACTTTCATGGAAAGGGGTTGCCAAGCTTCCAAAAATTACGAATCTCCAGTAATCTCAGCAAATATTTTTTCACCCAAACTGGATGATACTTTCAGGTAATGATCAGTACACTAAGGCGACTTGGTTCCCCAAATGTCATTCTTCTATGTTGAAGCGTTCATTTCCAGTAACAGTTTGAATTTTTAGGTTTCACTCTGTTTTCTCCTATATTGATAGATGTATTTGGAACTCTAAATCCAACACGGTTTGTGCTAGCTTCTTGAAACTTGACACAGTAAAGTAGTTTCACGTTCTATCACTATGTTTTTTTTCCTTTGCTGTAGCCCTAAGCAGTGACTGGCGAAAACCACTTTCATGGAGAGGGGTTGCCAAGTTTCCAAAAATTACGAATCTCCAGAAATCTCAGCAAATATTTTTTCACCCAAACTGGATGATACTTTCAGGTAATGATCAGTACACTAAGGCGACTTGGTTCCCCAAATGTCGTTCTTCTATGTTGAAGCGTTCATTTCCAGTAACAGTTTGAATTTTTAGGTTTCACTCTGTTTTCTCCTAAATTGATACATGTATTTGGAACTCTAAATCCAACACGGTTTGTGCTAGCTTCTTGAAACTTGACACAGTAAAGTAGTTTCACGTTCTATCTCTATGTTTTGTTTCCCCTTGATGTAGCCCTAAGCAGTGACTGGCGAGAAACACTTTCATGGAAAGGGGTTGCCAAGCTTCCAAAAATTACGAATCTCCAGAAATCTCAGCAAATATTTTTTCACCCAAACTGGATGATACTTTCAGGTAATGATCAGTACACTAAGGCGACTTGGTTCCCCAAATGTCGTTCTTCTATGTTGAAGCGTTCATTTCCTGTAACAGTTTGAATTTTTAGGTTTCACTCTGTTTTCTCCTATATTGATACATGTATTTGGAACTCTAAATCCAACACGGTTTGTGCTAGCTTCTTGAAACTTGACACAGTAAAGTAGTTTCACGTTCTATCTCTATGTTTTGTTTCCCCTTGATGTAGCCATAAGCAGTGACTGGCGAGAAACACTTTCATGGAAAGGGGTTGCCAAGCTTCCAAAAATTACGAATCTCCAGAAATCTCAGCAAATATTTTTTCACCCAAACTGGATGATACTTTCAGGTAATGATCAGTACACTAAGGCGACTTGGTTCCCCAAAGTTCGTTCTTCTATGTTGAAGCGTTCATTTCCTGTAACAGTTTGAATTTTTAGGTTTCACTCTGTTTTCTCCTATATTGATACATGTATTTGGAACTCTAAATCCAACACGGTTTGTGCTAGCTTCTTGAAACTTGACACAGTAAAGTAGTTTCACGTTCTATCTCTATGTTTTGTTTCCTCTTGATGTAGCCCTAAGCAGTGACTGGCGAGAAACACTTTCATGGAAAGGGGTTGCCAAGCTTCCAAAAATTACGAATCTCCAGAAATCTCAGCAAATATTTTTTCACCCAAACTGGATGATACTTTCAGGTAATGATCAGTACACTAAGGCGACTTGGTTCCCCAAATGTCGTTCTTCTATGTTGAAGCGTTCATTTCCTGTAACAGTTTGAATTTTTAGGTTTCACTTTCTTTTCTCCTATATTGATACATGTATTTGGAACTCTAAATCCAACACGGTTTGTGCTAGCTTCTTGAAACTTGATACAGTAAAGTAGTTTCACGTTCTATCTCTATGTTTTGTGTCCTCTTGCTGTAGCCCTAAGCAGTGACTGGCGAGAACCACTTTCATGCAGAGGGGTTGCCAAGCTTCCAAAAATTACGAATCTCCAGAAATCTCAGCAAATATATTTTCACCCAAACTGGATGATACTTTCAGGTAATGATCAGTACATGAAGGCGACTTGGTTCCCCAAATGTCGTTCTTCTATGTTGAAGCGTTCATTTCCAGTAACAGTTTGAATTTTTAGGTTTCACTCTGTTTTCTCCTATATTGATAGATGTATTTGGAACTCTAAATCCAACACGGTTTGTGCTAGCTTCTTGACACTTGACAAAGTAAAGTAGTTTCAGGTTCTATCTCTATATTCTGTTTCCTCTTGATGTAGCCCTAAGCAGTGACTGGTGAGAAACACTTTCATGGAAAAAGGTTGCCAAGCTTCCAAAAGTTACGAATCTCCAGAAATCTCAGCAAATATTTTTTCACCCAAACTGGATGATACTTTCAGGTAATGATCAGTACACGAAGGCGACTTGGTTCCCCAACGTTCGTTCTTCTATGTTGAAGTGTTCATTTCCAGTAACAGTTTGAATTTTTAGGTTTCACTCTGTTTTCTCCTATATTGATACATGTATTTGGAACTCTAAATCCAACACGGTTTGTGCTAGCTTCTTGAAACTTGACACAGTAAAGTAGTTTCAAGTTCTATCTCTATGTTTTGTTTCCTCTTGATGTAGCCCTAAGCAGTGACTGGCGAGAACCACTTTCATGGAGAGGGGTTGCCAAGCTTCCAAAAATTACGAATCTCCAAAAATCTCAGCAAATATTTTTTCACCCAAACTGGATGATACTTTCAGGTAATGATCAGTACACGAAGGCGACTTGGTTCCCCAAATTTCGTTCTTCTATGTTGAAGCGTTCATTTCCAGTAACAGTTTGAATTTTTAGGTTTCACTCTGTTTTCTCCTATATTGATAGATGTATTTGGAACTCTAAATCCAACACGGTTTGTGCTAGCTTCTTGAAACTTGACACAGTAAAGTAGTTTCACGTTCTATCTCTAAGTTTTGTATCCTCTTGATGTAGCCCTAAGCAGTGACTGGCGAGAAACACTTTCATGGAAAGGGGTTGCCAAGCTTCCAAAAATTACGAATCTCCAGAAATCTCAGCAAATATTTTTTCACCCAAACTGGATGATACTTTCAGGTAATGATCAGTACACTAAGGCGACTTGTTTCCCCAAATGTCGTTCTTCTATGTTGAAGCGTTCATTTCCTGTAACAGTTTGAATTTTTAGGTTTCACTCTGTTTTCTCCTATATTGATACATGTATTTGGAACTCTAAATCCAACACGGTTTGTGCTAGCTTCTTGAAACTTGACACAGTAAAGTAGTTTCACGTTCTATCTCTATGTTTTGTTTCCTCTTGATGTAGCCCTAAGCAGTGACTGGTGAGAAACACTTTCATGGAATGGGGTTGCAAAGCTTCCAAAAATTACGAATCTCCAGAAATCTCAGCAAATATTTTTTCACCCAAACTGGATGATACTTTCAGGTAATGATGAGTACACTAAGGCGACTTGGTTCCCCAAATGTCGTTCTTCTATGTTGAAGCGTTCATTTCCAGTAACACTTTGAATTTTTAGGTTTCACTCTGTTTTCTCCTATATTGATACATGTATTTGGAACTCTAAATCCAACACGGTTTGTGCTAGCTTCTTGAAAATTGACACAATAAAGTAGTTTCACGTTCTATCTCTATGTTTTGTTTCCTCTTGATGTAGCCGTAAGCAGTGACTGGCGAGAAACACTTTCATGGAAAGGGGTTGCCAAGCTTCCAAAAATTACGAATCTCCAGAAATCTCAGCAAATATTTTTTCACCCAAACTGGATGATACTTTCAGGTAATGATCAGTACACTAAGGCGACTTGGTTCCCCAAATGTCGTTCTTCTATGTTGAAGCGTTCATTTCCAGTAACAGTTTGAATTTTTAGGTTTCACTCTGTTTTCTCCTATATTGATACATGTATTTGGAACTCTAAATCCAACACGGTTTGTGCTAGCTTCTTGAAACTTGACACAGTAAAGTAGTTTTACGTTCTATCTCTATGTTTTGTTTCCTCTTGATGTAGCCCTAAGCAGTGACTGGCGAGAAACACTTTCATGGAAAGCGTTTGCCAAGCTTCCAAAAGTTACGAATCTCCAGAAATCTCAGCAAATATTTTTTCACCCAAACTGGATGATACTTTCAGGTAATGATCAGTACACTAAGGCGACTTGGTTCCCCAAAGTTCGTTCTTCTATGTTGAAGCGTTCATTTCCAGTAACAGTTTCAATTTTTAGGTTTCACTCTGTTTTCTCCTATATTGATACATGTATTTGGAACTCTAAATCCAACACGGTTTGTGCTAGCTTCCTGAAACTTGACAAAGTAAAGTAGTTTCACGTTCTATCTCTATATTCTGTTTCCTCTTGATGTAGCCCTAAGCAGTGACTGGTGAGAAACACTTTCATGGAAAAAGTTTGCCAAGCTTCCAAAAGTTACGAATCTCCAGAAATCTCAGCAAATATTTTTTCACCCAAACTGGATGATACTTTCAGGTAATGATCAGTACACAAAGGCGACTTGGTTCCCCAAATTTCGTTCTTCTATGATGAAGCGTTCATTTCCAGTAACAGTTTGAATTTTTAGGTTTCACTCTGTTTTCTCCTATATTGATACATGTATTTGGAACTCTAAATCCAACACGGTTTGTGCTAGCTTCTTGAAACTTGATACAGTAAAGTAGTTTCACGTTCTATCACTATGTTTTGTTTCCTCTTGCTGTAGCCCTAAGCAGTGACTGGCGAGAACCACTTTCATGGAGAGGGGTTGCCAAGCTTCCAAAAATTACGAATCTCCAGAAATCTCAGCAAATATTATTTCACCCACACTGGATGATACTTTCAGGTAATGATCAGTACACTAAGGCGACTTGGTTCCCCAAAGTTCGTTCTTCTATGTTGAAGCGTTCATTTCCAGTAACAGTTTGAATTTTTAGGTTTCACTCTGTTTTCTCCTATATTGATACATGTATTTGGAACTCTAAATCCAACACGGTTTGTGCTAGCTTCTTGAAACTTGACACAGTAAAGTAGTTTCACGTTCTATCTCTATGTTTTGTTTCCTCTTGCTGTAGCCCTAAGCAGTGACTGGCGAGAACCACTTTCATGGAGAGGGGTTGCCAAGCTTCCAAAAATTACGAATCTCCAGAAATCTCAGCAAATATTTTTTCACCCAAATTGGATGATACTTTCAGGTAATGATCAGTACACTAAGGCGACTTGGTTCCCCAAATGTCGTTCTTCTATGTTGAAGCGTTCATTTCCAGTAACAGTTTGAATTTTTAGGTTTCACTCTGTTTTATCCTATATTGATACATGTATTTGGAACTCTAAATCCAACACGGTTTGTGCTAGCTTCTTGAAACTTGACACAGTAAAGTAGTTTCACGTTCTATCTCTATGTTTTGTTTCCTCTTGATGTAGCCCTAAGCAGTGACTGGCGAGAAACACTTTCATGGAAAGGGGTTGCCAAGCTTCCAAAAATTACGAATCTCCAGAAATCTCAGCAAATATTTTTTCACACAAACTGGATGATACTTTCAGGTAATGATAAGTACACGAAGGCGACTTGGTTCCCCAAATGTCGTTCTTCTATGTTGAAGCGTTCATTTCCTGTAACAGTTTGAATTTTTAGGTTTCACTCTGTTTTCTCCTATATTGATACATGTATTTGAACTCTAAATCCAACACGGTTTGTGCTAGCTTCTTGAAACTTGATACAGTAAAGTAGTTTCACGTTCTATCTCTATGTTTTGTTTCCTCTTGCTGTAGCCCTAAGCAGTGACTGGCGAGAACCACTTTCATGGAGAGGGGTTGCCAAGCTTCCAAAAATTACGAATCTCCAGAAATCTCAGCAAATATTTTTTCACCCAAACTGGATGATACTTTCAGGTAATGATCAGTACACGAAGGCGACTTGGTTCCCCAAATGTCGTTCTTCTATGTTGAAGCGTTCATTTCCAGTAACAGTTTCAATTTTTAGGTTTCACTCTGTTTTCTCCTATATTGATAGATGTATTTGGAACTCTAAATCCAACACGGTTTGTGCTAGCTTCATGAAACTTGACACAGTAAAGTATTTTCACGTTCTGTCTCTATGTTTTGTTTCCTCTTGCTGTAGCCCTAAGCAGTGACTGGCGAGAACCACTTTCATGGAAAGGGGTTGCCAAGCTTCCAAAAGTTACGAATCTCCAGAAATCTCAGCAAATATTTTTTCACCCAAACTGGATGATACTTTCAGGTAATGATCAGTACACGAAGGCGACTTGGTTCCCCAAATGTCGTTCTTCTATGTTGAAGCGTTCATTTCCAGTAACAGTTTGAATTTTTAGGTTTCACTCTGTTTTCTCCTATATTGATACATGTATTTGGAACTCTAAATCCAACACGGTTTGTGCTAGCTTCTTGAAACTTGACACAGTAAAGTAGTTTCACGTTCTATCTCTATGTTTTGTTTCCTCTTGCTGTAGTCCTAAGCAGTGACTGGCGAGAAAGACTTTCATGGAAAGGGGTTGCCAAGCTTCCAAAAATTACGAATCTCCAGAAATCTCAGCAAATATTTTTTCACCCAAACTGGATGATACTTTCAGGTAATAATCAGTACACGAAGGCGACTTGGTTCCCCAAATGTCGTTCTTCTATGTTGAAGCGTTCATTTCCTGTAACAGTTTGAATTTTTAGGTTTCACTCTGTTTTCTCCTATATTGATACATGTATTTGGAACTCTAAATCCAACACGGTTTGTGCTAGCTTCTTGAAACTTGACACAGTAAAGTAGTTTCACGTTCTATCTCTATGTTTTGTTTCCTCTTGATGTAGCCCTAAGCAGTGACTGGCGAGAAACACTTTCATGGAAAGCGTTTGCCAAGCTTCCAAAAGTTACGAATCTCCAGAAATCTCAGCAAATATTTTTTCACCCAAACTGGATGATACTTTCAGGTAATGATCAGTACACTAAGGCGACTTGGTTCCCCAAAGTTCGTTCTTCTATGTTGAAGCGTTCATTTCCAGTAACAGTTTCAATTTTTAGGTTTCACTCTGTTTTCTCCTATATTGATAGATGTATTTGGAACTCTAAATCCAACACGGTTTGTGCTAGCTTCATGAAACTTGACAAAGTAAAGAAGTTTCACGTTCTATCTCTATATTCTGTTTCCTCTTGATGTAGCCCTAAGCAGTGACTGGTGAGAAACACTTTCATGGAAAAAGGTTGCCAAGCTTCCAAAAGTTACGAATCTCCAGAAATCTCAGCAAATATTTTTTCACCCAAACTGGATGATACTTTCAGGTAATGATCAGTACACGAAGGCGACTTGGTTCCCCAAATTTCGTTCTTCTATGATGAAGCGTTCATTTCCAGTAACAGTTT
Source organism: Spermophilus citellus (assembly GCF_964194105.1). Taxonomy (NCBI): domain Eukaryota; kingdom Metazoa; phylum Chordata; class Mammalia; order Rodentia; family Sciuridae; genus Spermophilus; species Spermophilus citellus. The sequence continues at coordinate 11,437,369 of NC_138197.1, read as the reverse complement.
GAATTTTTAGGTTTCACTCTGTTTTCTCCTATATTGATACATGTATTTGGAACTCTAAATCCAACACGGTTTGTGCTAGCTTCTTGAAACTTGATACAGTAAAGTAGTTTCACGTTCTATCACTATGTTTTGTTTCCTCTTGCTGTAGCCCTAAGCAGTGACTGGCGAGAACCACTTTCATGGAGAGGGGTTGCCAAGCTTCCAAAAATTACGAATCTCCAGAAATCTCAGCAAATATTATTTCACCCACACTGGATGATACTTTCAGGTAATGATCAGTACACTAAGGCGACTTGGTTCCCCAAAGTTCGTTCTTCTATGTTGAAGCGTTCATTTCCAGTAACAGTTTGAATTTTTAGGTTTCACTCTGTTTTCTCCTATATTGATACATGTATTTGGAACTCTAAATCCAACACGGTTTGTGCTAGCTTCTTGAAACTTGACACAGTAAAGTAGTTTCACGTTCTATCTCTATGTTTTGTTTCCTCTTGCTGTAGCCCTAAGCAGTGACTGGCGAGAACCACTTTCATGGAAAGGGGTTGCCAAGCTTCCAAAAATTACGAATCTCCAGAAATCTCAGCAAATATTTTTTCACCCAAACTGGATGATACTTTCAGGTAATGATCAGTACACTATGGCGACTTGGTTCCCCAAATGTCGTTCTTCTATGTTGAAGCGTTCATTTCCAGTAACAGTTTGAATTTTTAGGTTTCACTCTGTTTTCTCCTATATTGATACATGTATTTGGAACTCTAAATCCAACACGGTTTGTGCTAGCTTCTTGAAACTTGACACAGTAAAGTAGTTTCACGTTCTATCTCTATGTTTTGTTTCCTCTTGATGTAGCCCTAAGCAGTGACTGGCGAGAAACACTTTCATGGAAAGGGGTTGCCAAGCTTCCAAAAATTACGAATCTCCAGAAATCTCAGCAAATATTTTTTCACCCAAACTGGATGATACTTTCAGGTAATGATCAGTACACGAAGGCGACTTGGTTCCCCAAATGTCGTTCTTCTATGTTGAAGCGTTCATTTCCTGTAACAGTTTGAATTTTTAGGTTTCACTCTGTTTTCTCCTATATTGATACATGTATTTGAACTCTAAATCCAACACGGTTTGTGCTAGCTTCTTGAAACTTGATACAGTAAAGTAGTTTCACGTTCTATCTCTATGTTTTGTTTCCTCTTGCTGTAGCCCTAAGCAGTGACTGGCGAGAACCACTTTCATGGAGAGGGGTTGCCAAGCTTCCAAAAATTACGAATCTCCAGAAATCTCAGCAAATATTTTTTCACCCAAACTGGATGATACTTTCAGGTAATGATCAGTACACGAAGGCGACTTGGTTCCCCAAATGTCGTTCTTCTATGTTGAAGCGTTCATTTCCAGTAACAGTTTCAATTTTTAGGTTTCACTCTGTTTTCTCCTATATTGATAGATGTATTTGGAACTCTAAATCCAACACGGTTTGTGCTAGCTTCATGAAACTTGACACAGTAAAGTATTTTCACGTTCTGTCTCTATGTTTTGTTTCCTCTTGCTGTAGCCCTAAGCAGTGACTGGCGAGAACCACTTTCATGGAAAGGGGTTGCCAAGCTTCCAAAAGTTACGAATCTCCAGAAATCTCAGCAAATATTTTTTCACCCAAACTGGATGATACTTTCAGGTAATGATCAGTACACGAAGGCGACTTGGTTCCCCAAATGTCGTTCTTCTATGTTGAAGCGTTCATTTCCAGTAACAGTTTGAATTTTTAGGTTTCACTCTGTTTTCTCCTATATTGATACATGTATTTGGAACTCTAAATCCAACACGGTTTGTGCTAGCTTCTTGAAACTTGACACAGTAAAGTAGTTTCACGTTCTATCTCTATGTTTTGTTTCCTCTTGCTGTAGTCCTAAGCAGTGACTGGCGAGAACCACTTTCATGGAGAGGGGTTGCCAAGCTTCCAAAAATTACGAATCTCCAGAAATCTCAGCAAATATTTTTTCACCCAAACTGGATGATACTTTCAGGTAATGAACAGTACACGAAGGCGACTTGGTTCCCCAAATGTCGTTCTTCTATGTTGAAGCACTCATTTCCAGTAACACTTTGAATTTTTGGTTTCACTCTGTTTTCTCCTATATTGATAGATGTATTTGGAACTCTAAATCCAACACGGTTTGTGCTAGCTTCATGAAACTTGACAAAGTAAAGTAGTTTCACGTTCTATCTCTATATTCTGTTTCCTCTTGATGTAGCCCTAAGCAGTGTCTGGTGAGAAACACTTTCATGGAAAAAGGTTGCCAAGCTTCCAAAAGTTACGAATCTCCAGAAATCTCAGCAATTATTTTTTCACCCACACTGGATGATACTTTCAGGTAATGATCAGTACACTAAGGCGACTTGGTTCCCCAAATGTCGTTCTTCTATGTTCAAGCGTTCATTTCCAGTAACAGTTTGAATTTTTAGGTTTCACTCTGTTTTCTCCTATATTGATACATGTATTTGGAACTCTAAATCCAACACGGTTTGTGCTAGCTTCTTGAAACTTGACACAGTAAAGTAGTTTCACGTTCTATCTCTATGTTTTGTTTCCTCTTGCTGTAGCCCTAAGCAGTGACTGGCGAGAACCACTTTCATGGAAAGGGGTTGCCAAGCTTCCAAAAATTACGAATCTCCAGAAATCTCAGCAAATATTTTTTCACCCAAACTGGATGATACTTTCAGGTAATGATCAGTACACTATGGCGACTTGGTTCCCCAAAGTTCGTTCTTCTATGTTGAAGCGTTCATTTCCAGTAACAGTTTGAATTTTTAGGTTTCACTCTGTTTTCTCCTATATTGATACATGTATTTGGAACTCTAAATCCAACACGGTTTGTGCTAGCTTCTTGAAACTTGACACAGTAAAGTAGTTTCACGTTCTATCTCTATGTTTTGTTTCCTCTTGATGTAGCCCTAAGCAGTGACTGGCGAGAAACACTTTCATGGAAAGGGGTTGCCAAGCTTCCAAAAATTACGAATCTCCAGAAATCTCAGCAAATATTTTTTCACCCAAACTGGATGATACTTTCAGGTAATGATCAGTACACGAAGGCGACTTGGTTCCCCAAATGTCGTTCTTCTATGTTGAAGCGTTCATTTCCTGTAACAGTTTGAATTTTTAGGTTTCACTCTGTTTTCTCCTATATTGATACATGTATTTGAACTCTAAATCCAACACGGTTTGTGCTAGCTTCTTGAAACTTGATACAGTAAAGTAGTTTCACGTTCTATCTCTATGTTTTGTTTCCTCTTGCTGTAGCCCTAAGCAGTGACTGGCGAGAACCACTTTCATGGAGAGGGGTTGCCAAGCTTCCAAAAATTACGAATCTCCAGAAATCTCAGCAAATATTTTTTCACCCAAACTGGATGATACTTTCAGGTAATGATCAGTACACGAAGGCGACTTGGTTCCCCAAATGTCGTTCTTCTATGTTGAAGCGTTCATTTCCAGTAACAGTTTCAATTTTTAGGTTTCACTCTGTTTTCTCCTATATTGATAGATGTATTTGGAACTCTAAATCCAACACGGTTTGTGCTAGCTTCATGAAACTTGACACAGTAAAGTATTTTCACGTTCTGTCTCTATGTTTTGTTTCCTCTTGCTGTAGCCCTAAGCAGTGACTGGCGAGAACCACTTTCATGGAAAGGGGTTGCCAAGCTTCCAAAAGTTACGAATCTCCAGAAATCTCAGCAAATATTTTTTCACCCAAACTGGATGATACTTTCAGGTAATGATCAGTACACGAAGGCGACTTGGTTCCCCAAATGTCGTTCTTCTATGTTGAAGCGTTCATTTCCAGTAACAGTTTGAATTTTTAGGTTTCACTCTGTTTTCTCCTATATTGATACATGTATTTGGAACTCTAAATCCAACACGGTTTGTGCTAGCTTCTTGAAACTTGACACAGTAAAGTAGTTTCACGTTCTATCTCTATGTTTTGTTTCCTCTTGCTGTAGTCCTAAGCAGTGACTGGCGAGAACCACTTTCATGGAGAGGGGTTGCCAAGCTTCCAAAAATTACGAATCTCCAGAAATCTCAGCAAATATTTTTTCACCCAAACTGGATGATACTTTCAGGTAATGAACAGTACACGAAGGCGACTTGGTTCCCCAAATGTCGTTCTTCTATGTTGAAGCACTCATTTCCAGTAACACTTTGAATTTTTGGTTTCACTCTGTTTTCTCCTATATTGATAGATGTATTTGGAACTCTAAATCCAACACGGTTTGTGCTAGCTTCATGAAACTTGACAAAGTAAAGTAGTTTCACGTTCTATCTCTATATTCTGTTTCCTCTTGATGTAGCCCTAAGCAGTGTCTGGTGAGAAACACTTTCATGGAAAAAGGTTGCCAAGCTTCCAAAAGTTACGAATCTCCAGAAATCTCAGCAATTATTTTTTCACCCAAACTGGATGATACTTTCAGGTAATGATCAGTACACGAAGGCGACTTGGTTCCCCAAATTTTGTTCTTCTATGTTGAAGCGTTCATTTCCAGTAACAGTTTGAATTTTTAGGTTTCACTCTGTTTTCTCCTATATTGATACATGTATTTGGAACTCTAAATCCAACACGGTTTGTGCTAGCTTCTTGAAACTTGATATAGTAAAGTAGTTTCACGTTCTATCTCTATGTTTTGATTCCTCTTGCTGTAGCCCTAAGCAGTGACTGGCGAGAACCACTTTCATGGAGAGGGGTTGCCAAGCTTCCAAAAATTACGAATCTCCAGAAATCTCAGCAAATATTTTTTCACCCACACTGGATGATACTTTCAGGTAATGATCAGTACACTAAGGCGACTTGGTTCCCCAAAGTTCGTTCTTCTATGTTGAAGCGTTCATTTCCAGTAACAGTTTGAATTTTTAGGTTTCACTCTGTTTTCTCCTATATTGATACATGTATTTGAACTCTAAATCCAACACGGTTTGTGCTAGCTTCTTGAAACTTGATACAGTAAAGTAGTTTCACGTTCTATCTCTATGTTTTGTTTCCTCTTGCTGTAGCCCTAAGCAGTGACTGGCGAGAACCACTTTCATGGAGAGGGGTTGCCAAGCTTCCAAAAATTACGAATCTCCAGAAATCTCAGCAAATATTTTTTCACCCAAACTGGATGATACTTTCAGGTAATGATCAGTACACTAAGGCGACTTGGTTCCCCAAATGTCGTTCTTCTATGTTGAAGCGTTCATTTCCAGTAACAGTTTCAATTTTTAGGTTTCACTCTGTTTTCTCCTATATTGATAGATGTATTTGGAACTCTAAATCCAACACGGTTTGTGCTAGCTTCATGAAACTTGACACAGTAAAGTATTTTCACGTTCTGTCTCTATGTTTTGTTTCCTCTTGCTGTAGCCCTAAGCAGTGACTGGCGAGAACCACTTTCATGGAAAGGGGTTGCCAAGCTTCCAAAAGTTACGAATCTCCAGAAATCTCAGCAAATATTTTTTCACCCAAACTGGATGATACTTTCAGGTAATGATCAGTACACTAAGGCGACTTGGTTCCCCAAATGTCGTTCTTCTATGTTGAAGCGTTCATTTCGGTAACAGTTTGAATTTTTAGGTTTCACTCTGTTTTCTCCTATATTGATACATGTATTTGGAACTCTAAATCCAACACGGTTTGTGCTAGCTTCTTGAAACTTGACACAGTAAAGTACTTTCACGTTCTATCTCTATGTTTTTTTTTCCTCTTGATGTAGCCCTAAGCAGTGACTGGCGAGAAACACTTTCATGGAGAGGGGTTGCCAAGCTTCCAAAAATTACGAATCTCCAGAAATCTCAGCAAATATTTTTTCACCCAAACTGGATGATACTTTCAGGTAATGATCAGTACACGAAGGCAACTTGGTTCCCCAAATGTCGTTCTTCTATGTTGAAGCGTTCATTTCCTGTAACAGTTTGAATTTTTAGGTTTCACTCTGTTTTCTCCTATATTGATACATGTATTTGGAACTCTAAATCCAACACGGTTTGTGCTAGCTTCTTGAAACTTCACACATTAAAGAAGTTTCACGTTCTATCTCTATGTTTTGTTTCCTCTTGATGTAGCCCTAAGCAGTGACTGGCGAGAAACACTTTCATGGAAAGGGGTTGCCAAGCTTCCAAAAATTAAGAATCTCCAGAAATCTCAGAAAATATTTTTTCACCCAAACTGGATGATACTTTCAGGTAATGATCAGTACACTAAGGCGACTTGGTTCCCCAAAGTTCGTTCTTCTATGTTGAAGCGTTCATTTCCAGTAACAGTTTCAATTTTTAGGTTTCACTCTGTTTTCTCCTATATTGATACATGTATTTGGAACTCTAAATCCAACACGGTTTGTGCTAGCTTCTTGAAACTTGATACAGTAAAGTAGTTTCAAGTTCTATCTCTATGTTTTGTTTCCTCTTGCTGTAGCCCTAAGCAGTGACTGGCGAGAACCACTTTCATGGAGAGGGGTTGCCAAGCTTCCAAAAATTACGAATCTCCAGGAATCTCAGCAAATATTTTTTCACCCAAACTGGATGATACTTTCAGGTAATGATCAGTACACGAAGGCGACTTGGTTCCCCAAATGTCGTTCTTCTATGTTGAAGCATTCATTTCCAGTTACACTTTGAATTTTTAGGTTTCACTCTGTTTTCTCCTATATTGATAGATGTATTTGGAACTCTAAATCCAACACGGTTTGTGCTAGCTTCATGAAACTTGACAAAGTAAAGTAGTTTCACGTTCTATCTCTATATTCTGTTTCCTCTTGATGTAGCCCTAAGCAGTGACTGGTGAGAAACACTTTCATGGAAAAAGGTTGCCAAGCTTCCAAAAGTTACGAATCTCCAGAAATCTCAGCAAATATTTTTTCACCCAAACTGGATGATACTTTCAGGTAATGATCAGTACACGAAGGCGACTTGGTTCCCCAAATTTCGTTCTTCTATGTTGAAGCGTTCATTTCCAGTAACAGTTTGAATTTTTAGGTTTCACTCTGTTTTCTCCTATATTGATACATGTATTTGAACTCTAAATCCAACACGGTTTGTGCTAGCTTCTTGAAACTTGATACAGTAAAGTAGTTTCACGTTCTATCTCTATGTTTTGTTTCCTCTTGCTGTAGCCCTAAGCAGTGACTGGCGAGAACCACTTTCATGGAGAGGGGTTGCCAAGCTTCCAAAAATTACGAATCTCCAGAAATCTCAGCAAATATTTTTTCACCCAAACTGGATGATACTTTCAGGTAATGATCAGTACACGAAGGCGACTTGGTTCCCCAAATGTCGTTCTTCTATGTTGAAGCGTTCATTTCCTGTAACAGTTTGAATTTTTAGGTTTCACTCTGTTTTCTCCTATATTGATACATGTATTTGGAACTCTAAATCCAACACGGTTTGTGCTAGCTTCTTGAAACTTGACACAGTAAAGTAGTTTCACGTTCTATCTCTATGTTTTGTTTCCTCTTGATGTAGCCCTAAGCACTGACTGGCGAGAAACACTTTCAATGAAAGGGGTTGCCAAGCTTCCAAAAATTACGAATCTCCAGAAATCTCAGAAAATATTTTTTCACCCAAACTGGATGATACTTTCAGGTAATGATCAGTACACTAAGGCGACTTGGTTCCCCAAAGTTCGTTCTTCTATGTTGAAGCGTTCATTTCCAGTAACAGTTTGAATTTTTAGGTTTCACTCTGTTTTCTCCTATATTGATACATGTATTTGGAACTCTAAATCCAACACGGTTTGTGCTAGCTTCTTGAAACTTGATACAGTAAAGTAGTTTCAAGTTCTATCTCTATGTTTTGTTTCCTCTTGCTGTAGCCCTAAGCAGTGACTGGCGAGAACCACTTTCATGGAGAGGGGTTGCCAAGCTTCCAAAAATTACGAATCTCCAGGAATCTCAGCAAATATTTTTTCACCCAAACTGGATGATACTTTCAGGTAATGATCAGTACACGAAGGCGACTTGGTTCCCCAAATGTCGTTCTTCTATGTTGAAGCGTTCATTTCCAGTAACACTTTGAATTTTTAGGTTTCACTCTGTTTTCTCCTATATTGATAGATGTATTTGGAACTCTAAATCCAACACGGTTTGTGCTAGCTTCATGAAACTTGACAAAGTAAAGTAGTTTCACGTTCTATCTCTATATTCTGTTTCCTCTTGATGTAGCCCTAAGCAGTGACTGGTGAGAAACACTTTCATGGAAAAAGGTTGCCAAGCTTCCAAAAGTTACGAATCTCCAGAAATCTCAGCAAATATTTTTTCACCCAAACTGGATGATACTTTCAGGTAATGATCAGTACACGAAGGCGACTTGGTTCCCCAAATTTCGTTCTTCTATGTTGAAGCGTTCATTTCCAGTAACAGTTTGAATTTTTAGGTTTCACTCTGTTTTCTCCTATATTGATACATGTATTTGGAACTCTAAATCCAACACGGTTTGTGCTAGCTTCTTGAAACTTGATACAGTAAAGTAGTTTCACGTTCTATCTCTATGTTTTGTTTCCTCTTGCTGTAGCCCTAAGCAGTGACTGGCGAGAACCACTTTCATGGAGAGGGGTTGCCAAACTTCCAAAAATTACGAATCTCCAGAAATCTCAGCAAATATTTTTTCACCCACACTGGATGATACTTTCAGGTAATGATCAGTACACTAAGGCGACTTGGTTCCCCAAAGTTCGTTCTTCTATGTTGAAGCGTTCATTTCCAGTAACAGTTTGAATTTTTAGGTTTCACTCTGTTTTCTCCTATATTGATACATGTATTTGGAACTCTAAATCCAACACGGTTTGTGCTAGCTTCTTGAAACTTGATACAGTAAAGTAGTTTCACGTTCTATCTCTATGTTTTGTTTCCTCTTGCTGTAGCCCAAAGCAGTGACTGGCGAGAACCACTTTCATGGAGAGGGGTTGCCAAGCTTCCAAAAATTACGAATCTCCAGAAATCTCAGCAAATATTTTTTCACCCAAACTGGATGATACTTTCAGGTAATGATCAGTACACGAAGGCGACTTGGTTCCCCAAATGTCGTTCTTCTATGTTGAAGCGTTCATTTCCAGTAACACTTTGAATTTTTAGGTTTCACTCTGTTTTCTCCTATATTGATAGATGTATTTGGAACTCTAAATCCAACACGGTTTGTGCTAGCTTCATGAAACTTGACACAGTAAAGTATTTTCACGTTCTGTCTCTATGTTTTGTTTCGTCTTGCTGTAGCCCTAAGCAGTGACTGGCGAGAAACACTTTCATGGAAAGGGGTTGCCAAGCTTCCAAAAGTTACGAATCTCCAGAAATCTCAGCAAATATTTTTTCACCCCAACTGGATGATACTTTCAGGTAATGATCAGTACACTAAGGCGACTTGGTTCCCCAAATGTCGTTCTTCTATGTTGAAGCGTTCATTTCCAGTAACAGTTTGAATTTTTAGGTTTCACTCTGTTTTCTCCTATATTGATAGATGTATTTGGAACTCTAAATCCAACACGGTTTGTGCTAGCTTCTTGAAACTTGACACAGTAAAGTATTTTCACGTTCTGTCTCTATGTTTTGTTTCCTCTTGCTGTAGCCCTAAGCAGTGACTGGCGAGAAACACTTTCATGGAAAGGGGTTGCCAAGCTTCCAAAAGTTACGAATCTCCAGAAATCTCAGCAAATATTTTTTCACCCAAACTGGATGATACTTTCAGGTAATGATCAGTACACTAAGGCGACTTGGTTCCCCAAATGTCGTTCTTCTATGTTGAAGCGTTCATTTCCAGTAACAGTTTGAATTTTTAGGTTTCACTCTGTTTTCTCCTATATTGATAGATGTATTTGGAACTCTAATTCCAACACGGTTTGTGCTAGCTTCTTGAAACTTGACACAGTAAAGTAGTTTCAAGTTCTATCTCTATGTTTTGTTTCCTCTTGATGTAGCCCTAAGCAGTGACTGGCGAGAAACACTTTCATGGAAAGGGGTTGCCAAGCTTCCAAAAATTACGAATCTCCAGAAATCTCAGCAAATATTTTTTCACCCAAACTGGATGATACTTTCAGGTAATGATCAGTACACTAAGGCGACTTGGTTCCCCAAATGTCGTTCTTCTATGTTCAAGCGTTCATTTCCTGTAACAGTTTGAATTTTTAGGTTTCACTCTGTTTTCTCCTATATTGATACATGTATTTGGAACTCTAAATCCAACACGGTTTGTGCTAGCTTCTTGAAACTTGACACAATAAAGTAGTTTCACGTTCTATCTCTATGTTTTGTTTCCTCTTGATGTAGCCCTAAGAAGTGACTGGCGAGAAACACTTTCATGGAAAGGGGTTGCCAAGCTTCCAAAAATTACGAATCTCCAGAAATCTCAGCAAATATTTTTTCACCCAAACTGGATGATACTTTCAGGTAATGATCAGTACACTAAGGCGACTTGGTTCCCCAAATGTCGTTCTTCTATGTTGAAGCGTTCATTTCGGTAACAGTTTGAATTTTTAGGTTTCACTCTGTTTTCTCCTATATTGATACATGTATTTGGAACTCTAAATCCAACACGGTTTGTGCTAGCTTCTTGAAACTTGACACAGTAAAGTAGTTTCACGTTCTGTCTCTATGTTTTGTTTCCTCTTGCTGTAGCCCTAAGCAGTGACTGGCGAGAAACACTTTCATGGAAAGGGGTTGCCAAGCTTCCAAAAATTACGAATCTCCAGAAATCTCAGCAAATATTTTTTCACCCAAACTGGATGATACTTTCAGGTAATGATCAGTACACTAAGGCGACTTGGTTCCCCAAATGTCGTTCTTCTATGTTGAAGCGTTCATTTCCAGAAACAGTTTGAATTTTTAGGTTTCACTCTGTTTTCTCCTATATTGATAGATGTATTTGGAACTCTAAATCCAACACGGTTTGTGCTAGCTTCTTGAAACTTGACACAGTAAAGTAGTTTCACGTTCTATCTCTATGTTTTGTTTCCTCTTGCTGTAGCCCTAAGCAGTGACTGGCGAGAACCACTTTCATGGAAAGGGGTTGCCAAGCTTCCAAAAATTACGAATCTCCAGAAATCTCAGCAAATATTTTTTCACCCAAACTGGATGATACTTTCAGGTAATGATCAGTACACGAAGGCGACTTGGTTCCCCAAAGTTCGTTCTTCTATGTTGAAGCGTTCATTTCCAGTAACAGTTTGAATTTTTAGGTTTCACTCTGTTTTCTCCTATATTGATACATGTATTTGGAACTCTAAATCCAACAAGGTTTGTGCTAGCTTCTTGAAACTTGACACAGAAAAGTAGTTTCACGTTCTATCTCTATGTTTTGTTTCCTCTTGCTGTAGCCCTAAGCAGTGACTGGCGAGAACCACTTTCATGGAGAGAGGTTGCCAAGCTTCCAAAAATTACGAATCCCCAGAAATCTCAGCAAATATTTTTTCACCCACACTGGATGATACTTTCAGGTAATGATCAGTACACTAAGGCGACTTGGTTCCCCAAATGTCGTTCTTCTATGTTGAAGCGTTCATTTCCAGTAACACTTTGAATTTTTAGGTTTCACTCTGTTTTCTCCTATATTGATAGATGTATTTGGAACTCTAAATCCAACACGGTTTGTGCTAGCTTCATGAAACTTGACAAAGTAAAGTAGTTTCACGTTCTATCACTATATTCTGTTTCCTCTTGATGTAGCCCTAAGCAGTGACTGGTGAGAAACACTTTCATGGAAAAAGGTTGCCAAGCTTCCAAAAGTTACGAATCTCCAGAAATCTCAGCAAATATTTTTTCACCCAAACTTGATGATACTTTCAGGTAATGATCAGTACACGAAGGCGACTTGGTTCCCCAAATTTCGTTCTTCTATGATGAAGCGTTCATTTCCAGTAACAGTTTGAATTTTTAGGTTTCACTCTGTTTTCTCCTATATTGATACATGTATTTGGAACTCTAAATCCAACACGGTTTTTGCTAGCTTCTTGAAACTTGATAGAGTAAAGTAGTTTCACGTTCTATCTCTATGTTTTGTTTCCTCTTGCTGTAGCCCTAAGCAGTGACTGGCGAGAACCACTTTCATGGAGAGGGGTTGCCAAGCTTCCAAAAATTACGAATCTCCAGAAATCTCAGCAAATATTTTTTCACCCACACTGGATGATACTTTCAGGTAATGATCAGTACACTAAGGCGACTTGGTTCCCCAAAGTTCGTTCTTCTATGTTGAAGCGTTCATTTCCAGTAACAGTTTGAATTTTTAGGTTTCACTCTGTTTTCTCCTATATTGATACATGTATTTGGAACTCTAAATCCAACACGGTTTGTGCTAGCTTCTTGAAACTTGATACAGTAAAGTAGTTTCACGTTCTATCTCTATGTTTTGTTTCCTCTTGCTGTAGCCCTAAGCAGTGACTGGCGAGAACCACTTTCATGGAGAGGGGTTGCCAAGCTTCCAAAAATTACGAATCTCCAGAAATCTCAGCAAATATTTTTTCAACCAAACTGGATGATACTTTCAGGTAATGATCAGTACACGAAGGCGACTTGGTTCCCCAAATGTCGTTCTTCTATGTTGAAGCGTTCATTTCCTGTAACAGTTTGAATTTTTAGGTTTCACTCTGTTTTCTCCTATATTGATACATGTATTTGGAACTCTAAATCCAACACGGTTTGTGCTAGCTTCTTGAAACTTGACACAGTAAAGTAGTTTCACGTTCTATCTCTATGTTTTGTTTCCTCTTGATGTAGCCCTAAGCACTGACTGGCGAGAAACACTTTCAATGAAAGGGGTTGCCAAGCTTCCAAAAATTACGAATCTCCAGAAATCTCAGAAAATATTTTTTCACCCAAACTGGATGATACTTTCAGGTAATGATCAGTACACTAAGGCGACTTGGTTCCCCAAAGTTCGTTCTTCTATGTTGAAGCGTTCATTTCCAGTAACAGTTTGAATTTTTAGGTTTCACTCTGTTTTCTCCTATATTGATACATGTATTTGGAACTCTAAATCCAACACGGTTTGTGCTAGCTTCTTGAAACTTGATACAGTAAAGTAGTTTCAAGTTCTATCTCTATGTTTTGTTTCCTCTTGCTGTAGCCCTAAGCAGTGACTGGCGAGAACCACTTTCATGGAGAGGGGTTGCCAAGCTTCCAAAAATTACGAATCTCCAGGAATCTCAGCAAATATTTTTTCACCCAAACTGGATGATACTTTCAGGTAATGATCAGTACACGAAGGCGACTTGGTTCCCCAAATGTCGTTCTTCTATGTTGAAGCGTTCATTTCCAGTAACACTTTGAATTTTTAGGTTTCACTCTGTTTTCTCCTATATTGATAGATGTATTTGGAACTCTAAATCCAACACGGTTTGTGCTAGCTTCATGAAACTTGACAAAGTAAAGTAGTTTCACGTTCTATCTCTATATTCTGTTTCCTCTTGATGTAGCCCTAAGCAGTGACTGGTGAGAAACACTTTCATGGAAAAAGGTTGCCAAGCTTCCAAAAGTTACGAATCTCCAGAAATCTCAGCAAATATTTTTTCACCCAAACTGGATGATACTTTCAGGTAATGATCAGTACACGAAGGCGACTTGGTTCCCCAAATTTCGTTCTTCTATGTTGAAGCGTTCATTTCCAGTAACAGTTTGAATTTTTAGGTTTCACTCTGTTTTCTCCTATATTGATACATGTATTTGGAACTCTAAATCCAACACGGTTTGTGCTAGCTTCTTGAAACTTGATACAGTAAAGTAGTTTCACGTTCTATCTCTATGTTTTGTTTCCTCTTGCTGTAGCCCTAAGCAGTGACTGGCGAGAACCACTTTCATGGAGAGGGGTTGCCAAGCTTCCAAAAATTACGAATCTCCAGAAATCTCAGCAAATATTTTTTCACCCACACTGGATGATACTTTCAGGTAATGATCAGTACACTAAGGCGACTTGGTTCCCCAAAGTTCGTTCTTCTATGTTGAAGCGTTCATTTCCAGTAACAGTTTGAATTTTTAGGTTTCACTCTGTTTTCTCCTATATTGATACATGTATTTGGAACTCTAAATCCAACACGGTTTGTGCTAGCTTCTTGAAACTTGATACAGTAAAGTAGTTTCACGTTCTATCTCTATGTTTTGTTTCCTCTTGCTGTAGCCCTAAGCAGTGACTGGCGAGAACCACTTTCATGGAGAGGGGTTGCCAAGCTTCCAAAAATTACGAATCTCCAGAAATCTCAGCAAATATTTTTTCACCCAAACTGGATGATACTTTCAGGTAATGATCAGTACACGAAGGCAACTTGGTTCCCCAAATGTCGTTCTTCTATGTTGAAGCGTTCATTTCCAGTAACACTTTGAATTTTTAGGTTTCACTCTGTTTTCTCCTATATTGATAGATGTATTTGGAACTCTAAATCCAACACGGTTTGTGCTAGCTTCTTGAAACTTGACACAGTAAAGTATTTTCACGTTCTGTCTCTATGTTTTGTTTCCTCTTGCTGTAGCCCTAAGCAGTGACTGGCGAGAAACACTTTCATGGAAAGGGGTTGCCAAGCTTCCAAAAGTTACGAATCTCCAGAAATCTCAGCAAATATTTTTTCACCCAAACTGGATGATACTTTCAGGTAATGATCAGTACACTAAGGCGACTTGGTTCCCCAAATGTCGTTCTTCTATGTTGAAGCGTTCATTTCCAGTAACAGTTTGAATTTTTAGGTTTCACTCTGTTTTCTCCTATATTGATAGATGTATTTGGAACTCTAAATCCAACACGGTTTGTGCTAGCTTCTTGAAACTTGACACAGTAAAGTAGTTTCACGTTCTATATCTATGTTTTGTTTCCTCTTGCTGTAGCCCTAAGCAGTGACTGGCGAGAACCACTTTCATGGAGAGGGGTTGCCAAGCTTCCAAAAATTACGAATCTCCAAAAATCTCAGCAAATATTTTTTCACCCAAACTGGATGATACTTTCAGGTAATGATCAGTACACTAAGGCAACTTGGTTCCCCAAATTTCGTTCTTCTATGTTGAAGCGTTCATTTCCAGTAACAGTTTGAATTTTTAGGTTTCACTCTGTTTTCTCCTATATTGATACATGTATTTGGAACTCTAATTCCAACACGGTTTGTGCTAGCTTCTTGAAACTTGACACAGTAAAGTAGTTTCAAGTTCTATCTCTATGTTTTGTTTTCTCTTGATGTAGCCCTAAGCAGTGACTGGCGAGAAACACTTTCATGGAAAGGGGTTGCCAAGCTTCCAAAAATTACGAATCTCCAGAAACCTCAGCAAATATTTTTTCACCCAAACTGGATGATACTTTCAGGTAATGATCAGTACACTAAGGCGACTTGGTTCCCCAAATGTCGTTCTTCTATGTTCAAGCGTTCATTTCCTGTAACAGTTTGAATTTTTAGGTTTCACTCTGTTTTCTCCTATATTGATACATGTATTTGGAACTCTAAATCCAACACGGTTTGTGCTAGCTTCTTGAAACTTGACACAATAAAGTAGTTTCACGTTCTATCTCTATGTTTTGTTTCCTCTTGATGTAGCCCTAAGCAGTGACTGGCGAGAAACACTTTCATGGAAAGGGGTTGCCAAGCTTCCAAAAATTACGAATCTCCAGAAATCTCAGCAAATATTTTTTCACCCAAACTGGATGATACTTTCAGGTAATGATCAGTACACTAAGGCGACTTGGTTCCCCAAATGTCGTTCTTCTATGTTGAAGCGTTCATTTCGGTAACAGTTTGAATTTTTAGGTTTCACTCTGTTTTCTCCTATATTGATACATGTATTTGGAACTCTAAATCCAACACGGTTTGTGCTAGCTTCTTGAAACTTGACACAGTAAAGTAGTTTCACGTTCTGTCTCTATGTTTTGTTTCCTCTTGCTGTAGCCCTAAGCAGTGACTGGCGAGAAACACTTTCATGGAAAGGGGTTGCCAAGCTTCCAAAAATTACGAATCTCCAGAAATCTCAGCAAATATTTTTTCACCCAAACTGGATGATACTTTCAGGTAATGATCAGTACACTAAGGCGACTTGGTTCCCCAAATGTCGTTCTTCTATGTTGAAGCGTTCATTTCCAGAAACAGTTTGAATTTTTAGGTTTCACTCTGTTTTCTCCTATATTGATAGATGTATTTGGAACTCTAAATCCAACACGGTTTGTGCTAGCTTCTTGAAACTTGACACAGTAAAGTAGTTTCACGTTCTATCTCTATGTTTTGTTTCCTCTTGCTGTAGCCCTAAGCAGTGACTGGCGAGAACCACTTTCATGGAAAGGGGTTGCCAAGCTTCCAAAAATTACGAATCTCCAGAAATCTCAGCAAATATTTTTTCACCCAAACTGGATGATACTTTCAGGTAATGATCAGTACACGAAGGCGACTTGGTTCCCCAAAGTTCGTTCTTCTATGTTGAAGCGTTCATTTCCAGTAACAGTTTGAATTTTTAGGTTTCACTCTGTTTTCTCCTATATTGATACATGTATTTGGAACTCTAAATCCAACAAGGTTTGTGCTAGCTTCTTGAAACTTGACACAGTAAAGTAGTTTCACGTTCTATCTCTATGTTTTGTTTCCTCTTGCTGTAGCCCTAAGCAGTGACTGGCGAGAACCACTTTCATGGAGAGGGGTTGCCAAGCTTCCAAAAATTACGAATCCCCAGAAATCTCAGCAAATATTTTTTCACCCACACTGGATGATACTTTCAGGTAATGATCAGTACACTAAGGCGACTTGGTTTCCCAAATTTCGTTCTTCTATGTTGAAGCGTGCATTTCCAGTAACACTTTGAATTTTTAGGTTTCACTCTGTTTTCTCCTATATTGATAAATGTATTTGGAACTCTAAATCCAACACGGTTTGTGCTAGCTTCTTGAAACTTGACACAGTAAAGTAGTTTCAAGTTCTATCTCTATGTTTTGTTTCCTCTTGATGTAGCCCTAAGCAGTGACTGGCGAGAAACACTTTCATGGAAAGGGGTTGCCAAGCTTCCAAAAATTACGAATCTCCAGAAATCTCAGCAAATATTTTTTCACCCAAACTGGATGATACTTTCAGGTAATGATCAGTACACTAAGGCGACTTGGTTCCCCAAATTTCGTTCTTCTATGTTGAAGCGTTCATTTCCAGTAACAGTTTGAATTTTTAGGTTTCACTCTGTTTTCTCATATATTGATAGATGTATTTGGAACTCTAAATCCAACACGGTTTGTGCTAGCTTCTTGAAACTTGACACAGTAAAGTAGTTTCAAGTTCTATCTCTATGTTTTGTTTCCTCTTGATGTAGCCCTAAGCAGTGACTGCCGAGAAACACTTTCATGGAAAGGGCTTGCCATGCTTCCAAAAATTACGAATCTCCAGAAATCTCAGCAAATATTTTTTCACCCAAACTGGATGATACTTTCAGGTAATGATCAGTACACTAAGGCGACTTGGTTCCCCAAATGTCGTTCTTCTATGTTGAAGCGTTCATTTCCAGTAACAGTTTGAATTTTTAGGTTTCACTCTGTTTTCTCCTATATTGATAGATGTATTTGGAACTCTAAATCCAACACGGTTTGTGCTAGCTTCTTGAAACTTGACACAGTAAAGTAGTTTCAAGTTCTATCTCTATGTTTTGTTTCCTCTTGATGTAGCCCTAAGCAGTGACTGGCGAGAAACACTTTCATGGAAAGGGGTTGCCAAGCTTCCAAAAATTACGAATCTCCAGAAATCTCAGCAAATATTTTTTCACCCAAACTGGATGATACTTTCAGGTAATGATCAGTACACTAAGGCGACTTGGTTCCCCAAATGTCGTTCTTCTATGTTGAAGCGTTCATTTCCTGTAACAGTTTGAATTTTTAGGTTTCACTCTGTTTTCTCCTATATTGATACATGTATTTGGAACTCTAAATCCAACACGGTTTGTGCTAGCTTCTTGAAACTTGACACAATAAAGTAGTTTCACGTTCTATCTCTATGTTTTGTTTCCTCTTGATGTAGCCCTAAGCAGTGACTGGCGAGAAACACTTTCATGGAAAGGGGTTGCCAAGCTTCCAAAAATTACGAATCTCCAGAAATCTCAGCAAATATTTTTTCACCCAAACTGGATGATAATTTCAGGTAATGATCAGTCCAGTAAGGCGACTTGGTTCCCCAAATGTCGTTCTTCTATGTTGAAGCGTTCATTTCCTGTAACAGTTTGAATTTTTAGGTTTCACTCTGTTTTCTCCTATATTGATACATGTATTTGGAACTCTAAATCCAACACGGTTTGTGCTAGCTTCTTGAAACTTGACACAATAAAGTAGTTTCACGTTCTATCTCTATGTTTTGTTTCCTCTTGATGTAGCCCTAAGCAGTGACTGGCGAGAAACACTTTCATGGAAAGGGGTTGCCAAGCTTCCAAAAATTACGAATCTCCAGAAATCTCAGCAAATATTTTTTCACCCAAACTGGATGATACTTTCAGGTAATGATCAGTACACTAAGGCGACTTGGTTCCCCAAATGTCGTTCTTCTATGTTGAAGCGTTCATTTCCAGTAACAGTTTGAATTTTTAGGTTTCACTCTGTTTTCTCCTATATTGATAGATGTATTTGGAACTCTAAATCCAACACGGTTTGTGCTATCTTCTTGAAACTTGACACAGTAAAGTAGTTTCAAGTTCTATCTCTATGTTTTGTTTCCTCTTGATGTAGCCCTAAGCAGTGACTGGCGAGAAACACTTTCATGGAAAGGGGTTGCCAAGCTTCCAAAAATTACGAATCTCCAGAAATCTCAGCAAATATTTTTTCACCCAAACTTGATGATACTTTCAGGTAATGATCAGTACACTAAGGCGACTTGGTTCCCCAAATGTCGTTCTTCTATGTTGAAGCGTTCATTTCCTGTAACAGTTTGAATTTTTAGGTTTCACTCTGTTTTCTCCTATATTGATACATGTATTTGGAACTGTAAATCCAACACGGTTTGTGATAGCTTCTTGAAACTTGACACAATAAAGTAGTTTCACGTTCTATCTCTATGTTTTGTTTCCTCTTGATGTAGCCCTAAGCAGTGACTGGCGAGAAACACTTTCATGGAAAGGGTATGCCAAGCTTCCAAAAATTACGAATCTCCAGAAATCTCAGCAAATATTTTTTCACCCAAACTGGATGATACTTTCAGGTAATGATCAGTACACTAAGGCGACTTGGTTCCCCAAATGTCGTTCTTCTATGTTGAAGCGTTCATTTCCAGTAACAGTTTGAATTTTTAGGTTTGACTCTGTTTTCTCCTAAATTGATACATGTATTTGGAACTCTAAATCCAACACGGTTTGTGCTAGCTTCTTGAAACTTGACACAGTAAAGTAGTTTCACGTTCTATCTCTATGTTTTGTTTCCTCTTGATGTAGCCCTAAGCAGTGACTGGCGAGAAACACTTTCATGGAAAGGGGTTGCCAAGCTTCCAAAAATTACGAATCTCCAGAAATTTCAGCAAATATTTTTTCACCCAAACTGGATGATACTTTCAGGTAATGATCAGTACACTAAGGCGACTTGGTTCCCCAAATGTCGTTCTTCTATGTTGAAGCGTTCATTTCCTGTAACAGTTTGAATTTTTAGGTTTCACTCTGTTTTCTCCTATATTGATACATGTATTTGGAACTCTAAATCCAACACGGTTTGTGCTAGCTTCTTGAAACTTGACACAGTAAAGTAGTTTCACGTTCTATCTCTATGTTTTGTTTCCTCTTGATGTAGCCCTAAGCAGTGACTGGCGAGAAACACTTTCATGGAAAGGGGTTGCCAAGCTTCCAAAAAATACGAATCTGCAGAAATCTCAGCAAATATTTTTTCACCCAAACTGGATGATACTTTCAGGTAATGATCAGTACACTAAGGCGACTTGGTTCCCCAAAGATCGTTCTTCTATGTTGAAGCGTTCATTTCCAGTAACAGTTTGAATTTTTAGGTTTCACTTTCTTTTCTCCTATATTGATACATGTATTTGGAACTCTAAATCCAACACGGTTTGTGCTAGCTTCTTGAAACTTGACACAGTAAATTAGTTTCACGTTCTATCTCTATGTTTTGTTTCCTCTTGCTGTAGCCCTAAGCAGTGACTGGCGAGAACCACTTTCATGGAGAGGGGTTGCCAAGCTTCCAAAAATTACGAATCTCCAGAAATCTCAGGAAATATATTTTCACCCAAACTGGATGATACTTTCAGGTAATGATCAGTACACGAAGGCGACTTGGTTCCCCAAATGTCGTTCTTCTATGTTGAAGCGTTCATTTCCAGTAACACTTTGAATTTTTAGGTTTCACTCTGTTTTCTCCTATATTGATAGATGTATTTGGAACTCTAAATCCAACACGGTTTGTGCTAGCTTCATGAAACTTGACAAAGTAAAGTAGTTTCAGGTTCTATCTCTATATTCTGTTTCCTCTTGATGAAGCCCTAAGCAGTGACTGGTGAGAAACACTTTCATGGAAAATGGTTGCCAAGCTTCCAAAAGTTACGAATCTCCAGAAATCTCAGCAAATATTTTTTCACCCAAACTGGATGATACTTTCAGGTAATGATCAGTACACTAAGGCGACTTGGTTCCCCAAATGTCGTTCTTCTATGTTGAAGCGTTCATTTCCTGTAACAGTTTGAATTTTTAGGTTTCACTCTGTTTTCTCCTATATTGATACATGTATTTGGAACTCTAAATCCAACACGGTTTGTGCTAGCTTCTTGAAACTTGACACAATAAAGTAGTTTCACGTTCTATCTCTATGTTTTGTTTCCTCTTGATGTAGCCCTAAGCAGTGACTGGCGAGAAACACTTTCATGGAAAGGGGTTGCCAAGCTTCCAAAAATTACGAATCTCCAGAAATCTCAGCAAATATTTTTTCACCCAAACTGGATGATAATTTCAGGTAATGATCAGTCCAGTAAGGCGACTTGGTTCCCCAAATGTCGTTCTTCTATGTTGAAGCGTTCATTTCCTGTAACAGTTTGAATTTTTAGGTTTCACTCTGTTTTCTCCTATATTGATACATGTATTTGGAACTCTAAATCCAACACGGTTTGTGCTAGCTTCTTGAAACTTGACACAATAAAGTAGTTTCACGTTCTATCTCTATGTTTTGTTTCCTCTTGATGTAGCCCTAAGCAGTGACTGGCGAGAAACACTTTCATGGAAAGGGGTTGCCAAGCTTCCAAAAATTACGAATCTCCAGAAATCTCAGCAAATATTTTTTCACCCAAACTGGATGATACTTTCAGGTAATGATCAGTACACTAAGGCGACTTGGTTCCCCAAATGTCGTTCTTCTATGTTGAAGCGTTCATTTCCAGTAACAGTTTGAATTTTTAGGTTTCACTCTGTTTTCTCCTATATTGATAGATGTATTTGGAACTCTAAATCCAACACGGTTTGTGCTATCTTCTTGAAACTTGACACAGTAAAGTAGTTTCAAGTTCTATCTCTATGTTTTGTTTCCTCTTGATGTAGCCCTAAGCAGTGACTGGCGAGAAACACTTTCATGGAAAGGGGTTGCCAAGCTTCCAAAAATTACGAATCTCCAGAAATCTCAGCAAATATTTTTTCACCCAAACTGGATGATACTTTCAGGTAATGATCAGTACACTAAGGCGACTTGGTTCCCCAAATGTCGTTCTTCTATGTTGAAGCGTTCATTTCCTGTAACAGTTTGAATTTTTAGGTTTCACTCTGTTTTCTCCTATATTGATACATGTATTTGGAACTGTAAATCCAACACGGTTTGTGATAGCTTCTTGAAACTTGACACAGTAAAGTAGTTTCACGTTCTATCTCTATGTTTTGCTTCCTCTTGATGTAACCCTAAGCAGTGACTGGCGAGAAACACTTTCATGGAAAGGGTTTGCCAAGCTTCCAAAAGTTACGAATCTCCAGAAATCTCAGCAAATATTTTTTCACCCAAACTGGATGATACTTTCAGGTAATGATCAGTACACTAAGGCGACTTGGTTCCCCAAAGTTCGTTCTTCTATGTTGAAGCGTTCATTTCCAGTAACAGTTTCAATTTTTAGGTTTCACTCTGTTTTCTCCTATATTGATACATGTATTTGGAACTCTAAATCCAACACGGTTTGTGCTAGCTTCATGAAACTTTGCAAAGTAAAGTAGTTTCACGTTCTATCTCTATATTCTCTTTCCTCTTGATGTAGCCCTAAGCAGTGACTGGTGAGAAACACTTTCATGGAAAAAGGTTGCCAAGCTTCCAAAAGTTACGAATCTCCAGAAATCTCAGCAAATATTTTTTCACCCAAACTGGATGATACTTTCAGGTAATGATCAGTACACGAAGGCGACTTGGTTCCCCAAATTTCGTTCTTCTATGTTGAAGCGTTCATTTCCAGTAACAGTTTGAATTTTTAGGTTTCACTCTGTTTTCTCCTATATTGATACATGTATTTGGAACTCTAAATCCAACACGGTTTGTGCTAGCTTCTTGAAACTTGATACAGTAAAGTAGTTTCACGTTCTATCTCTATGTTTTGTTTCCTCTTGCTGTAGGCCTAAGCAGTGACTGGCGAGAACCACTTTCATGGAGAGGGGTTGCCAAGCTTCCAAAAGTTATGAATCTCCAGAAATTTCAGCAAATATTTTTTCACCCAAACTGGATGATACTTTCAGGTAATGATCAGTACACGAAGGCGACTTGGTTCCCCAAATGTCGTTCTTCTATGTTGAAGCGTTCATTTCCAGTAACAGTTTGAATTTTTAGGTTTCACTCTGTTTTCTCCTATATTGATACATGTATTTGGAACTCTAAATCCAACACGGTTTGTGCTAGCTTCTTGAACTTTGACACAGTAAAGTAGTTTCACGTTCTATCTCTATGTTTTGTTTCCTCTTGATGTAGCCCTAAGCAGTGACTGGCGAGAAACACTTTCATGGAAAGGGTTTGCCAAGCTTCGAAAAGTTACGAATCTCCAGAAATCTCAGCAAATATTTTTTCACCCAAACTGGATGATACTTTCAGGTAATGATCAGTACACTAAGACGACTTGGTTCCCCAAAGTTCGTTCTTCTATGTTGAAGCGTTCATTTCCAGTAACAGTTTCAATTTTTAGGTTTCACTCTGTTTTCTCCTATATTGATACATGTATTTGGAACTCTAAATCCAACACGGTTTGTGCTAGCTTCTTGAAACTTGATACAGTAAAGTAGTTTCACATTCTATCTCTATGTTTTGTTTCCTCTTGCTGTAGCCCTAAGCAGTGACTGGCGAGAACCACTTTCATGGAGAGGGGTTGCCAAGCTTCCAAAAATTACGAATCTCCAGAAATCTCAGCAAATATTTTTTCACCCAAACTGGATGATACTTTCAGGTAATGATCAGTACACGAAGGCGACTTGGTTCCCCAAATGTCGTTCTTCTATGTTGAAGCGTTCATTTCCAGTAACAGTTTGAATTTTTAGGTTTCACTCTGTTTTCTCCTATATTGATACATGTATTTGGAACTCTAAATCCAACACGGTTTGTGCTAGCTTCTTGAAACTTGACACAGTAAAGTAGTTTCACGTTCTATCTCTATGTTTTGTTTCCTCTTGATGTAGCCCTAAGCAGTGACTGGCGAGAAGCACTTTCATGGAGAGGGGTTGCCAAGCTTCCAAAAATTACGAATCTCCAGAAATTTCAGCAAATATTTTTTCACCCAAACTGGATGATACTTTCAGGTAATGATCAGTACACTAAGGCGACTTGGTTCCCCAAATTTCGTTCTTCTATGTTGAAGGGTTCATTTCCAGTAACAGTTTGAATTTTTAGGTTTCACTCTGTTTTCTCCTATATTGATACATGTATTTGGAACTCTAAATCCAACACGGTTTGTGCTAGCTTCTTGAAACTTGACACAGTAAAGTAGTTTCACGTTCTATCTCTATGTTTTGTTTCCTCTTGATGTAGCCCTAAGCAGTGACTGGCGAAAAACACTTTCATGGAAAGGGGTTGCCAAGCTTTCAAAAATTACGAATCTCCAGAAATCTCAGCAAATATTTTTTCACCCAAACTGGATGATACTTTCAGGTAATGATCAGTACACGAAGGCGACTTGGTTCCCCAAATGTCGTTCTTCTATGTTGAAGCGTTCATTTCCTGTAACAGTTTGAATTTTTAGGTTTCACTCTGTTTTCTCCTATATTGATACATGTATTTGGAACTCTAAATCCAACACGGTTTGTGCTAGCTTCTTGAAACTTGACACAGTAAAGTAGTTTCACGTTCTATCTCTATGTTTTGTTTCCTCTTGCTGTAGGCCTAAGCAGTGACTGGCGAGAACCACTTTCATGGAGAGGGGTTGCCAAGCTTCCAAAAATTACGAATCTCCAGAAATTTCAGCAAATATTTTTTCACCCAAACTGGATGATACTTTCAGGTAATGATCAGTACACTAAGGCGACTTGGTTCCCCAAATGTCGTTCTTCTATGTTGAAGGGTTCATTTCCACTAACAGTTTGAATTTTTAGGTTTCACTCTGTTTTCTCCTATATTGATACATGTATTTGGAACTCTAAATCCAACACGGTTTGTGCTAGCTTCTTGAAACTTGATACAGTAAAGTAGTTTCACGTTCTATCTCTATGTTTTGTTTCCTCTTGCTGTAGCCCTAACCAGTGACTGGCGAGAACCACTTTCATGGAGAGGGGTTACCAAGCTTCCAAAAATTACGAATCTCCAGAAATCTCAGCAAATATTTTTTCACCCAAACTGGATGATACTTTCAGGTAATGATCAGTACACGAAGGCGACTTGGTTCCCCAAATGTCGTTCTTCTATGTTGAAGCGTTCATTTCCAGTAACACTTTGAATTTTTAGGTTTCACTCTGTTTTCTCCTATATTGATAGATGTATTTGGAACTCTAAATCCAACACGGTTTGTGCTAGCTTCATGAAACTTGACACAGTAAAGTATTTTCACGTTCTGTCTCTATGTTTTGTTTCCTCTTGCTGTAGCCCTAAGCAGTGACTGGCGAGAACCACTTTCATGGAAAGGGGTTGCCAAGCTTCCAAAAGTTACGAATCTCCAGAAATCTCAGCAAATATTTTTTCACCCAAACTGGATGATACTTTCAGGTAATGATCAGTACACTAAGGCGACTTGGTTCCCCAAATGTCGTTCTTCTATGTTGAAGCGTTCATTTCCTGTAACAGTTTGAATTTTTAGGTTTCACTCTGTTTTCTCCTATATTGATACATGTATTTGGAACTCTAAATCCAACACGGTTTGTGCTAGCTTCTTGAAACTTGACACAGTAAAGTAGTTTCACGTTCTATCTCTATGTTTTGTTTCCTCTTGATGTAGCCCTAAGCAGTGACTGGCGAGAACCACTTTCATGGAAAGGGGTTGCCAAGCTTCCAAAAGTTACGAATCTCCAGAAATCTCAGCAAATATTTTTTCACC
Organism: Spermophilus citellus; assembly: GCF_964194105.1. Classification (NCBI taxonomy): domain Eukaryota; kingdom Metazoa; phylum Chordata; class Mammalia; order Rodentia; family Sciuridae; genus Spermophilus; species Spermophilus citellus. The sequence goes on along the minus strand of NC_138197.1, from coordinate 11,412,002 downwards.
CAAACTGGATGATACTTTCAGGTAATGATCAGTACACTAAGGCGACTTGGTTCCCCAAATGTCGTTCTTCTATGTTGAAGCGTTCATTTCGGTAACAGTTTGAATTTTTAGGTTTCACTCTGTTTTCTCCTATATTGATACATGTATTTGGAACTCTAAATCCAACACGGTTTGTGCTAGCTTCTTGAAACTTGACACAGTAAAGTAGTTTCACGTTCTGTCTCTATGTTTTGTTTCCTCTTGCTGTAGCCCTAAGCAGTGACTGGCGAGAAACACTTTCATGGAAAGGGGTTGCCAAGCTTCCAAAAATTACGAATCTCCAGAAATCTCAGCAAATATTTTTTCACCCAAACTGGATGATACTTTCAGGTAATGATCAGTACACTAAGGCGACTTGGTTCCCCAAATGTCGTTCTTCTATGTTGAAGCGTTCATTTCCAGAAACAGTTTGAATTTTTAGGTTTCACTCTGTTTTCTCCTATATTGATAGATGTATTTGGAACTCTAAATCCAACACGGTTTGTGCTAGCTTCTTGAAACTTGACACAGTAAAGTAGTTTCACGTTCTATCTCTATGTTTTGTTTCCTCTTGCTGTAGCCCTAAGCAGTGACTGGCGAGAACCACTTTCATGGAAAGGGGTTGCCAAGCTTCCAAAAATTACGAATCTCCAGAAATCTCAGCAAATATTTTTTCACCCAAACTGGATGATACTTTCAGGTAATGATCAGTACACGAAGGCGACTTGGTTCCCCAAAGTTCGTTCTTCTATGTTGAAGCGTTCATTTCCAGTAACAGTTTGAATTTTTAGGTTTCACTCTGTTTTCTCCTATATTGATACATGTATTTGGAACTCTAAATCCAACAAGGTTTGTGCTAGCTTCTTGAAACTTGACACAGAAAAGTAGTTTCACGTTCTATCTCTATGTTTTGTTTCCTCTTGCTGTAGCCCTAAGCACTGACTGGCGAGAACCACTTTCATGGAGAGGGGTTGCCAAGCTTCCAAAAATTACGAATCTCCAGAAATCTCAGCAAATATTTTTTCACCCAAACTGGATGATACTTTCAGGTAATGATCAGTACACTAAGGCGACTTGGTTCCCCAAATGTCGTTCTTCTATGTTGAAGCGTTCATTTCCTGTAACAGTTTGAATTTTTAGGTTTCACTCTGTTTTCTCCTATATTGATACATGTATTTGGAACTCTAAATCCAACACGGTTTGTGCTAGCTTCTTGAAACTTGACACAATAAAGTAGTTTCACGTTCTATCTCTATGTTTTGTTTCCTCTTGATGTAGCCCTAAGCAGTGACTGGCGAGAAACACTTTCATGGAAAGGGGTTGCCAAGCTTCCAAAAATTACGAATCTCCAGAAATCTCAGCAAATATTTTTTCACCCAAACTGGATGATAATTTCAGGTAATGATCAGTCCAGTAAGGCGACTTGGTTCCCCAAATGTCGTTCTTCTATGTTGAAGCGTTCATTTCCTGTAACAGTTTGAATTTTTAGGTTTCACTCTGTTTTCTCCTATATTGATACATGTATTTGGAACTCTAAATCCAACACGGTTTGTGCTAGCTTCTTGAAACTTGACACAGTAAAGTAGTTTCACGTTCTATCTCTATGTTTTGTTTCCTCTTGATGTAGCCCTAAGCAGTGACTGGCGAGAAACACTTTCATGGAAAGGGGTTGCCAAGCTTCCAAAAATTACGAATCTCCAGAAATCTCAGCAAATATTTTTTCACCCAAACTGGATGATACTTTCAGGTAATGATCAGTACACTAAGGCGACTTGGTTCCCCAAATGTCGTTCTTCTATGTTGAAGCGTTCATTTCCAGTAACAGTTTGAATTTTTAGGTTTCACTCTGTTTTCTCCTATATTGATAGATGTATTTGGAACTCTAAATCCAACACGGTTTGTGCTATCTTCTTGAAACTTGACACAGTAAAGTAGTTTCAAGTTCTATCTCTATGTTTTGTTTCCTCTTGATGTAGCCCTAAGCAGTGACTGGCGAGAAACACTTTCATGGAAAGGGGTTGCCAAGCTTCCAAAAATTACGAATCTCCAGAAATCTCAGCAAATATTTTTTCACCCAAACTTGATGATACTTTCAGGTAATGATCAGTACACTAAGGCGACATGGTTCCCCAAATGTCGTTCTTCTATGTTGAAGCGTTCATTTCCTGTAACAGTTTGAATTTTTAGGTTTCACTCTGTTTTCTCCTATATTGATACATGTATTTGGAACTGTAAATCCAACACGGTTTGTGATAGCTTCTTGAAACTTGACACAATAAAGTAGTTTCACGTTCTATCTCTATGTTTTGTTTCCTCTTGATGTAGCCCTAAGCAGTGACTGGCGAGAAACACTTTCATGGAAAGGGTATGCCAAGCTTCCAAAAATTACGAATCTCCAGAAATCTCAGCAAATATTTTTTCACCCAAACTGGATGATACTTTCAGGTAATGATCAGTACACTAAGGCGACTTGGTTCCCCAAATGTCGTTCTTCTATGTTGAAGCGTTCATTTCCAGTAACAGTTTGAATTTTTAGGTTTGACTCTGTTTTCTCCTAAATTGATACATATATTTGGAACTCTAAATCCAACACGGTTTGTGCTAGCTTCTTGAAACTTGACACAGTAAAGTAGTTTCACGTTCTATCTCTATGTTTTGTTTCCTCTTGATGTAGCCCTAAGCAGTGACTGGCGAGAAACACTTTCATGGAAAGGGGTTGCCAAGCTTCCAAAAATTACGAATCTCCAGAAATTTCAGCAAATATTTTTTCACCCAAACTGGATGATACTTTCAGGTAATGATCAGTACACTAAGGCGACTTGGTTCCCCAAATGTCGTTCTTCTATGTTGAAGCGTTCATTTCCTGTAACAGTTTGAATTTTTAGGTTTCACTCTGTTTTCTCCTATATTGATACATGTATTTGGAACTCTAAATCCAACACGGTTTGTGCTAGCTTCTTGAAACTTGACACAGTAAAGTAGTTTCACGTTCTATCTCTATGTTTTGTTTCCTCTTGATGTAGCCCTAAGCAGTGACTGGCGAGAAACACTTTCATGGAAAGGGGTTGCCAAGCTTCCAAAAAATACGAATCTGCAGAAATCTCAGCAAATATTTTTTCACCCAAACTGGATGATACTTTCAGGTAATGATCAGTACACTAAGGCGACTTGGTTCCCCAAAGATCGTTCTTCTATGTTGAAGCGTTCATTTCCAGTAACAGTTTGAATTTTTAGGTTTCACTTTCTTTTCTCCTATATTGATACATGTATTTGGAACTCTAAATCCAACACGGTTTGTGCTAGCTTCTTGAAACTTGACACAGTAAATTAGTTTCACGTTCTATCTCTATGTTTTGTTTCCTCTTGCTGTAGCCCTAAGCAGTGACTGGCGAGAACCACTTTCATGGAGAGGGGTTGCCAAGCTTCCAAAAATTACGAATCTCCAGAAATCTCAGCAAATATTTTTTCACCCAAACTGGATGATACTTTCAGGTAATGATCAGTACACGAAGGCGACTTGGTTCCCCAAATGTCGTTCTTCTATGTTGAAGCGTTCATTTCCAGTAACACTTTGAATTTTTATGTTTCACTCTGTTTTCTCCTATATTGATAGATGTATTTGGAACTCTAAATCCAACACGGTTTGTGCTAGCTTCATGAAACTTGACAAAGTAAAGTAGTTTCAGGTTCTATCTCTATATTCTGTTTCCTCTTGATGAAGCCCTAAGCAGTGACTGGTGAGAAACACTTTCATGGAAAAAGGTTGCCAAGCTTCCAAAAGTTACGAATCTCCAGAAATCTCAGCAAATATTTTTTCACCCAAACTGCATGATACTTTCAGGTAATGATCAGTACACGAAGGCGACTTGGTTCCCCAACGTTCGTTCTTCTATGTTGAAGCATTCATTTCCAGTAACAGTTTGAATTTTTAGGTTTCACTCTGTTTTCTCCTATATTGATACATGTATTTGGAACTCTAAATCCAACACGGTTTGTGCTAGCTTCTTGAAACTTGACACAGTAAAGTAGTTTCACGTTCTATCTCTATGTTTTGTTTCCTCTTGATGTAGCTCTAAGCAGTGACTGGCGAGAAACACTTTCATGGAAAGGGGTTGCCAAGCTTCCAAAAATTACGAATCCCCAGAAATCTCAGCAAATATTTTTTCACCCAAACTGGATGATACTTTCAGGTAATGATCAGTACACGAAGGCGACTTGGTTCCCCAAATGTCGTTCTTCTATGTTGAAGCGTTCATTTCCTGTAACAGTTTGAATTTTTAGGTTTCACTCTGTTTTCTCCTATATTGATACATGTATTTGGAACTCTAAATCCAACACGGTTTGTGCTAGCTTCTTGAAACTTGACACAGTAAAGTAGTTTCACGTTCTATCTCTATGTTTTGTTTCCTCTTGATGTAGCCCTAAGCAGTGACTGGCGAGAAACACTTTCATGGAAAGGGTTTGCCAAGCTTCCAAAAGTTACGAATCTCCAGAAATCTCAGCAAATATTTTTTCACCCAAACTGGATGATACTTTCAGGTAATGATCAGTACACTAAGGCGACTTGGTTCCCCAAAGTTCGTTCTTCTATGTTGAAGCGTTCATTTCCAGTAACAGTTTCAATTTTTAGGTTTCACTCTGTTTTCTCCTATATTGATACATGTATTTGGAACTCTAAATCCAACACGGTTTGTGGTAGCTTCATGAAACTTTGCAAAGTAAAGTAGTTTCACGTTCTATCTCTATATTCTCTTTCCTCTTGATGTAGCCCTAAGCAGTGACTGGTGAGAAACACTTTCATGGAAAAAGGTTGCCAAGCTTCCAAAAGTTACGAATCTCCAGAAATCTCAGCAAATATTTTTTCACCCAAACTGGATGATACTTTCAGGTAATGATCAGTACACGAAGGCGACTTGGTTCCCCAAATTTCGTTCTTCTATGTTGAAGCGTTCATTTCCAGTAACAGTTTGAATTTTTAGGTTTCACTCTGTTTTCTCCTATATTGATACATGTATTTGGAACTCTAAATCCAACACGGTTTGTGCTAGCTTCTTGAAACTTGATACAGTAAAGTAGTTTCACGTTCTATCTCTATGTTTTGTTTCCTCTTGCTGTAGGCCTAAGCAGTGACTGGCGAGAACCACTTTCATGGAGAGGGGTTGCCAAGCTTCCAAAAGTTATGAATCTCCAGAAATTTCAGCAAATATTTTTTCACCCAAACTGGATGATACTTTCAGGTAATGATCAGTACACGAAGGCGACTTGGTTCCCCAAATGTCGTTCTTCTATGTTGAAGCGTTCATTTCCAGTAACAGTTTGAATTTTTAGGTTTCACTCTGTTTTCTCCTATATTGATACATGTATTTGGAACTCTAAATCCAACACGGTTTGTGCTAGCTTCTTGAACTTTGACACAGTAAAGTAGTTTCACGTTCTATCTCTATGTTTTGTTTCCTCTTGATGTAGCCCTAAGCAGTGACTGGCGAGAAACACTTTCATGGAAAGGGTTTGCCAAGCTTCGAAAAGTTACGAATCTCCAGAAATCTCAGCAAATATTTTTTCACCCAAACTGGATGATACTTTCAGGTAATGATCAGTACACTAAGACGACTTGGTTCCCCAAAGTTCGTTCTTCTATGTTGAAGCGTTCATTTCCAGTAACAGTTTCAATTTTTAGGTTTCACTCTGTTTTCTCCTATATTGATACATGTATTTGGAACTCTAAATCCAACACGGTTTGTGCTAGCTTCTTGAAACTTGATACAGTAAAGTAGTTTCACATTCTATCTCTATGTTTTGTTTCCTCTTGCTGTAGCCCTAAGCAGTGACTGGCGAGAACCACTTTCATGGAGAGGGGTTGCCAAGCTTCCAAAAATTACGAATCTCCAGAAATCTCAGCAAATATTTTTTCACCCAAACTGGATGATACTTTCAGGTAATGATCAGTACACGAAGGCGACTTGGTTCCCCAAATGTCGTTCTTCTATGTTGAAGCGTTCATTTCCAGTAACAGTTTGAATTTTTAGGTTTCACTCTGTTTTCTCCTATATTGATACATGTATTTGGAACTCTAAATCCAACACGGTTTGTGCTAGCTTCTTGAAACTTGACACAGTAAAGTAGTTTCACGTTCTATCTCTATGTTTTGTTTCCTCTTGATGTAGCCCTAAGCAGTGACTGGCGAGAAGCACTTTCATGGAGAGGGGTTGCCAAGCTTCCAAAAATTACGAATCTCCAGAAATTTCAGCAAATATTTTTTCACCCAAACTGGATGATACTTTCAGGTAATGATCAGTACACTAAGGCGACTTGGTTCCCCAAATTTCGTTCTTCTATGTTGAAGGGTTCATTTCCAGTAACAGTTTGAATTTTTAGGTTTCACTCTGTTTTCTCCTATATTGATACATGTATTTGGAACTCTAAATCCAACACGGTTTGTGCTAGCTTCTTGAAACTTGATACAGTAAAGTAGTTTCACGTTCTATCTCTATGTTTTGTTTCCTCTTGCTGTAGGCCTAAGCAGTGACTGGCGAGAACCACTTTCATGGAGAGGGGTTGCCAAGCTTCCAAAAATTACGAATCTCCAGAAATTTCAGCAAATATTTTTTCACCCAAACTGGATGATACTTTCAGGTAATGATCAGTACACTAAGGCGACTTGGTTCCCCAAATTTCGTTCTTCTATGTTGAAGGGTTCATTTCCACTAACAGTTTGAATTTTTAGGTTTCACTCTGTTTTCTCCTATATTGATACATGTATTTGGAACTCTAAATCCAACACGGTTTGTGCTAGCTTCATGAAACTTGACAAAGTAAAGTAGTTTCACGTTCTATCTCTATATTCTGTTTCCTCTTGATGTAGCCCTAAGCAGTGACTGGTGAGAAACACTTTCATGGAAAAAGGTTGCCAAGCTTCCAAAAGTTACGAATCTCCAGAAATCTCAGCAAATATTTTTTCACCCAAACTGGATGATACTTTCAGGTAATGATCAGTACACGAAGGCGACTTGGTTCCCCAAATTTCGTTCTTCTATGTTGAAGCGTTCATTTCCAGTAACAGTTTGAATTTTTAGGTTTCACTCTGTTTTCTCCTATATTGATACATGTATTTGGAACTCTAAATCCAACACGGTTTGTGCTAGCTTCTTGAAACTTGATACAGTAAAGTAGTTTCACGTTCTATCTCTATGTTTTGTTTCCTCTTGCTGTAGCCCTAAGCAGTGACTGGCGAGAACCACTTTCATGGAGAGGGGTTGCCAAGCTTCCAAAAGTTACGAATCTCCAGAAATCTCAGCAAATATTTTTTCACCCACACTGGATGATACTTTCAGGTAATGATCAGTACACTAAGGCGACTTGGTTCCCCAAATTTCGTTCTTCTATGTTGAAGGGTTCATTTCCAGTAACAGTTTGAATTTTTAGGTTTCACTCTGTTTTCTCCTAAATTGATACATGTATTTGGAACTCTAAATCCAACACGGTTTGTGCTAGCTTCTTGAAACTTGACACAGTAAAGTAGTTTCACGTTCTATCTCTATGTTTTGTTTCCTCTTGCTGTAGCCCTAAGCAGTGACTGGCGAGAAACACTTTCATGGAAAGGGGTTGCCAAGCTTCCAAAAATTACGAATCTCCAGAAATCTCAGCAAATATTTTTTCACCCAAACTGGATGATACTTTCAGGTAATGATCAGTACACGAAGGCGACTTGGTTCCCCAAATGTCGTTCTTCTATGTTGAAGCGTTCATTTCCTGTAACAGTTTGAATTTTTAGGTTTCACTTTGTTTTCTCCTATATTGATACATGTATTTGGAACTCTAAATCCAACACGGTTTGTGCTAGCTTCTTGAAACTTGACACAGTAAAGTAGTTTCACGTTCTATCTCTATGTTTTGTTTCCTCTTGCTGTAGCCCTAAGCAGTGACTGGCGAGAAACACTTTCATGGAAAGGGTTTGCCAAGCTTCCAAAAGTTACGAATCTCCAGAAATCTCAGCAAATATTTTTTCACCCACACTGGATGATACTTTCAGGTAATGATCAGTACACTAAGGCGACTTGGTTACCCAAAGTTCGTTCTTCTATGTTGAAGCGTTCATTTCCAGTAACAGTTTCAATTTTTAGGTTTCACTCTGTTTTCTCCTATATTGATACATGTATTTGGAACTCTAAATCCAACACGGTTTGTGCTAGCTTCTTGAAACTTGATACAGTAAAGTAGTTTCACATTCTATCTCTATGTTTTGTTTCCTCTTGCTGTAGCCCTAAGCAGTGACTGGCGAGAACCACTTTCATGGAGAGGGGTTGCCAAGCTTCCAAAAATTACGAATCTCCAGAAATCTCAGCAAATATTTTTTCACCCAAACTGGATGATACTTTCAGGTAATGATCAGTACACGAAGGCGACTTGGTTCCCCAAATTTCGTTCTTCTATGTTGAAGCGTTCATTTCCAGTAACACTTTGAATTTTTAGGTTTCACTCTGTTTTCTCCTATATTGATAGATGTATTTGGAACTCTAAATCCAACACGGTTTGTGCTAGCTTCTTGAAACTTGATACAGTAAAGTAGTTTCACGTTCTATCTCTATGTTTTGTTTCCTCTTGCTGTAGCCCTAAGCAGTGACTGGCGAGAACCACTTTCATGGAGAGGGGTTGCCAAGCTTCCAAAAATTACGAATCTCCAGAAACCTCAGCAAATATTTTTTCACCCACACTGGATGATACTTTCAGGTAATGATCAGTACACTAAGGCGACTTGGTTCCCCAAAGTTCGTTCTTCTATGTTGAAGCGTTCATTTCCAGTAACAGTTTGAATTTTTAGGTTTCACTCTGTTTTTTCCTATATTGATACATGTATTTGAACTCTAAATCCAACAAGGTTTGTGCTAGCTTCTTGAAACTTGATAGAGTAAAGTAGTTTCACGTTCTATCTCTATGTTTTGTTTCCTCTTGCTGTAGCCCTAAGCAGTGACTGGCGAGAACCACTTTCATGGAGAGGGGTTGCCAAGCTTCCAAAAATTACGAATCTCCAGAAATCTCAGCAAATATTTTTTCACCCAAACTGGATGATACTTTCAGGTAATGATCAGTACACTAGGCGACTTGGTTCCCCAAAAGTCGTTCTTCTATGTTGAAGCGTTCATTTCCAGAAACAGTTTGAATTTTTATGTTTCACTCTGTTTTCTCCTATATTGATAGACGTATTTCTAACTCTAAATCCAACACGGTTTGTGCTAGCTTCTTGAAACTTGACACAGTAAAGTACTTTCACGTTCTATCTCTATGTTTTTTTTCCTCTTGATGTAGCCCTAAGCAGTGACTGGCGAGAAACACTTTCATGGAAAGGGGTTGCCAAGCTTCCAAAAATTACGAATCTCCAGAAATCTCAGCAAATATTTTTTCACCCAAACTGGATGATACTTTCAGGTAATGATCAGTACACGAAGGCGACTTGGTTCCCCAAATGTCGTTCTTCTATGTTGAAGCGTTCATTTCCTGTAACAGTTTGAAATTTTAGGTTTCACTCTGTTTTCTCCTATATTGATACATGTATTTGGAACTGTAAATCCAACACGGTTTGTGCTAGCTTCTTGAAACTTGACACAGTAAAGTAGTTTCACGTTCTATCTCTATGTTTTGTTTCCTCTTGATGTAGCCCTAAGCAGTGACTGGCGAGAAACACTTTCATGGAAAGGGTTTGCCAAGCTTCCAAAAGTTACGAATCTCCAGAAATCTCAGCAAATATTTTTTCACCCAAACTGGATGATACCTTCAGGTAATGATCAGTACACTAAGGCGACTTGGTTCCCCAAAGTTCGTTCTTCTATGTTGAAGCGTTCATTTCCAGTAACAGTTTCAATTTTTAGGTTTCACTCTGTTTTCTCCTATATTGATACATGTATTTGGAACTCTAAATCCAACACGGTTTGTGCTAGCTTCTTGAAACTTGATACAGTAAAGTAGTTTCACATTCTATCTCTATGTTTTGTTTCCTCTTGCTGTAGCCCTAAGCAGTGACTGGCGAGAACCACTTTCATGGAGAGGGGTTGCCAAGCTTCCAAAAATTACGAATCTCCAGAAATCTCAGCAAATATTTTTTCACCCAAACTGGATGATACTTTCAGGTAATGATCAGTACACGAAGGCGACTTGGTTCCCCAAATGTCGTTCTTCTATGTTGAAGCGTTCATTTCCAGTAACACTTTGAATTTTTAGTTTTCACTCTATTTTCTCCTATATTGATAGATGTATTTGGAACTCTAAATCCAACACGGTTTGTGCTAGCTTCATGAAACTTGACAAAGTAAAGTAGTTTCACGTTCTATCTCTATATTCTGTTTCCTCTTGATGTAGCCCTAAGCAGTGACTGGTGAGAAACACTTTCATGGAAAAAGGTTGCCAAGCTTCCAAAAGTTACGAATCTCCAGAAATCTCAGCAAATATTTTTTCACCCAAACTGGATGATACTTTCAGGTAATGATCAGTACACGAAGGCGACTTGGTTCCCCAAATGTCGTTCTTCTATGTTGAAGCGTTCATTTCCAGTAACACTTTGAATTTTTAGGTTTCACTCTGTTTTCTCCTATATTGATAGATGTATTTGGAACTCTAAATCCAACACGGTTTGTGCTAGCTTCATGAAACTTGACACAGTAAAGTATTTTCACGTTCTGTCTCTATGTTTTGTTTCCTCTTGCTGTAGCCCTAAGCAGTGACTGGCGAGAACCACTTTCATGGAAAGGGGTTGCCAAGCTTCCAAAAGTTACGAATCTCCAGAAATCTCAGCAAATATTTTTTCACCCAAACTGGATGATACTTTCAGGTAATGATCAGTACACTAAGGCGACTTGGTTCCCCAAATGTCGTTCTTCTATGTTGAAGCGTTCATTTCCTGTAACAGTTTGAATTTTTAGGTTTCACTCTGTTTTCTCCTATATTGATACATGTATTTGGAACTCTAAATCCAACACGGTTTGTGCTAGCTTCTTGAAACTTGACACAGTAAAGTAGTTTCACGTTCTATCTCTATGTTTTGTTTCCTCTTGATGTAGCCCTAAGCAGTGACTGGCGAGAAACACTTTCATGGAAAGGGGTTGCCAAGCTTCCAAAAGTTACGAATCTCCAGAAATCTCAGCAAATATTTTTTCACCCAAACTGGATGATACTTTCAGGTAATGATCAGTACACTAAGGCGACTTGGTTCCCCAAAGTTCGTTCTTCTATGTTGAAGCGTTCATTTCCAGTAACAGTTTCAATTTTTAGGTTTCACTCTGTTTTCTCCTATATTGATACATGTATTTGGAACTCTAAATCCACCACGGTTTGTGCTAGCTCCTTGAAACTTGATACAGTAAAGTAGTTTCACATTCTATCTCTATGTTTTGTTTCCTCTTGCTGTAGCCCTAAGCAGTGACTGGCGAGAACCACTTTCATGGAGAGGGGTTGCCAAGCTTCCAAAAATTATGAATCTCCAGAAATCTCAGCAAATATTTTTTCACCCAAACTGGATGATACTTTCAGGTAATGATCAGTACACGAAGGCGACTTGGTTCCCCAAATGTCGTTCTTCTATGTTGAAGCGTTCATTTCCAGTAACACTTTGAATTTTTAGGTTTCACTCTGTTTTCTCCTATATTGATAGATGTATTTGGAACTCTAAATCCAACACGGTTTGTGCTAGCTTCATGAAACTTGACAAAGTAAAGTAGTTTCACGTTCTATCTCTATATTCTGTTTCCTCTTGATGTAGCCCTAAGCAGTGACTGGTGAGAAACACTTTCATGGAAAAAGGTTGCCAAGCTTCCAAAAGTTACGAATCTCCAGAAATCTCAGCAAATATTTTTTCACCCAAACTGGATGATACTTTCAGGTAATGATCAGTACACGAAGGCGACTTGGTTCCCCAAATTTCGTTCTTCTATGTTGAAGCGTTCATTTCCAGTAACAGTTTGAATTTTTAGGTTTCACTCTGTTTTCTCCTATATTGATACATGTATTTGGAACTCTAAATCCAACACGGTTTGTGCTAGCTTCTTGAAACTTGATACAGTAAAGTAGTTTCACGTTCTATCTCTATGTTTTGTTTCCTCTTGCTGTAGCCCTAAGCAGTGACTGGCGAGAAACACTTTCATGGAGAGGGGTTGCCAAGCTTCCAAAAATTACGAATCTCCAGAAATCTCAGCAAATATTTTTTCACCCACACTGGATGATACTTTCAGGTAATGATCAGTACACTAAGGCCACTTGGTTCCCCAAATTTCGTTCTTCTATGTTGAAGGGTTCATTTCCAGTAACAGTTTGAATTTTTAGGTTTCACTCTGTTTTCTCCTAAATTGATACATGTATTTGGAACTCTAAATCCAACACGGTTTGTGCTAGCTTCTTGAAACTTGACACAGTAAAGTAGTTTCACGTTCTATCTCTATGTTTTGTTTCCTCTTGCTGTAGCCCTAAGCAGTGACTGGCGAGAAACACTTTCATGGAAAGGGGTTGCCAAGCTTCCAAAAATTACGAATCTCCAGAAATCTCAGCAAATATTTTTTCACCCAAACTGGATGATACTTTCAGGTAATGATCAGTACACGAAGGCGACTTGGTTCCCCAAATGTCGTTCTTCTATGTTGAAGCGTTCATTTCCTGTAACAGTTTGAATTTTTAGGTTTCACTTTGTTTTCTCCTATATTGATACATGTATTTGGAACTCTAAATCCAACACGGTTTGTGCTAGCTTCTTGAAAATTGACACAGTAAAGTAGTTTCACGTTCTATCTCTATGTTTTGTTTCCTCTTGATGTAGCCCTAAGCAGTGACTGGCGAGAAACACTTTCATGGAAAGGGTTTGCCAAGCTTCCAAAAGTTACGAATCTCCAGAAATCTCAGCAAATATTTTTTCACCCACACTGGATGATACTTTCAGGTAATGATCAGTACACTAAGGCGACTTGGTTACCCAAAGTTCGTTCTTCTATGTTGAAGCGTTCATTTCCAGTAACAGTTTCAATTTTTAGGTTTCACTCTGTTTTCTCCTATATTGATACATGTATTTGGAACTCTAAATCCAACATGGTTTGTGCTAGCTTCTTGAAACTTGATACAGTAAAGTAGTTTCACATTCTATCTCTATGTTTTGTTTCCTCTTGCTGTAGCCCTAAGCAGTGACTGGCGAGAACCACTTTCATGGAGAGGGGTTGCCAAGCTTCCAAAAATTACGAATCTCCAGAAATCTCAGCAAATATTTTTTCACCCAAACTGGATGATACTTTCAGGTAATGATCAGTACACGAAGGCGACTTGGTTCCCCAAATGTCGTTCTTCTATGTTGAAGCGTTCATTTCCAGTAACACTTTGAATTTTTGGTTTCACTCTGTTTTCTCCTATATTGATAGATGTATTTGGAACTCTAAATCCAACACGGTTTGTGCTAGCTTCATGAAACTTGACAAAGTAAAGTACTTTCACGTTCTATCTCTATATTCTGTTTCCTCTTGATGTAGCCCTAAGCAGTGACTGGTGAGAAACACTTTCATGGAAAAAGGTTGCCAAGCTTCCAAAAGTTACGAATCTCCAGAAATCTCAGCAAATATTTTTTCACCCAAACTGGATGATACTTTCAGGTAATGATCAGTACACGAAGGCGACTTGGTTCCCCAAATTTCGTTCTTCTATGTTGAAGCGTTCATTTCCAGTAACAGTTTGAATTTTTAGGTTTCACTCTGTTTTCTCCTATATTGATACATGTATTTGGAACTCTAAATCCAACACGGTTTGTGCTAGCTTCTTGAAACTTGATACAGTAAAGTAGTTTCACGTTCTATCTCTATGTTTTGTTTCCTCTTGCTGTAGCCCTAAGCAGTGACTGGCGAGAACCACTTTCATGGAGAGGGGTTGCCAAGCTTCCAAAAATTACGAATCTCCAGAAACCTCAGCAAATATTTTTTCACCCACACTGGATGATACTTTCAGGTAATGATCAGTACACTAAGGCGACTTGGTTCCCCAAAGTTCGTTCTTCTATGTTGAAGCGTTCATTTCCAGTAACAGTTTGAATTTTTAGGTTTCACTCTGTTTTTTCCTATATTGATACATGTATTTGAACTCTAAATCCAACAAGGTTTGTGCTAGCTTCTTGAAACTTGATAGAGTAAAGTAGTTTCACGTTCTATCTCTATGTTTTGTTTCCTCTTGCTGTAGCCCTAAGCAGTGACTGGCGAGAACCACTTTCATGGAGAGGGGTTGCCAAGCTTCCAAAAATTACGAATCTCCAGAAATCTCAGCAAATATTTTTTCACCCAAACTGGATGATACTTTCAGGTAATGATCAGTACACGAAGGCGACTTGGTTCCCCAAATGTCGTTCTTCTATGTTGAAGCGTTCATTTCCAGTAACACTTTGAATTTTTAGGTTTCACTCTGTTTTCTCCTATATTGATAGATGTATTTGGAACTCTAAATCCAACACGGTTTGTGCTAGCTTCATGAAACTTGACACAGTAAAGTATTTTCATGTTCTGTCTCTATGTTTTGTTTCCTCTTGATGTCGCCCTAAGCAGTGACTGGCGAGAACCACTTTCATGGAAAGGGGTTACCAAGCTTCCAAAAGTTACGAATCTCCAGAAATCTCAGCAAATATTTTTTCACCCAAACTGGATGATACTTTCAGGTAATGATCAGTACACTAAGGCGACTTGGTTCCCCAAAAGTCGTTCTTCTATGTTGAAGCGTTCATTTCCAGAAACAGTTTGAATTTTTATGTTTCACTCTGTTTTCTCCTATATTGATAGACGTATTTCTAACTCTAAATCCAACACGGTTTGTGCTAGCTTCTTGAAACTTGACACAGTAAAGTACTTTCTCGTTCTATCTCTATGTTTTTTTTCCTCTTGATGTAGCCCTAAGCAGTGACTGGCGAGAAACACTTTCATGGAAAGGGGTTGCCAAGCTTCCAAAAATTACGAATCTCCAGAAATCTCAGCAAATATTTTTTCACCCAAACTGGATGATACTTTCAGGTAATGATCAGTACACGAAGGCGACTTGGTTCCCCAAATGTCGTTCTTCTATGTTGAAGCGTTCATTTCCTGTAACAGTTTGAATTTTTAGGTTTCACTCTGTTTTCTCCTATATTGATACATGTATTTGGAACTGTAAATCCAACACGGTTTGTGCTAGCTTCTTGAAACTTGACACAGTAAAGTAGTTTCACGTTCTATCTCTATGTTTTGTTTCCTCTTGATGTAGCCCTAAGCAGTGACTGGCGAGAAACACTTTCATGGAAAGGGTTTGCCAAGCTTCCAAAAGTTACGAATCTCCAGAAATCTCAGCAAATATTTTTTCACCCAAACTGGATGATACCTTCAGGTAATGATCAGTACACTAAGGCGACTTGGTTCCCCAAAGTTCGTTCTTCTATGTTGAAGCGTTCATTTCCAGTAACAGTTTCAATTTTTAGGTTTCACTCTGTTTTCTCCTATATTGATACATGTATTTGGAACTCTAAATCCAACACGGTTTGTGCTAGCTTCTTGAAACTTGATACAGTAAAGTAGTTTCACATTCTATCTCTATGTTTTGTTTCCTCTTGCTGTAGCCCTAAGCAGTGACTGGCGAGAACCACTTTCATGGAGAGGGGTTGCCAAGCTTCCAAAAATTACGAATCTCCAGAAATCTCAGCAAATATTTTTTCACCCAAACTGGATGATACTTTCAGGTAATGATCAGTACACGAAGGCGACTTGGTTCCCCAAATGTCGTTCTTCTATGTTGAAGCGTTCATTTCCAGTAACACTTTGAATTTTTAGTTTTCACTCTATTTTCTCCTATATTGATAGATGTATTTGGAACTCTAAATCCAACACGGTTTGTGCTAGCTTCATGAAACTTGACAAAGTAAAGTAGTTTCACGTTCTATCTCTATATTCTGTTTCCTCTTGATGTAGCCCTAAGCAGTGACTGGTGAGAAACACTTTCATGGAAAAAGGTTGCCAAGCTTCCAAAAGTTACGAATCTCCAGAAATCTCAGCAAATATTTTTTCACCCAAACTGGATGATACTTTCAGGTAATGATCAGTACACGAAGGCGACTTGGTTCCGCAAATTTCGTTCTTCTATGTTGAAGCGTTCATTTCCAGTAACAGTTTGAATTTTCAGGTTTCACTCTGTTTTCTCCTATATTGATAGATGTATTTGGAACTCTAAATCCAACACGGTTTGTGCTAGCTTCTTGAAACTTGATACAGTAAAGTAGTTTCACGTTCTATCTCTATGTTTTGTTTCCTCTTGCTGTAGCCCTAAGCAGTGACTGGCGAGAACCACTTTCATGGAGAGGGGTTGCCAAGCTTCCAAAAATTACGAATCTCCAGAAATCTCAGCAAATATTTTTTCACCCACACTGGATGATACTTTCAGGTAATGATCAGTACACTAAGTCGACTTGGTTCCCCAAAGTTCGTTCTTCTATGTTGAAGCGTTCATTTCCAGTAACAGTTTGAATTTTTAGGTTTCACTCTGTTTTCTCCTATATTGATACATGTATTTGGAACTCTAAATCCAACACGGTTTGTGCTAGCTTCTTGAAACTTGACACAGTAAAGTAGTTTCACGTTCTATCTCTATGTTTTGTTTCCTCTTGATGTAGCCCTAAGCAGTGACTGGCGAGAAACACTTTCATGGAAAGGGGTTGCCAAGCTTCCAAAAATTACGAATCTCCAGAAATCTCAGCAAATATTTTTTTCACCCAAACTGGATGATACTTTCAGGTAATGATCAGTACACGAAGGCGACTTGGTTCCCCAAATGTCGTTCTTCTATGTTGAAGCGTTCATTTCCTGTAACAGTTTGAATTTTTAGGTTTCACTCTGTTTTCTCCTATATTGATACATGTATTTGGAACTCTAAATCCAACACGGTTTGTGCTAGCTTCTTGAAACTTGACACAGTAAAGTAGTTTCACGTTCTATCTCTATGTTTTGTTTCCTCTTGATGTAGCCCTAAGCAGTGACTGGCGAGAAACACTTTCATGGAAAGGGTTTGCCAAGCTTCCAAAAGTTACGAATCTCCAGAAATCTCAGCAAATATTTTTTCACCCAAACTGGATGATACTTTCAGGTAATGATCAGTACACTAAGGCGACTTGGTTCCCCAAAGTTCGTTCTTCTATGTTGAAGCGTTCATTTCCAGTAACAGTTTCAATTTTTAGGTTTCACTCTGTTTTCTCCTATATTGATACATGTATTTGGAACTCTAAATCCAACACGGTTTGTGCTAGCTTCTTGAAACTTGATACAGTAAAGTAGTTTCACATTCTATCTCTATGTTTTGTTTCCTCTTGCTGTAGCCCTAAGCAGTGACTGGCGAGAACCACTTTCATGGAGAGGGGTTGCCAAGCTTCCAAAAATTACGAATCTCCAGAAATCTCAGCAAATATTTTTTCACCCAAACTGGATGATACTTTCAGGTAATGATCAGTACACGAAGGCGACTTGGTTCCCCAAATGTCGTTCTTCTATGTTGAAGCGTTCATTTCCAGTAACACTTTGAATTTTTGGTTTCACTCTGTTTTCTCCTATATTGATAGATGTATTTGGAACTCTAAATCCAACACGGTTTGTGCTAGCTTCATGAAACTTGACAAAGTAAAGTAGTTTCACGTTCTATCTCTATATTCTGTTTCCTCTTGATGTAGCCCTAAGCAGTGACTGGTAAGAAACACTTTCATGGAAAAAGGTTGCCAAGCTTCCAAAAGTTACGAATCTCCAGAAATCTCAGCAAATATTTTTTCACCCAAACTGGATGATACTTTCAGGTAATGATCAGTACACGAAGGCGACTTGGTTCCCCAAATTTCGATCTTCTATGTTGAAGCGTTCATTTCCAGTAACAGTTTGAATTTTTAGGTTTCACTCTGTTTTCTTCTATATTGATACATGTATTTGGAACTCTAAATCCAACACGGTTTGTGCTAGCTTCTTGAAACTTGATACAGTAAAGTAGTTTCACGTTCTATCTCTATGTTTTGTTTCCTCTTGCTGTAGCCCTAAGCAGTGACTGGCGAGAACCACTTTCATGGAGAGGGGTTGCCAAGCTTCCAAAAATTACGAATCTCCAGAAATCTCAGCAAATATTTTTTCACCCACACTGGATGATACTTTCAGGTAATGATCAGTACACTAAGGCGACTGGGTTCCCCAAAGTTCGTTCTTCTATGTTGAAGCGTTCATTTCCAGTAACAGTTTGAATTTTTAGGTTTCACTCTGTTTTCTCCTATATTGATACATGTATTTGAACTCTAAATCCAACACGGTTTGTGCTAGCTTCTTGAAACTTGATACAGTAAAGTAGTTTCACGTTCTATCTCTATTTTTTGTTTCCTCTTGCTGTAGCCCTAAGCAGTGACTGGCGAGAACCACTTTCATGGAGAGGGGTTGCCAAGCTTCCAAAAATTACGAATCTCCAGAAATCTCAGCAAATATTTTTTCACCCAAACTGGATGATACTTTCAGGTAATGATCAGTCCACGAAGGCGACTTGGTTCCCCAAATGTCGTTCTTCTATGTTGAAGCGTTCATTTCCAGTAACACTTTGAATTTTTAGGTTTCACTCTGTTTTCTCCTATATTGATAGATGTATTTGGAACTCTAAATCCAACACGGTTTGTGCTAGCTTCATGAAACTTGACACAGTAAAGTATTTTCACGTTCTGTATCTATGTTTTGTTTCCTCTTGCTGTAGCCCTAAGCAGTGACTGGCGAGAACCACTTTCATGGAAAGGGGTTGCCAAGCTTCCAAAAGTTACGAATCTCCAGAAATCTCAGCAAATATTTTTTCACCCAAACTGGATGATACTTTCAGGTAATGATCAGTACACTAAGGCGACTTGGTTCCCCAAATGTCGTTCTTCTATGTTGAAGCGTTCATTTCCAGAAACAGTTTGAATTTTTAGGTTTCACTCTGTTTTCTCCTATATTGATAGACGTATTTGAAACTCTAAATCCAACACGGTTTGTGCTAGCTTCTTGAAACTTGACACAGTAAAGTACTTTCACGTTCTATCTCTATGTTTTTTTTCCTCTTGATGTAGCCCTAAGCAGTGACTGGCGAGAAACACTTTCATGGAAAGGGGTTGCCAAGCTTCCAAAAATTACGAATCTCCAGAAATCTCAGCAAATATTTTTTCACCCAAACTGGATGATACTTTCAGGTAATGATCAGTACACGAAGGCGACTTGGTTCCCCAAATGTCGTTCTTCTATGTTGAAGCGTTCATTTCCTGTTACAGTTTGAATTTTTAGGTTTCACTCTGTTTTCTCCTATATTGATACATGTATTTGGAACTCTAAATCCAACACGGTTTGTGCTAGCTTCTTGAAACTTGACACAGTAAAGTAGTTTCACGTTCTATCTCTATGTTTTGTTTCCTCTTTTTGTAGCCCTAAGCAGTGACTGGCGAGAAACACTTTCATGGAAAGGGTTTGCCAAGCTTCCAAAAGTTACGAATCTCCAGAAATCTCAGCAAATATTTTTTCACCCAAACTGGATGATACTTTCAGGTAATGATCAGTACACTAAGGCAACTTGGTTCCCCAAAGTTCGTTCTTCTATGTTGAAGCGTTCATTTCCAGTAACAGTTTCAATTTTTAGGTTTCACTCTGTTTTCTCCTTTATTGATACATGTATTTGGAACTATAAATCCAACACAGTTTGTGTTAGCTTCTTGAAACTTGATACAGTAAAGTAGTTTCACATTCTATCTCTATGTTTTGTTTCCTCTTGCTGTAGCCCTAAGCAGTGACTGGCGAGAACCACTTTCATGGAGAGGGGTTGCCAAGCTTCCAAAAATTACGAATCTCCAGAAATCTCAGCAAATATTTTTTCACCCAAACTGGATGATACTTTCAGGTAATGATCAGTACACGAAGGCGACTTGGTTCCCCAAATGTCGTTCTTCTATGTTGAAGCGTTCATTTCCAGTAACACTTTGAATTTTTAGGTTTCACTCTGTTTTCTCCTATATTGATAGATGTATTTGGAACTCTAAATCCAACACGGTTTGTGCTAGCTTCATGAAACTTGACAAAGTAAAGTAGTTTCACGTTCTATCTCTATATTCTGTTTCCTCTTGATGTAGCCCTAAGCAGTTACTGGTGAGAAACACTTTCATGGAAAAAGGTTGCCAAGCTTCCAAAAGTTACGAATCTCCAGAAATCTCAGCAAATATTTTTTCACCCAAACTGGATGATACTTTCAGGTAATGATCAGTACACGAAGGCGACTTGGTTCCCCAAATTTCGTTCTTCTATGTTGAAGCGTTCATTTCCAGTAACAGTTTGAATTTTTAGGTTTCACTCTGTTTTCTCCTATATTGATACATGTATTTGGAACTCTAAATCCAACACGGTTTGTGCTAGCTTCTTGAAACTTGATACAGTAAAGTAGTTTCACGTTCTATCTCTATGTTTTGTTTCCTCTTGCTGTAGCCCTAAGCAGTAACTGGCGAGAACCACTTTCATGGAGAGGGGTTGCCAAGCTTCCAAAAATTACGAATCTCCAAAAATCTCAGCAAATATTTTTTCACCCAAACTGGATGATACTTTCAGGTAATGATCAGTACACTAAGGCGACTTGGTTCCCCAAATTTCGTTCTTCTATGTTGAAGCGTTCATTTCCAGTAACAGTTTGAATTTTTAGGTTTCACTCTGTTTTCTCCTAAATTGATACATGTATTTGGAACTCTAAATCCAACACGGTTTGTGCTAGCTTCTTGACACTTGACACAGTAAAGTAGTTTCACGTTCTATCTCTATGTTTTGTTTCCTCTTGATGTAGCCCTAAGCATTGACTGGCGAGAAACACTTTCATGGAAAGGGGTTGCCAAGCTTCCAAAAATTACGAATCTCCAGAAATCTCAGCAAATATTTTTTCACCCAAACTGGATGATACTTTCAGGTAATGATCAGTACACTAAGGCGACTTGGTTCCCCAAAGTTCGTTCTTCTATGTTGAAGCGTTCATTTCCAGTAACAGTTTGAATTTTTAGGTTTCACTTTCTTTTCTCCTATATTGATAGATGTATTTGGAACTCTAAATCCAACACGGTTTGTGCTAGCTTCTTGAAACTTGATACAGTAGTTTCACGTTCTATCTCTATGTTTTGTTTCCTCTTGCTGTAGCCCTAAGCAGTGACTGGCGAGAACCACTTTCATGGAAAGGGGTTACCAAGCTTCCAAAAGTTACGAATCTCCAGAAATCTCAGCAAATATTTTTTCACCCAAACTGGATGATACTTTCAGGTAATGATCAGTACACTAAGGCGACTTGGTTCCCCAAAAGTCGTTCTTCTATGTTGAAGCGTTCATTTCCAGAAACAGTTTGAATTTTTATGTTTCACTCTGTTTTCTCCTATATTGATAGACGTATTTCTAACTCTAAATCCAACACGGTTTGTGCTAGCTTCTTGAAACTTGACACAGTAAAGTACTTCCTCGTTCTATCTCTATGTTTTTTTTCCTCTTGATGTAGCCCTAAGCAGTGACTGGCGAGAAACACTTTCATGGAAAGGGGTTGCCAAGCTTCCAAAAATTACGAATCTCCAGAAATCTCAGCAAATATTTTTTCACCCAAACTGGATGATACTTTCAGGTAATGATCAGTACACGAAGGCGACTTGGTTCCCCAAATGTCGTTCTTCTATGTTGAAGCGTTCATTTCCTGTAACAGTTTGAATTTTTAGGTTTCACTCTGTTTTCTCCTATATTGATACATGTATTTGGAACTGTAAATCCAACACGGTTTGTGCTAGCTTCTTGAAACTTGACACAGTAAAGTAGTTTCACGTTCTATCTCTATGTTTTGTTTCCTCTTGATGTAGCCCTAAGCAGTGACTGGCGAGAAACACTTTCATGGAAAGGGTTTGCCAAGCTTCCAAAAGTTACGAATCTCCAGAAATCTCAGCAAATATTTTTTCACCCAAACTGGATGATACCTTCAGGTAATGATCAGTACACTAAGGCGACTTGGTTCCCCAAAGTTCGTTCTTCTATGTTGAAGCGTTCATTTCCAGTAACAGTTTCAATTTTTAGGTTTCACTCTGTTTTCTCCTATATTGATACATGTATTTGGAACTCTAAATCCAACACGGTTTGTGCTAGCTTCTTGAAACTTGATACAGTAAAGTAGTTTCACATTCTATCTCTATATTCTGTTTCCTCTTGATGTAGCCCTAAGCAGTGACTGGTGAGAAACACTTTCATGGAAAAAGGTTGCCAAGCTTCCAAAAGTTACGAATCTCCAGAAATCTCAGCAAATATTTTGTCACCCAAACTGGATGATACTTTCAGGTAATGATCAGTACACGAAGGCGACTTGGTTCCGCAAATTTCGTTCTTCTATGTTGAAGCGTTCATTTCCAGTAACAGTTTGAATTTTCAGGTTTCACTCTGTTTTCTCCTATATTGATAGATGTATTTGAAACTCTAAATCCAACACGGTTTGTGCTAGCTTCTTGAAACTTGATACAGTAAAGTAGTTTCACGTTCTATCTCTATGTTTTGTTTCCTCTTGCTGTAGCCCTAAGCAGTGACAGGCGAGAACCACTTTCATGGAGAGGGTTGCCAAGCTTCCAAAAATTACGAATCTCCAGAAATCTCAGCAAATATTTTTTCACCCACACTGGATGATACTTTCAGGTAATGATCAGTACACTAAGTCGACTTGGTTCCTCAAAGTTCGTTCTTCTATGTTGAAGCGTTCATTTCCAGTAACAGTTTGAATTTTTAGGTTTCACTCTGTTTTCTCCTATATTGATACATGTATTTGGAACTCTAAATCCAACACGGTTTGTGCTAGCTTCTTGAAACTTGACACAGTAAAGTAGTTTCACGTTCTATCTCTATGTTTTGTTTCCTCTTGCTGTAGCCCTAAGCAGTGACTGGCGAGAAACACTTTCATGGAAAGGGGTTGCCAAGCTTCCAAAAATTACGAATCTCCAGAAATCTCAGCAAATATTTTTTCACCCAAACTGGATGATACTTTCAGGTAATGATCAGTACACGAAGGCGACTTGGTTCCCCAAATGTCGTTCTTCTATGTTGAAGGGTTCATTTCCAGTAACAGTTTGAATTTTTAGGTTTCACTCTGTTTTCTCCTATATTGATAGATGTATTTGGAACTCTAAATCCAACACCGTTTGTGCTAGCTTCTTGAAACTTGACACAGTAAAGTAGTTTCACGTTCTATCTCTATGTTTTGTTTCCTCTTGATGTAGCCCTAAGCAGTGACTGGCGAGAAACACTTTCATGGAAAGGGGTTGCCAAGCTTCCAAAAATTACGAATCTCCAGAAATCTCAGCAAATATTTTTTTCACCCAAACTGGATGATACTTTCAGGTAATGATCAGTACACGAAGGCGACTTGGTTCCCCAAATGTCGTTCTTCTATGTTGAAGCGTTCATTTCCTGTAACAGTTTGAATTTTTAGGTTTCACTCTGTTTTCTCCTATATTGATACATGTATTTGGAACTCTAAATCCAACACGGTTTGTGCTAGCTTCTTGAAACTTGACACAGTAAAGTAGTTTCACGTTCTATCTCTATGTTTTGTTTCCTCTTGATGTAGCCCTAAGCAGTGACTGGCGAGAAACACTTTCATGGAAAGGGTTTGCCAAGCTTCCAAAAGTTACGAATCTCCAGAAATCTCAGCAAATATTTTTTCACCCAAACTGGATGATACTTTCAGGTAATGATCAGTACACTAAGGCGACTTGGTTCCCCAAAGTTCGTTCTTCTATGTTGAAGCGTTCATTTCCAGTAACAGTTTCAATTTTTAGGTTTCACTCTGTTTTCTCCTATATTGATACATGTATTTGGAACTCTAAATCCAACACGGTTTGTGCTAGCTTCTTGAAACTTGATACAGTAAAGTAGTTTCACATTCTATCTCTATGTTTTGTTTCCTCTTGCTGTAGCCCTAAGCAGTGACTGGCGAGAACCACTTTCATGGAGAGGGGTTGCCAAGCTTCCAAAAATTACGAATCTCCAGAAATCTCAGCAAATATTTTTTCACCCAAACTGGATGATACTTTCAGGTAATGATCAGTACACGAAGGCGACTTGGTTCCCCAAATGTCGTTCTTCTATGTTGAAGCGTTCATTTCCAGTAACACTTTGAATTTTTGGTTTCACTCTGTTTTCTCCTATATTGATAGATGTATTTGGAACTCTAAATCCAACACGGTTTGTGCTAGCTTCATGAAACTTGACAAAGTAAAGTAGTTTCAAGTTCTATCTCTATATTCTGTTTCCTCTTGATGTAGCCCTAAGCAGTGACTGGTAAGAAACACTTTCATGGAAAAAGGTTGCCAAGCTTCCAAAAGTTACGAATCTCCAGAAATCTCAGCAAATATTTTTTCACCCAAACTGGATGATACTTTCAGGTAATGATCAGTACACGAAGGCGACTTGGTTCCCCAAATTTCGATCTTCTATGTTGAAGCGTTCATTTCCAGTAACAGTTTAAATTTTTAGGTTTCACTCTGTTTTCTTCTATATTGATACATGTATTTGGAACTCTAAATCCAACACGGTTTGTGCTAGCTTCTTGAAACTTGATACAGTAAAGTAGTTTCACGTTCTATCTCTATGTTTTCTTTCCTCTTGCTGTAGCCCTAAGCAGTGACTGGCGAGAACCACTTTCATGGAGAGGGGTTGCCAAGCTTCCAAAAATTACGAATCTCCAGAAATCTCAGCAAATATTTTTTCACCCACACTGGATGATACTTTCAGGTAATGATCAGTACACTAAGGCGACTGGGTTCCCCAAAGTTCGTTCTTCTATGTTGAAGCGTTCATTTCCAGTAACAGTTTGAATTTTTAGGTTTCACTCTGTTTTCTCCTATATTGATACATGTATTTGAACTCTAAATCCAACACGGTTTGTGCTAGCTTCTTGAAACTTGATACAGTAAAGTAGTTTCACGTTCTATCTCTATGTTTTGTTTCCTCTTGCTGTAGCCCTAAGCAGTGACTGGCGAGAACCACTTTCATGGAGAGGGGTTGCCAAGCTTCCAAAAATTACGAATCTCCAGAAATCTCAGCAAATATTTTTTCACCCAAACTGGATGATACTTTCAGGTAATGATCAGTCCACGAAGGCGACTTGGTTCCCCAAATGTCGTTCTTCTATGTTGAAGCGTTCATTTCCAGTAACACTTTGAATTTTTAGGTTTCACTCTGTTTTCTCCTATATTGATAGATGTATTTGGAACTCTAAATCCAACACGGTTTGTGCTAGCTTCATGAAACTTGACACAGTAAAGTATTTTCACGTTCTGTATCTATGTTTTGTTTCCTCTTGCTGTAGCCCTAAGCAGTGACTGGCGAGAACCACTTTCATGGAAAGGGGTTGCCAAGCTTCCAAAAGTTACGAATCTCCAGAAATCTCAGCAAATATTTTTTCACCCAAACTGGATGATACTTTCAGGTAATGATCAGTACACTAAGGCGACTTGGTTCCCCAAATGTCGTTCTTCTATGTTGAAGCGTTCATTTCCAGAAACAGTTTGAATTTTTAGGTTTCACTCTGTTTTCTCCTATATTGATAGACGTATTTGAAACTCTAAATCCAACACGGTTTGTGCTAGCTTCTTGAAACTTGACACAGTAAAGTACTTTCACGTTCTATCTCTATGTTTTTTTTCCTCTTGATGTAGCCCTAAGCAGTGACTGGCGAGAAACACTTTCATGGAAAGGGGTTGCCAAGCTTCCAAAAATTACGAATCTCCAGAAATCTCAGCAAATATTTTTTCACCCAAACTGGATGATACTTTCAGGTAATGATCAGTACACGAAGGCGACTTGGTTCCCCAAATGTCGTTCTTCTATGTTGAAGCGTTCATTTCCTGTTACAGTTTGAATTTTTAGGTTTCACTCTGTTTTCTCCTATATTGATACATGTATTTGGAACTCTAAATCCAACACGGTTTGTGCTAGCTTCTTGAAACTTGACACAGTAAAGTAGTTTCACGTTCTATCTCTATGTTTTGTTTCCTCTTTTTGTAGCCCTAAGCAGTGACTGGCGAGAAACACTTTCATGGAAAGGGTTTGCCAAGCTTCCAAAAGTTACGAATCTCCAGAAATCTCAGCAAATATTTTTTCACCCAAACTGGATGATACTTTCAGGTAATGATCAGTACACTAAGGCAACTTGGTTTCCCAAAGTTCGTTCTTCTATGTTGAAGCGTTCATTTCCAGTAACAGTTTCAATTTTTAGGTTTCACTCTGTTTTCTCCTTTATTGATACATGTATTTGGAACTATAAATCCAACACGGTTTGTGTTAGCTTCTTGAAACTTGATACAGTAAAGTAGTTTCACATTCTATCTCTATGTTTTGTTTCCTCTTGCTGTAGCCCTAAGCAGTGACTGGCGAGAACCACTTTCATGGAGAGGGGTTGCCAAGCTTCCAAAAATTACGAATCTCCAGAAATCTCAGCAAATATTTTTTCACCCAAACTGGATGATACTTTCAGGTAATGATCAGTACACGAAGGCGACTTGGTTCCCCAAATGTCGTTCTTCTATGTTGAAGCGTTCATTTCCAGTAACACTTTGAATTTTTAGGTTTCACTCTGTTTTCTCCTATATTGATAGATGTATTTGGAACTCTAAATCCAACACGGTTTGTGCTAGCTTCATGAAACTTGACAAAGTAAAGTAGTTTCACGTTCTATCTCTATATTCTGTTTCCTCTTGATGTAGCCCTAAGCAGTTACTGGTGAGAAACACTTTCATGGAAAAAGGTTGCCAAGCTTCCAAAAGTTACGAATCTCCAGAAATCTCAGCAAATATTTTTTCACCCAAACTGGATGATACTTTCAGGTAATGATCAGTACACGAAGGCGACTTGGTTCCCCAAATTTCGTTCTTCTATGTTGAAGCGTTCATTTCCAGTAACAGTTTGAATTTTTAGGTTTCACTCTGTTTTCTCCTATATTGATACATGTATTTGGAACTCTAAATCCAACACGGTTTGTGCTAGCTTCTTGAAAGTTGATACAGTAAAGTAGTTTCACGTTCTATCTCTATGTTTTGTTTCCTCTTGCTGTAGCCCTAAGCAGTAACTGGCGAGAACCACTTTCATGGAGAGGGGTTGCCAAGTTTCCAAAAATTACGAATCTCCAAAAATCTCAGCAAATATTTTTTCACCCAAACTGGATGATACTTTCAGGTAATGATCAGTACACTAAGGCGACTTGGTTCCCCAAAGTTCGTTCTTCTATGTTGAAGCGTTCATTTCCAGTAACAGTTTGAATTTTTAGGTTTCACTTTCTTTTCTCCTATATTGATACATGTATTTGGAACTCTAAATCCAACACGGTTTGTGCTAGCTTCTTGAAACTTGATACAGTAGTTTCACGTTCTATCTCTATGTTTTGTTTCCTCTTGCTGTAGCCCTAAGCAGTGACTGGCGAGAACCACTTTCATGGAGAGGGGTTGCCAAGCTTCCAAAAATTACGAATCTCCAGAAATCTCAGCAAATATATTTTCACCCAAACTGGATGATACTTTCAGGTAATGATCAGTACACGAAGGCGACTTGGTTCCCCAAATGTCGTTCTTCTATGTTGAAGCGTTCATTTCCAGTAACACATTGAATTTTTAGGTTTCACTCTGTTTTCTCCTATATTGATACATGTATTTGGAACTCTAAATCCAACACGGTTTGTGCTAGCTTCTTGAAACTTGATACAGTAAAGTAGTTTCACGTTCTATCTCTATGTTTTGTTTCCTCTTGCTGTAGCCCTAAGCAGTGACTGGCGAGAACCACTTTCATGGAGAGGGGTTGCCAAGCTTCCAAAAATTACGAATCTCCAAAAATCTCAGCAAATATTTTTTCACCCAAACTGGATGATACTTTCAGGTAATGATCAGTACACTAAGGCGACTTGGTTCCCCAAATTTCGTTCTTCTATGTTGAAGCGTTCATTTCCAGTAACAGTTTGAATTTTTAGGTTTCACTCTGTTTTCTCCTATATTGATAGATGTATTTGGAACTCTAAATCCAACACGGTTTGTGTAGCTTCTTGAAACTTGACACAGTAAAGTAGTTTCACGTTCTATCTCTATGTTTTGTTTCCTCTTGATGTAGCCCTAAGCAGTGACTGGCGAGAAACACTTTCATGGAAAGGGGTTGCCAAGCTTCCAAAAATTACGAATCTCCAGAAATCTCAGCAAATATTTTTTCACCCAAACTGGATGATACTTTCAGGTAATGATCAGTACACTAAGGCGACTTGGTTCCCCAAAGTTTGTTCTTCTATGTTGAAGCGTTCATTTCCAGTAACAGTTTGAATTTTTAGGTTTCACTCTGTTTTCTCCTATATTGATACATGTATTTGGAACTCTAAATCCAACACGGTTTGTGCTAGCTTCTTGTAACTTGATACAATAAAGTAGTTTCACGTTCTATCTCTATGTTTTGTTTCCTCTTGCTGTAGCCCTAAGCAGTGACTGGCGAGAACCACTTTCATGGAGAGGGGTTGCCAAGCTCCAAAAATTACGAATCTCCAGAAATCTCAGCAAATATTTTTTCTCCCAAACTGGATGATACTTTCAGGTAATGATCAGTATACGAAGGCGACTTGGTTCCCCAAATGTCGTTCTTCTATGTTGAAGCGTTCATTTCCAGTAACACTTTGAATTTTTAGGTTTCACTCTGTTTTCTCCTATATTGATAGATGTACTTGGAACTCTAAATCCAACACGGTTTGTGCTAGCTTCATGAAACTTGACAAAGTAAAGTAGTTTCACGTTCTATCTCTATATTCTGTTTCCTCTTGATGTAGCCCTAAGCAGTGACTGGTGAGAAACACTTTCATGGAAAAAGGTTGCCAAGCTTCCAAAAGTTACGAATCTCCAGAAATCTCAGCAAATATTTTTTCACCCAAACTGGATGATACTTTCAGGTAATGATCAGTATACTAAGGCGACTTGGTTCTCCAAATTTCGTTCTTCTATGTTGAAGCGTTCATTTCCAGTAACACTTTGAATTTTTAGGTTTCACTCTGTTTTCTCCTAAATTGATACATGTATTTGGAACTCTAAATCCAACACGGTTTGTGCTAGCTTCTTGAAACTTGACACAGTAAAGTAGTTTCACGTTCTATCTCTATGTTTTGTTTCCTCTTGCTGTAGGCCTAAGGATTGACTGGCGAGAACCACTTTCATGGAAAGGGGTTGCCAAGCTTCCAAAAATTACGAATCTCCAGAAATCTCAGCAAATATTTTTTCACCCAAACTGGATGATACTTTCAGGTAATGATCAGTACACGAAGGCGACTTGGTTCCCCAAATGTCCTTCTTCTATGTTGAAGCGTTCATTTCCTGTAACAGTTTGAATTTTTAGGTTTCACTCTGTTTTCTCCTATATTGATACATGTATTTGGAACTCTAAATCCAACACGGTTTGTGCTAGCTTCTTGAAACTTGACACAGTAAAGTAGTTTCACGTTCTATCTCTATGTTTTGTTTCCTCTTGATGTAGCCCTAAGCAGTGACTGGCGAGAAACACTTTCATGGAAAAGGGTTTTCCAAGCTTCCAAAAATTACGAATCTCCAGAAATCTCAGCAAATATTTTTTCACCCAAACTGGATGATACTTTCAGGTAATGATCAGTACACTAAGGCGACTTGGTTCCCCAAAGTTCGTTCTTCTATGTTGAAGCGTTCATTTCCAGTAACAGTTTGAATTTTTAGGTTTCACTTTCTTTTCTCCTATATTGATACATGTATTTGGAACTCTAAATCCAACACGGTTTGTGCTAGCTTCTTGAAACTTGATACAGTAGTTTCACGTTCTATCTCTATGTTTTGTTTCCTCTTGTTGTAGCCCTAAGCAGTGACTGGCAAGAACCACTTTCATGGAGAGGGGTTGCCAAGCTTCCAAAAATTACGAATCTCCAGAAATCTCAGCAAATATATTTTCACCCAAACTGGATGATACTTTCAGGTAATGATCAGTACACGAAGGTGACTTGGTTCCCCAAATGTCGTTCTTCTATGTTGAAGCGTTCATTTCCAGTAACACTTTGAATTTTTAGGTTTCACTCTGTTTTCTCCTATATTGATACATGTATGTAGAACTCTAAATCCAACACGGTTTGTGCTAGCTTCTTGAAACTTGATACAGTAAAGTAGTTTCACGTTCTATCTCTATGTTTTGTTTCCTCTTGCTGTAGCCCTAAGCAGTGACTGGCGAGAACCACTTTCATGGAGAGGGGTTGCCAAGCTTCCAAAAATTACGAATCTCCAAAAATCTCAGCAAATATTTTTTCACCCAAACTGGATGATACTTTCAGGTAATGATCAGTACACTAAGGCGACTTGGTTCCCCAAATTTCGTTCTTCTATGTTGAAGCGTTCATTTCCAGTAACAGTTTGAATTTTTAGGTTTCACTCTGTTTTCTCCTATATTGATAGATGTATTTGGAACTCTAAATCCAACACGGTTTGTGCTAGCTTCTTGAAACTTTACACAGTAAAGTAGTTTCACGTTCTATCTCTATGTTTTGTTTCCTCTTGATGTAGCCCTAAGCAGTGACTGGCGAGAAACACTTTCATGGAAAGGGGTTGCCAAGCTTCCAAAAATTACGAATCTCCAGAAATCTCAGCAAATATTTTTTCACCCAAACTGGATGATACTTTCAGGTAATGATCAGTACACTAAGGCGACTTGGTTCCCCAAATGTCGTTCTTCTATGTTGAAGCGTTCATTTCCTGTAACAGTTTGAATTTTTAGGTTTCACTCTGTTTTCTCCTATATTGATACATGTATTTGGAACTCTAAATCCAACAAGGTTTGTGCTAGCTTCTTGAAACTTGACACAGTAAAGTAGTTTCACGTTCTGTCTCTATGTTTTGTTTCCTCTTGATGTAGCCCTAAGCAGTGACTGGCGAGAAAAACTTTCATGGAAAGGGGTTGCCAAGCTTCCAAAAATTACGAATCTCCAGAAATCTCAGCAAATATTTTTTCACCCAAACTGGATGATACTTTCAGGTAATGATCAGTACACTAAGGCGACTTGGTTCCCCAAAGTTTGTTCTTCTATGTTGAAGCGTTCATTTCCAGTAACAGTTTGAATTTTTAGGTTTCACTCTGTTTTCTCCTATATTGATACATGTATTTGGAACTCTAAATCCAACACGGTTTGTGCTAGCTTCTTGAAACTTGATACAGTAAAGTAGTTTCACGTTCTATCTCTATGTTTTGTTTCCTCTTGCTGTAGCCCTAAGCAGTGACTGGCGAGAACCACTTTCATGGAGAGGGGTTGCCAAGCTCCAAAAATTACGAATCTCCAGAAATCTCAGCAAATATTTTTTCACCCAAACTGGATGATACTTTCAGGTAATGATCAGTACACCAAGGCGACTTGGTTCCCCAAATGTCGTTCTTCTATGTTGAAGCGTTCATTTCCAGTAACACTTTGAATTTTTAGGTTTCACTCTGTTTTCTCCTATATTGATAGATGTATTTGGAACTCTAAATCCAACACGGTTTTTGCTAGCTTCATGAAACTTGACAAAGTAAAGTAGTTTCACGTTCTATCTCTATATTCTGTTTCCTCTTGATGTAGCCCTAAGCAGTGACTGGTGAGAAACACTTTCATGGAAAAAGGTTGCCAAGCTTCCAAAAGTTACGAATCTCCAGAAATCTCAGCAAATATTTTTTCACCCAAACTGGATGATACTTTCAGGTAATGATCAGTATACTAAGGCGACTTGGTTCTCCAAATTTCGTTCTTCTATGTTGAAGCGTTCATTTCCAGTAACACTTTGAATTTTTAGGTTTCACTCTGTTTTCTCCTAAATTGATACATGTATTTGGAACTCTAAATCCAACACGGTTTGTGCTAGCTTCTTGAAACTTGACACAGTAAAGTAGTTTCACGTTCTATCTCTATGTTTTGTTTCCTCTTGATGTAGCCCTAAGCAGTGACTGGCGAGAAACACTTTCATGGAAAGGGGTTGCCAAGCTTCCAAAAATTACGAATCTCCAGAAATCTCAGCAAATATTTTTTCACCCAAACTGGATGATACTTTCAGGTAATGATCAGTACACGAAGGCGACTTGGTTCCCCAAATGTCCTTCTTCTATGTTGAAGCGTTCATTTCCTGTAACAGTTTGAATTTTTAGGTTTCACTCTGTTTTCTCCTATATTGATACATGTATTTGGAACTCTAAATCCAACACGGTTTGTGCTAGCTTCTTGAAACTTGACACAGTAAAGTAGTTTCACGTTCTATCTCTATGTTTTGTTTCCTCTTGATGTAGCCCTAAGCAGTGACTGGCGAGAAACACTTTCATGGAAAGGGGTTGCCAAGCTTCCAAAAATTATGAATCTCCAGAAATCTCAGCAAATATTTTTTCACCCAAACTGGATGATACTTTCAGGTAATGATCAGTACACTAAGGCGACTTGGTTCCCCAAAGTTCGTTCTTCTATGTTGAAGCGTTCATTTCCAGTAACAGTTTGAATTTTTAGGTTTCACTTTCTTTTCTCCTATATTGATACATGTATTTGGAACTCTAAATCCAACACGGTTTGTGCTAGCTTTTTGAAACTTGATACAGTAGTTTCACGTTCTATCTCTATGTTTTGTTTCCTCTTGCTGTAGCCCTAAGCAGTGACTGGCGAGAACCACTTTCATGGAGAGGGGTTGCCAAGCTTCCAAAAATTACGAATCTCCAGAAATCTCAGCAAATATATTTTCACCCAAACTGGATGATACTTTCAGGTAATGATCAGTACACGAAGGCGACTTGGTTCCCCAAATGTCGTTCTTCTATGTTGAAGCGTTCATTTCCAGTAACACTTTGAATTTTTAGGTTTCACTCTGTTTTCTCCTATATTGATACATGTATTTGGAACTCTAAATCCAACACGGTTTGTGCTAGCTTCTTGAAACTTGATACAGTAAAGTAGTTTCACGTTCTATCTCTATGTTTTGTTTCCTCTTGCTGTAGCCCTAAGCAGTGACTGGCGAGAACCACTTTCATGGAGAGGGGTTGCCAAGCTTCCAAAAATTACGAATCTCCAAAAATCTCAGCAAATATTTTTTCACCCAAACTGGATGATACTTTCAGGTAATGATCAGTACACTAAGGCGACTTGGTTCCCCAAATTTCGTTCTTCTATGTTGAATCGTTCATTTCCAGTAACAGTTTGAATTTTTAGGTTTCACTCTGTTTTCTCCTATATTGATACATGTATTTGGAACTCTAAATCCAACACGGTTTGTGTAGCTTCTTGAAACTTGACACAGTAAAGTAGTTTCACATTCTATCTCTATGTTTTGTTTCCTCTTGATGTAGCCCTAAGCAGTGACTGGCGAGAAACACTTTCATGGAAAGGGGTTGCCAAGCTTCCAAAAATTACGAATCTCCAGAAATCACAGCAAATATTTTTTCACCCAAACTGGATGATACTTTCAGGTAATGATCAGTACACTAAGGCGACTTGGTTCCCCAAATGTCGTTCTTCTATGTTGAAGCGTTCATTTCCTGTAACAGTTTGAATTTTTAGGTTTCACTCTGTTTTCTCCTATATTGATACATGTATTTGGAACTCTAAATCCAACACGGTTTGTGCTAGCTTCTTGAAACTTGACACAGTAAAGTAGTTTCACGTTCTGTCTCTATGTTTTGTTTCCTCTTGATGTAGCCCTAAGCAGTGACTGGCGAGAAAAACTTTCATGGAAAGGGGTTGCCAAGCTTCCAAAAATTACGAATCTCCAGAAATCTCAGCAAATATTTTTTCACCCAAACTGGATGATACTTTCAGGTAATGATCAGTACACTAAGGCGACTTGGTTCCCCAAAGTTTGTTCTTCTATGTTGAAGCGTTCATTTCCAGTAACAGTTTGAATTTTTAGGTTTCACTCTGTTTTCTCCTATATTGATACATGTATTTGGAACTCTAAATCCAACACGGTTTGTGCTAGCTTCTTGAAACTTGATACAGTAAAGTAGTTTCACGTTCTATCTCTATGTTTTGTTTCCTCTTGCTGTAGCCCTAAGCAGTGACTGGCGAAAACCACTTTCATGGAGAGGGGTTGCCAAGCTCCAAAAATTACGAATCTCCAGAAATCTCAGCAAATATTTTTTCACCCAAACTGGATGATACTTTCAGGTAATGATCAGTACACGAAGGCGACTTGGTTCCCCAAATGTCGTTCTTCTATGTTGAAGCGTTCATTTCCTGTAACAGTTTGAATTTTTAGGTTTCACTCTGTTTTCTCCTATATTGATACATGTATTTGGAACTCTAAATCCAACACGGTTTGTGCTAGCTTCTTGAAACTTGACACAGTAAAGTAGTTTCACGTTCTATCTCTATGTTTTGTTTCCTCTTGATGTAGCCCTAAGCAGTGACTGGCGAGAAACACTTTCATGGAAAAGGGTTTGCCAAGCTTCCAAAAATTACGAATCTCCAGAAATCTCAGCAAATATTTTTTCACCCAAACTGGATGATACTTTCAGGTAATGATCAGTACACTAAGGCGACTTGGTTCCCCAAAGTTCGTTCTTCTATGTTGAAGCGTTCATTTCCAGTAACAGTTTGAATTTTTAGGTTTCACTTTCTTTTCTCCTATATTGATACATGTATTTTGAACTCTAAATCCAACACGGTTTGTGCTAGCTTCTTGAAACTTGATACAGTAGTTTCACGTTCTATCTCTATGTTTTGTTTCCTCTTGCTGTAGCCCTAAGCAGTGACTGGCAAGAACCACTTTCATGGAGAGGGGTTGCCAAGCTTCCAAAAATTACGAATCTCCAGAAATCTCAGCAAATATATTTTCAAGCAAACTGGATGATACTTTCAGGTAATGATCAGTACACGAAGGCGACTTGGTTCCCCAAATGTCCTTCTTCTATGTTGAAGCGTTCATTTCCAGTAACACTTTGAATTTTTAGGTTTCACTCTGTTTTCTCCTATATTGATACATGTATGTGGAACTCTAAATCCAACACGGTTTGTGCTAGCTTCTTGAAACTTGATACAGTAAAGTAGTTTCACGTTCTATCTCTATGTTTTGTTTCCTCTTGCTGTAGCCCTAAGCAGTGACTGGCGAGAACCACTTTCATGGAGAGGGGTTGCCAAGCTTCCAAAAATTACGAATCTCCAAAAATCTCAGCAAATATTTTTTCACCCAAACTGGATGATACTTTCAGGTAATGATCAGTACACTAAGGCGACTTGGTTCCCCAAATGTCGTTCTTCTATGTTGAAGCGTTCATTTCCTGTAACAGTTTGAATTTTTAGGTTTCACTCTGTTTTCTCCTATATTGATACATGTATTTGGAACTCTAAATCCAACACGGTTTGTGCTAGCTTCTTGAAACTTGACACATTAAAGTAGTTTCACGTTCTGTCTCTATGTTTTGTTTCCTCTTGATGTAGCCCTAAGCAGTGACTGGCGAGAAAAACTTTCATGGAAAGGGGTTGCCAAGCTTCCAAAAATTACGAATCTCCAGAAATCTCAGCAAATATTTTTTCACCCAAACTGGATGATACTTTCAGGTAATGATCAGTACACTAAGGCGACTTGGTTCCCCAAAGTTTGTTCTTCTATGTTGAAGCGTTCATTTCCAGTAACAGTTTGAATTTTTAGGTTTCACTCTGTTTTCTCCTATATTGATACATGTATTTGGAACTCTAAATCCAACACGGTTTGTGCTAGCTTCTTGAAACTTGATACAGTAAAGTAGTTTCACGTTCTATCTCTATGTTTTGTTTCCTCTTGCTGTAGCCCTAAGCAGTGACTGGCGAGAACCACTTTCATGGAGAGGGGTTGCCAAGCTCCAAAAATTACGAATCTCCAGAAATCTCAGCAAATATTTTTTCACCCAAACTGGATGATACTTTCAGGTAATGATCAGTACACCAAGGCGACTTGGTTCCCCAAATGTCGTTCTTCTATGTTGAAGCGTTCATTTCCAGTAACACTTTGAATTTTTAGGTTTCACTCTGTTTTCTCCTATATTGATAGATGTATTTGGAACTCTAAATCCAACACGGTTTTTGCTAGCTTCATGAAACTTGACAAAGTAAAGTAGTTTCACGTTCTATCTCTATATTCTGTTTCCTCTTGATGTAGCCCTAAGCAGTGACTGGTGAGAAACACTTTCATGGAAAAAGGTTGCCAAGCTTCCAAAAGTTACGAATCTCCAGAAATCTCAGCAAATATTTTTTCACCCAAACTGGATGATACTTTCAGGTAATGATCAGTATACTAAGGCGACTTGGTTCTCCAAATTTCGTTCTTCTATGTTGAAGCGTTCATTTCCAGTAACACTTTGAATTTTTAGGTTTCACTCTGTTTTCTCCTAAATTGATACATGTATTTGGAACTCTAAATCCAACACGGTTTGTGCTAGCTTCTTGAAACTTGACACAGTAAAGTAGTTTCACGTTCTATCTCTATGTTTTGTTTCCTCTTGATGTAGCCCTAAGCAGTGACTGGCGAGAAACACTTTCATGGAAAGGGGTTGCCAAGCTTCCAAAAATTACGAATCTCCAGAAATCTCAGCAAATATTTTTTCACCCAAACTGGATGATACTTTCAGGTAATGATCAGTACACGAAGGCGACTTGGTTCCCCAAATGTCCTTCTTCTATGTTGAAGCGTTCATTTCCTGTAACAGTTTGAATTTTTAGGTTTCACTCTGTTTTCTCCTATATTGATACATGTATTTGGAACTCTAAATCCAACACGGTTTGTGCTAGCTTCTTGAAACTTGACACAGTAAAGTAGTTTCACGTTCTATCTCTATGTTTTGTTTCCTCTTGATGTAGCCCTAAGCAGTGACTGGCGAGAAACACTTTCATGGAAAGGGGTTGCCAAGCTTCCAAAAATTACGAATCTCCAGAAATCTCAGCAAATATTTTTTCACCCAAACTGGATGATACTTTCAGGTAATGATCAGTACACTAAGGCGACTTGGTTCCCCAAAGTTCGTTCTTCTATGTTGAAGCGTTCATTTCCAGTAACAGTTTGAATTTTTAGGTTTCACTTTCTTTTCTCCTATATTGATACATGTATTTGGAACTCTAAATCCAACACGGTTTGTGCTAGCTTTTTGAAACTTGATACAGTAGTTTCACGTTCTATCTCTATGTTTTGTTTCCTCTTGCTGTAGCCCTAAGCAGTGACTGGCGAGAACCACTTTCATGGAGAGGGGTTGCCAAGCTTCCAAAAATTACGAATCTCCAGAAATCTCAGCAAATATATTTTCACCCAAACTGGATGATACTTTCAGGTAATGATCAGTACACGAAGGCGACTTGGTTCCCCAAATGTCGTTCTTCTATGTTGAAGCGTTCATTTCCAGTAACACTTTGAATTTTTAGGTTTCACTCTGTTTTCTCCTATATTGATACATGTATTTGGAACTCTAAATCCAACACGGTTTGTGCTAGCTTCTTGAAACTTGATACAGTAAAGTAGTTTCACGTTCTATCTCTATGTTTTGTTTCCTCTTGCTGTAGCCCTAAGCAGTGACTGGCGAGAACCACTTTCATGGAGAGGGGTTGCCAAGCTTCCAAAAATTACGAATCTCCAAAAATCTCAGCAAATATTTTTTCACCCAAACTGGATGATACTTTCAGGTAATGATCAGTACACTAAGGCGACTTGGTTCCCCAAATTTCGTTCTTCTATGTTGAATCGTTCATTTCCAGTAACAGTTTGAATTTTTAGGTTTCACTCTGTTTTCTCCTATATTGATACATGTATTTGGAACTCTAAATCCAACACGGTTTGTGTAGCTTCTTGAAACTTGACACAGTAAAGTAGTTTCACATTCTATCTCTATGTTTTGTTTCCTCTTGATGTAGCCCTAAGCAGTGACTGGCGAGAAACACTTTCATGGAAAGGGGTTGCCAAGCTTCCAAAAATTACGAATCTCCAGAAATCACAGCAAATATTTTTTCACCCAAACTGGATGATACTTTCAGGTAATGATCAGTACACTAAGGCGACTTGGTTCCCCAAATGTCGTTCTTCTATGTTGAAGCGTTCATTTCCTGTAACAGTTTGAATTTTTAGGTTTCACTCTGTTTTCTCCTATATTGATACATGTATTTGGAACTCTAAATCCAACACGGTTTGTGCTAGCTTCTTGAAACTTGACACAGTAAAGTAGTTTCACGTTCTGTCTCTATGTTTTGTTTCCTCTTGATGTAGCCCTAAGCAGTGACTGGCGAGAAAAACTTTCATGGAAAGGGGTTGCCAAGCTTCCAAAAATTACGAATCTCCAGAAATCTCAGCAAATATTTTTTCACCCAAACTGGATGATACTTTCAGGTAATGATCAGTACACTAAGGCGACTTGGTTCCCCAAAGTTTGTTCTTCTATGTTGAAGCGTTCATTTCCAGTAACAGTTTGAATTTTTAGGTTTCACTCTGTTTTCTCCTATATTGATACATGTATTTGGAACTCTAAATCCAACACGGTTTGTGCTAGCTTCTTGAAACTTGATACAGTAAAGTAGTTTCACGTTCTATCTCTATGTTTTGTTTCCTCTTGCTGTAGCCCTAAGCAGTGACTGGCGAAAACCACTTTCATGGAGAGGGGTTGCCAAGCTCCAAAAATTACGAATCTCCAGAAATCTCAGCAAATATTTTTTCACCCAAACTGGATGATACTTTCAGGTAATGATCAGTACACGAAGGCGACTTGGTTCCCCAAATGTCGTTCTTCTATGTTGAAGCGTTCATTTCCTGTAACAGTTTGAATTTTTAGGTTTCACTCTGTTTTCTCCTATATTGATACATGTATTTGGAACTCTAAATCCAACACGGTTTGTGCTAGCTTCTTGAAACTTGACACAGTAAAGTAGTTTCACGTTCTATCTCTATGTTTTGTTTCCTCTTGATGTAGCCCTAAGCAGTGACTGGCGAGAAACACTTTCATGGAAAAGGGTTTGCCAAGCTTCCAAAAATTACGAATCTCCAGAAATCTCAGCAAATATTTTTTCACCCAAACTGGATGATACTTTCAGGTAATGATCAGTACACTAAGGCGACTTGGTTCCCCAAAGTTCGTTCTTCTATGTTGAAGCGTTCATTTCCAGTAACAGTTTGAATTTTTAGGTTTCACTTTCTTTTCTCCTATATTGATACATGTATTTTGAACTCTAAATCCAACACGGTTTGTGCTAGCTTCTTGAAACTTGATACAGTAGTTTCACGTTCTATCTCTATGTTTTGTTTCCTCTTGCTGTAGCCCTAAGCAGTGACTGGCAAGAACCACTTTCATGGAGAGGGGTTGCCAAGCTTCCAAAAATTACGAATCTCCAGAAATCTCAGCAAATATATTTTCAAGCAAACTGGATGATACTTTCAGGTAATGATCAGTACACGAAGGCGACTTGGTTCCCCAAATGTCCTTCTTCTATGTTGAAGCGTTCATTTCCAGTAACACTTTGAATTTTTAGGTTTCACTCTGTTTTCTCCTATATTGATACATGTATGTGGAACTCTAAATCCAACACGGTTTGTGCTAGCTTCTTGAAACTTGATACAGTAAAGTAGTTTCACGTTCTATCTCTATGTTTTGTTTCCTCTTGCTGTAGCCCTAAGCAGTGACTGGCGAGAACCACTTTCATGGAGAGGGGTTGCCAAGCTTCCAAAAATTACGAATCTCCAAAAATCTCAGCAAATATTTTTTCACCCAAACTGGATGATACTTTCAGGTAATGATCAGTACACTAAGGCGACTTGGTTCCCCAAATGTCGTTCTTCTATGTTGAAGCGTTCATTTCCTGTAACAGTTTGAATTTTTAGGTTTCACTCTGTTTTCTCCTATATTGATACATGTATTTGGAACTCTAAATCCAACACGGTTTGTGCTAGCTTCTTGAAACTTGACACATTAAAGTAGTTTCACGTTCTGTCTCTATGTTTTGTTTCCTCTTGATGTAGCCCTAAGCAGTGACTGGCGAGAAAAACTTTCATGGAAAGGGGTTGCCAAGCTTCCAAAAATTACGAATCTCCAGAAATCTCAGCAAATATTTTTTCACCCAAACTGGATGATACTTTCAGGTAATGATCAGTACACTAAGGCGACTTGGTTCCCCAAAGTTTGTTCTTCTATGTTGAAGCGTTCATTTCCAGTAACAGTTTGAATTTTTAGGTTTCACTCTGTTTTCTCCTATATTGATACATGTATTTGGAACTCTAAATCCAACACGGTTTGTGCTAGCTTCTTGAAACTTGATACAGTAAAGTAGTTTCACGTTCTATCTCTATGTTTTGTTTCCTCTTGCTGTAGCCCTAAGCAGTGACTGGCGAGAACCACTTTCATGGAGAGGGGTTGCCAAGCTCCAAAAATTACGAATCTCCAGAAATCTCAGCAAATATTTTTTCACCCAAACTGGATGATACTTTCAGGTAATGATCAGTACACGAAGGCGACTTGGTTCCCCAAATGTCGTTCTTCTATGTTGAAGCGTTCATTTCCAGTAACACTTTGAATTTTTAGGTTTCACTCTGTTTTCTCCTATATTGATAGATGTATTTGGAACTCTAAATCCAACACGGTTTTTGCCAGCTTCATGAAACTTGACAAAGTAAAGTAGTTTCACGTTCTATCTCTATATTCTGTTTCCTCTTGATGTAGCCCTAAGCAGTGACTGGTGAGAAACACTTTCATGGAAAAAGGTTGCCAAGCTTCCAAAAGTTACGAATCTCCAGAAATCTCAGCAAATATTTTTTCACCCAAACTGGATGATACTTTCAGGTAATGATCAGTATACTAAGGCGACTGGGTTCTCCAAATTTCGTTCTTCTATGTTGAAGCGTTCATTTCCAGTAACACTTTGAATTTTTAGGTTTCACTCTGTTTTCTCCTAAATTGATACATGTATTTGGAACTCTAAATCCAACACGGTTTGTGCTAGCTTCTTGAAACTTGACACAGTAAAGTAGTTTCACGTTCTATCTCTATGTTTTGTTTCCTCTTGATGTAGCCCTAAGCAGTGACTGGCGAGAAACACTTTCATGGAAAGGGGTTGCCAAGCTTCCAAAAATTACGAATCTCCAGAAATCTCAGCAAATATTTTTTCACCCAAACTGGATGATACTTTCAGGTAATGATCAGTACACGAAGGCGACTTGGTTCCCCAAATGTCGTTCTTCTATGTTGAAGCGTTCATTTCCTGTAACAGTTTGAATTTTTAGGTTTCACTCTGTTTTCTCCTATATTGATACATGTATTTGGAACTCTAAATCCAACACGGTTTGTGCTAGCTTCTTGAAACTTGACACAGTAAAGTAGTTTCACGTTCTATCTCTATGTTTTGTTTCCTCTTGATGTAGCCCTAAGCAGTGACTGGCGAGAAACACTTTCATGGAAAGGGGTTGCCAAGCTTCCAAAAATTACGAATCTCCAGAAATCTCAGCAAATATTTTTTCACCCAAACTGGATGATACTTTCAGGTAATGATCAGTACACTAAGGCGACTTGGTTCCCCAAAGTTCGTTCTTCTATGTTGAAGCGTTCATTTCCAGTAACAGTTTGAATTTTTAGGTTTCACTTTCTTTTCTCCTATATTGATACATGTATTTGGAACTCTAAATCCAACACGGTTTGTGCTAGCTTCTTGAAACTTGATACAGTAGTTTCACGTTCTATCTCTATGTTTTGTTTCCTCTTGCTGTAGCCCTAAGCAGTGACTGGCGAGAACCACTTTCATGGAGAGGGGTTGCCAAGCTTCCAAAAATTACGAATCTCCAGAAATCTCAGCAAATATATTTTCACCCAAACTGGATGATCCTTTCAGGTAATGATCAGTACACGAAGGCGACTTGGTTCCCCAAATGTCGTTCTTCTATGTTGAAGCGTTCATTTCCAGTAACACTTTGAATTTTTAGGTTTCACTCTGTTTTCTCCTATATTGATACATGTATTTGGAACTCTAAATCCAACACGGTTTGTGCTAGCTTCTTGAAACTTGATACAGTAAAGTAGTTTCACGTTCTATCTCTATGTTTTGTTTCCTCTTGCTGTAGCCCTAAGCAGTGACTGGCGAGAACCACTTTTATGGAGAGGGGTTGCCAAGCTTCCAAAAATTACGAATCTCCAGAAATCTCAGCAAATATTTTTTCACCCACACTTGATGATACTTTCAGGTAATGATCAGTACACTAAGGCGACTTGGTTCCCCAAAGTTCGTTCTTCTATGTTGAAGCGTTCATTTC
Source organism: Spermophilus citellus (assembly GCF_964194105.1). NCBI lineage: Eukaryota > Metazoa > Chordata > Mammalia > Rodentia > Sciuridae > Spermophilus > Spermophilus citellus. The sequence continues at coordinate 11,369,737 of NC_138197.1, read as the reverse complement.
CAGTAACAGTTTCAATTTTTAGGTTTCACTCTGTTTTCTCCTATATTGATACATGTATTTGGAACTCTAAATCCAACACGGTTTGTGCTAGCTTCATGAAACTTGACACTGTAAAGTATTTTCACGTTCTGTCTCTATGTTGTGTTTCCTCTTGCTGTAGCCCTAAGCAGTGACTGGCGAGAAACACTTTCATGGAAAGGGGTTGCCAAGCTTCCAAAAGTTACGAATCTCCAGAAATCTCAGCAAATATTTTTTCACCCAAACTGGATGATACTTTCAGGTAATGATCAGTACACTAAGGCGACTTGTTTCCCCAAATGTCGTTCTTCTATGTTGAAGCGTTCATTTCCAGAAACAGTTTGAATTTTTAGGTTTCACTCTGTTTTCTCCTATATTGATAGACGTATTTGGAACTCTAAATCCAACACGGTTTGTGCTAGCTTCTTGAAACTTGACACAGTAAAGTACTTTCACGTTCTATCTCTATGTTTTGTTTCCTCTTGATGTAGCCCTAAGCAGTGACTGGCGAGAAACACTTTCATGGAGAGGGGTTGCCAAGCTTCCAAAAATTACGAATCTCCAGAAATTTCAGCAAATATTTTTTCACCCAAACTGGATGATACTTTCAGGTAATGATCAGTACACTAAGGCGACTTGGTTCCCCAAATTTCGTTCTTCTATGTTGAAGCGTTCATTTCCAGTAACACTTTGAATTTTTAGGTTTCACTCTGTTTTCTCCTAAATTGATACATGTATTTGGAACTCTAAATCCAACACGGTTTGTGCTAGCTTCTTGAAACTTGACACAGTAAAGTAGTTTCACGTTCTATCTCTATGTTTTGTTTCCTCTTGATGTAGCCCTAAGCAGTGACTGGCGAGAAACACTTTCATGGAAAGGGGTTGCCAAGCTTCCAAAAATTACGAATCTCCAGAAATCTCAGCAAATATTTTTTCACCCAAACTGGATGATACTTTCAGGTAATGATCAGTACACGAAGGCGACTTGGTTCCCCAAATGTCGTTCTTCTATGTTGAAGCGTTCATTTCCTGTAACAGTTTGAATTTTTAGGTTTCACTCTGTTTTCTCCTATATTGATACATGTATTTGGAACTCTAAATCCAACACGGTTTGTGCTAGCTTCTTGAAACTTGACACAGTAAAGTAGTTTCACGTTCTATCTCTATGTTTTGTTTCCTCTTGATGTAGCCCTAAGCAGTGACTGGCGAGAAACACTTTCATGGAAAGGGGTTGCCAAGCTTCCAAAAATTACGAATCTCCAGAAATCTCAGCAAATATTTTTTCACCCAAACTGGATGATACTTTCAGGTAATGATCAGTACACTAAGGCGACTTGGTTCCCCAAAGTTCGTTCTTCTATGTTGAAGCGTTCATTTCCAGTAACAGTTTGAATTTTTAGGTTTCACTTTCTTTTCTCCTATATTGATACATGTATTTGGAACTCTAAATCCAACACGGTTTGTGCTAGCTTCTTGAAACTTGATACAGTAGTTTCACGTTCTATCTCTATGTTTTGTTTCCTCTTGCTGTAGCCCTAAGCAGTGACTGGCGAGAACCACTTTCATGGAGAGGGGTTGCCAAGCTTCCAAAAATTACGAATCTCCAGAAATCTCAGCAAATATATTTTCACCCAAACTGGATGATCCTTTCAGGTAATGATCAGTACACGAAGGCGACTTGGTTCCCCAAATGTCGTTCTTCTATGTTGAAGCGTTCATTTCCAGTAACACTTTGAATTTTTAGGTTTCACTCTGTTTTCTCCTATATTGATACATGTATTTGGAACTCTAAATCCAACACGGTTTGTGCTAGCTTCTTGAAACTTGATACAGTAAAGTAGTTTCACGTTCTATCTCTATGTTTTGTTTCCTCTTGCTGTAGCCCTAAGCAGTGACTCGCGAGAACCACTTTTATGGAGAGGGGTTGCCAAGCTTCCAAAAATTACGAATCTCCAGAAATCTCAGCAAATATTTTTTCACCCACACTTGATGATACTTTCAGGTAATGATCAGTACACTAAGGCGACTTGGTTCCCCAAAGTTCGTTCTTCTATGTTGAAGCGTTCATTTCCAGTAACAGTTTCAATTTTTAGGTTTCACTCTGTTTTCTCCTATATTGATACATGTATTTGGAACTCTAAATCCAACACGGTTTGTGCTAGCTTCATGAAACTTGACACTGTAAAGTATTTTCACGTTCTGTCTCTATGTTGTGTTTCCTCTTGCTGTAGCCCTAAGCAGTGACTGGCGAGAAACACTTTCATGGAAAGGGGTTGCCAAGCTTCCAAAAGTTACGAATCTCCAGAAATCTCAGCAAATATTTTTTCACCCAAACTGGATGATACTTTCAGGTAATGATCAGTACACTAAGGCGACTTGTTTCCCCAAATGTCGTTCTTCTATGTTGAAGCGTTCATTTCCAGAAACAGTTTGAATTTTTAGGTTTCACTCTGTTTTCTCCTATATTGATAGACGTATTTGGAACTCTAAATCCAACACGGTTTGTGCTAGCTTCTTGAAACTTGACACAGTAAAGTACTTTCACGTTCTATCTCTATGTTTTGTTTCCTCTTGATGTAGCCCTAAGCAGTGACTGGCGAGAAACACTTTCATGGAGAGGGGTTGCCAAGCTTCCAAAAATTACGAATCTCCAGAAATTTCAGCAAATATTTTTTCACCCAAACTGGATGATACTTTCAGGTAATGATCAGTACACTAAGGCGACTTGGTTCCCCAAATTTCGTTCTTCTATGTTGAAGCGTTCATTTCCAGTAACAGTTTGAATTTTTAGGTTTCACTCTGTTTTCTCCTATATTGATACATGTATTTGGAACTCTAAATCCAACACGGTTTGTGCTAGCTTCTTGAAACTTGATACAGTAAAGTAGTTTCACGTTCTATCTCTATGTTTTGTTTCCTCTTGCTGTAGCCCTAAGCAGTGACTGGCGAGGACCACTTTCATGGAGAGGGGTTGCCAAGCTTCCAAAAATTACGAATCTCCAGAAATCTCAGCAAATATTTTTTCACCCAAACTGGATGATACTTTCAGGTAATGATCAGTACACTAAGGCAACTTGTTTCCCCAAATGTTGTTCTTCTATGTTGAAGCGTTCATTTCCAGAAACAGTTTGAATTTTTAGGTTTCACTCTGTTTTCTCCTATATTGATAGACGTATTTGGAACTCTAAATCCAACACGGTTTGTGCTAGCTTCTTGAAACTTGACACAGTAAAGTACTTTCACGTTCTATCTCTATGTTTTGTTTCCTCTTGATGTAGCCCTAAGCAGTGACTGGCGAGAAACACTTTCATGGAGAGGGGTTGCCAAGCTTCCAAAAATTACGAATCTCCAGAAATTTCAGCAAATATTTTTTCACCCAAACTGGATGATACTTTCAGGTAATGATCAGTACACTAAGGCGACTTGGTTCCCCAAATTTCGTTCTTCTATGTTGAAGCGTTCATTTCCAGTAACAGTTTGAATTTTTAGGTTTCACTCTGTTTTCTCCTATATTGATACATGTATTTGGAACTCTAAATCCAACACGGTTTGTGCTAGCTTCTTGAAACTTGATACAGTAAAGTAGTTTCACGTTCTATCTCTATGTTTTGTTTCCTCTTGCTGTAGCCCTAAGCAGTGACTGGCGAGGACCACTTTCATGGAGAGGGGTTGCCAAGCTTCCAAAAATTACGAATCTCCAGAAATCTCAGCAAATATTTTTTCACCCAAACTGGATGATACTTTCAGGTAATGATCAGTACACGAAGGCGACTTGGTTCCCCAAATGTCGTTCTTCTATGTTGAAGTGTTCATTTCCAGTAACACTTTGAATTTTTAGGTTTCACTCTGTTTTCTCCTATATTGATAGATGTATTTGGAACTCTAAATCCAACACGGTTTGTGCTAGCTTCATGAAACTTGACAAAGTAAAGTAGTTTCACATTCTATCTCTATATTCTGTTTCCTCTTGATGTAGCCCTAAGCAGTGACTGGTGAGAAACACTTTCATGGAAAAAGGTTGCCAAGCTTCCAAAAGTTACGAATCTCCAGAAATCTCAGCAAATATTTTTTCACCCAAACTGGATGATACTTTCAGGTAATGATCAGTACACGAAGGCGACTTGGTTCCCCAAATGTCGTTCTTCTATGTTGAAGCGTTCATTTCCAGTAACAGTTTGAATTTTTAGGTTTCACTCTGTTTTCTCCTATATTGATACATGTATTTGGAACTCTAAATCCAACACGGTTTGTGCTAGCTTCTTGAAACTTGATACAGTAAAGTAGTTTCATGTTCTATCTCTGTGTTTTGTTTCCTCTTGCTGTAGCCCTAAGCAGTGACTGGCGAGAACCACTTTCATGGAGAGGGGTTGCCAAGCTTCCAAAAATTACGAATCTCCAGAAATCTCAGCAAATATTTTTTCACCCACACTGGATGATACTTTCAGGTAATGATCAGTACACTAAGGCGACTTGGTTCCCCAAAGTTCGTTCTTCTATGTTGAAGCGTTCATTTCCAGTAACAGTTTCAATTTTTAGGTTTCACTCTGTTTTCTCCTATATTGATACATGTATTTGGAACTCTAAATCCAACATGGTTTGTGCTAGCTTCTTGAAACTTGATACAGTAAAGTAGTTTCACGTTCTATCTCTATGTTTTGTTTCCTCTTGCTGTAGCCCTAAGCAGTGACTGGCGAGAACCACTTTCATGGAGAGGGGTTGCCAAGCTTCCAAAAATTACGAATCTCCAGAAATCTCAGCAAATATTTTTTCACCCAAACTGGATGATACTTTCAGGTAATGATCAGTACACGAAGGCGACTTGGTTCCACAAATGTCGTTCTTCTATGTTGAAGCGTTCATTTCCAGTAACACTTTGAATTTTTAGGTTTCACTCTGTTTTCTCCTATATTGATAGATGTATTTGGAACTCTAAATCCAACACGGTTTGTGCTAGCTTCATGAAACTTGACACAGTAAAGTACTTTCACGTTCTATCTCTATGTTTTGTTTCCTCTTGATGTAGCCCTAAGCAGTGACTGGCGAGATACACTTTCATGGAAAGGGGTTGCCAAGCTTCCAAAAATTACGAATCTCCAGAAATCTCAGCAAATATTTTTTCACCCAAACTGGATGATACTTTCAGGTAATGATCAGTACACTAAGGCGACTTGGTTCCCCAAATGTCGTTCTTCTATGTTGAAGCGTTCATTTCCTGTAACAGTTTGAATTTTTAGGTTTCACTCTGTTTTCTCCTATATTGATACATGTATTTGGAACTCTAAATCCAACACGGTTTGTGCTAGCTTCTTGAAACTTGACACAGTAAAGTAGTTTCACGTTCTATCTCTATGTTTTGTTTCCTCTTGCTGTAGGCCTAAGCAGTGACTGGCGAGAACCACTTTCATGGAGAGGGGTTGCCAAGCTTCCAAAAATTACGAATCTCCAGAAATTTCAGCAAATATTTTTTCACCCAAACTGGATGATACTTTCAGGTAATGATCAGTACACTAAGGCGACTTGGTTCCCCAAAATTCGTTCTTCTATGTTGAAGCGTTCATTTCCAGTAACAGTTTGAATTTTTAGGTTTCACTCTGTTTTCTCCTATATTGATAGATGTATTTGGAACTCTAAATCCAACACGGTTTTTGCTAGCTTCTTGAAACTTGACACAGTAAAGTAGTTTCACGTTCTATCTCTAGGTTTTGTTTCCTCTTGATGTAGCCCTAAGCAGTGACTGGCGAGAACCACTTTCATGGAGAGGGGTTGCCAAGCTTCCAAAAATTACGAATCTCCAGAAATCTCAGCAAATATTTTTTCCCCCCAACTGGATGATACTTTCAGGTAATGATCAGTACACTAAGGCGACTTGGTTCCCCAAATGTCGTTCTTCTATGTTGAAGCGTTCATTTCCTGTAACAGTTTGAATTTTTAGGTTTCACTCTGTTTTCTCCTATATTGATACATGTATTTGGAACTCTAAATCCAACACGGTTTGTGCTAGCTTCTTGAAACTTGACACAGTAAAGTAGTTTCACGTTCTATCTCTATGTTTTGATTCCTCTTGCTGTAGGCCTAAGCAGTGACTGGCGAGAACCACTTTCATGGAGAGGGGTTGCCAAGCTTCCAAAAGTTACGTATCTCCAGAAATTTCAGCAAATATTTTTTCACCCAAACTGGATGATACTTTCAGGTAATGATCAGTACACTAAGGCGACTAGGTTCCCCATATTACGTTCTTCTATGTTGAAACGTTCATTTCCAGTAACAGTTTGAATTTTTAGGTTTCACTCTGTTTTCTCCTATATTGATAGATGTATTTGGAACTCTAAATCCAACACGGTTTGTGCTAGCTTCATGAAACTTGACAAAGTAAAGTAGTTTCACGTTCTATGTCTATATTCTGTTTCCTCTTGATGTAGCCCTAAGCAGTGACTGGTGAGAAACACTTTCATGGAAAAAGGTTGCCAAGCTTCCAAAAGTTACGAATCTCCAGAAATCTCAGCAAATATTTTTTCACCCAAACTGGATGATACTTTCAGGTAATGATCAGTACACGAAGGCGACTTGGTTCCCCAAAGTTCGTTCTTCTATGTTGAAGCGTTCATTTCCAGTAACAGTTTCAATTTTTAGGTTTCACTCTGTTTTCTCCTATATTGATACATGTATTTGGAACTCTAAATCCAACACGGTTTGTGCTAGCTTCTTGAAACTTGATACAGTAAAGTAGTTTCATGTTCTATCTCTGTGTTTTGTTTCCTCTTGCTGTAGCCCTAAGCAGTGACTGGCGAGAACCACTTTCATGGAGAGGGGTTGCCAAGCTTCCAAAAATTACGAATCTCCAGAAATCTCAGCAAATATTTTTTCACCCACACTGGATGATACTTTCAGGCAATGATCAGTACACTAAGGCGACTTGGTTCCCCAAATTTCGTTCTTCTATGTTGAAGCGTTCATTTCCTGTAACAGTTTGAATTTTTAGGTTTCACTCTGTTTTCTCCTATATTGATACATGTATTTGGAACTCTAAATCCAACATGGTTTGTGCTAGCTTCTTGAAACTTGATACAGTAAAGTAGTTTCACGTTCTATCTCTATGTTTTGTTTCCTCTTGCTGTAGCCCTAAGCAGTGACTGGCGAGAACCACTTTCATGGAGAGGGGTTGCCAAGCTTCCAAAAATTACGAATCTCCAGAAATCTCAGCAAATATTTTTTCACCCAAACTGGATGATACTTTCAGGTAATGATCAGTACACGAAGGCGACTTGGTTCCCCAAATGTTGGTCTTCTATGTTGAAGCGTTCATTTCCAGTAACACTTTGAATTTTTAGGTTTCACTCTGTTTTCTCCTATATTGATAGATGTATTTGGAACTCTAAATCCAACAAGGTTTGTGCTAGCTTCATGAAACTTGACACAGTAAAGTATTTTCACGTTCTGTCTCTATGTTTTGTTTCCTCATGCTGTAGCCCTAAGCAGTGACTGGTGAGAAACACTTTTATGGAAAGGGGTTGCCAAGCTTCCAAAAGTTACGAATCTCCAGAAATCTCAGCAAATATTTTTTCACCCAAACTGGATGATACTTTCAGGTAATGATCAGTACACTAAGGCGACTTGGTTCCCCAAATGTCGTTCTTCTATGTTGAAGCGTTCATTTCCTGTAACAGTTTGAATTTTTAGGTTTCACTCTGTTTTCTCCTATATTGATACATGTATTTGGAACTCTAAATCCAACAAGGTTTGTGTTAGCTTCTTGAAACTTGACACAGTAAAGTAGTTTCACGTTCTATCTCTATGTTTTGTTTCCTCTTGCTGTAGGCCTAAGCAGTGACTGGCGAGAACCACTTTCATGGAGAGGGGTTGCCAAGCTTCCAAAAATTACGAATCTCCAGAAATTTCAGCAAATATTTTTTCACCCAAACTGGATGATACTTTCAGGTAATGATCAGTACACTAAGGCGACTTGGTTCCCCAAATTTCGTTCTTCTATGTTGAAGCGTTCATTTCCAGTAACAGTTTGAATTTTTAGGTTTCACTCTGTTTTCTCCTATATTGATACATGTATTTGGAACTCTAAATCCAACACGGTTTGTGCTAGCTTCTTGAAACTTGACACAGTAAAGTAGTTTCACTTTCTATCTCTATGTTTTGTTTCCTCTTGATGTAGCCCTAAGCAGTGACTGGCGAGAAACACTTTCATGGAAAGGGGTTGCCAAGCTTCCAAAAATTACGAATCTCCAGAAATCTCAGCAAATATTTTTTCACCCAAACTGGATGATACTTTCAGGTAATGATCAGTACACGAAGGCGACTTGGTTCCCCAAAGTTCGTTCTTCTATGTTGAAGCGTTCTTTTCCAGTAACAGTTTGAATTTTTAGGTTTCACTCTGTTTTCTCCTATATTGATACATGTATTTGGAACTCTAAATCCAACAAGGTTTGTGCTAGCTTCTTGAAACTTGACACAGAAAAGTAGTTTCACGTTCTATCTCTATGTTTTGTTTTCTCTTGCTGTAGCCCTAAGCAGTGACTGGCGAGAACCACTTTCATGGAGAGGGGTTGCCAAGCTTCCAAAAATTACGAATCTCCAGAAATCTCAGCAAATATTTTTTCACCCACACTGGATGATACTTTCAGGTAATGATCAGTACACTGAGGCGACTTGGTTCCCCAAATGTCGTTCTTCTATATTGAAGCGTTCATTTCCAGTAACAGTTTGAATTTTTAGGTTTCACTCTGTTTTCTCCTATATTGATAGATGTATTTGGAACTCTAAATCCAACACGGTTTGTGCTAGCTTCTTGAAACTTGACACAGTAAAGTAGTTTCAAGTTCTGTCTCTATGTTTTGTTTCCTCTTGATGTAGCCCTAAGCAGTGACTGGCGAGAAACACTTTCATGGAAAGGGCTTGCCAAGCTTCCAAAAATTACGAATCTCCAGAAATCTCAGCAAATATTTTTTCACCCAAACTGGATGATACTTTCAGGTAATGATCAGTACACTAACGCGACTTGGTTCCCCAAATGTCGTTCTTCTATGTTGAAGCGTTCATTTCCTGTAACAGTTTGAATTTTTAGGTTTCACTCTGTTTTCTCCAAAATTGATACATGTATTTGGAACTCTAAATCCAACACGGTTTGTGCTAGCTTCTTGAAACTTGATACAGTAAAGTAGTTTCACGTTCTATCTCTATGTTTTGTTTCCTCTTGCTGTAGCCCTAAGCAGTGACTGGCAAGAACCACTTTCATGGAGAGGGGTTGCCAAGCTTCCAAAAATTACGAATCTCCAGAAATCTCAGCAAATATTTTTTCACCCAAACTGGATGATACTTTCAGGTAATGATCAGTACACTAAGGCGACTTGGTTCCCCAAAGTTCGTTCTTCTATGTTGAAGCGTTCATTTCCAGTAACAGTTTGAATTTTTAGGTTTCACTCTGTTTTCTCCTATATTGATAGATGTATTTGGAACTCTAAATCCAACACGGTTTGTGCTAGCTTCTTGAAACTTGACTCAGTAAAGTAGTTTCAAGTTCTATCTCTATGTTTTGTTTCCTCTTGATGTAGCCCTAAGCAGTGACTGGCGAGAAACACTTTCATGGAAAGGGGTTCCCAAGCTTCCAAAAATTACGAATCTCCAGAAATCTCAGCAAATATTTTTTCACCCAAACTGGATGATGCTTTCAGGTAATGATCAGTACAGTAAGGCGACTTGGTTCTGCAAATTTCGTTCTTCTATGTTGAAACGTTCATTTCCAGTAACAGTTTGAATTTTTAGGTTTCACTCTGTTTTCTCCTATATTGATAGATGTATTTGGAACTCTAAATCCAACACGGTTTCTGCTAGCTTCTTGAAACTTGACACAGTAAAGTAGTTTCACGTTCTATCTCTATGTTTTGTTTCCTATTGCTGTAGGCCTAAGCAGTGACTGGCGAGAACCACTTTCATGGAGAGGGGTTGCCAAGCTTCCAAAAGTTACGAATCTCCAGAAATCTCAGCAAATATTTTTTCACCCAAACTGGATGATACTTTCAGGTAATGATCAGTACACTAAGGCGACTTGGTTCCCCAAATTTCGTTCTTCTATGTTGAAGCGTTCATTTCCAGTAACAGTTTGAATTTTTAGGTTTCACTCTGTTTTCTCCTATATTGATACATGTATTTGGAACTCTAAATCCAACACGGTTTGTGCTAGCTTCTTGAAATTTGACACAGTGAAGTAGTTTCAAGTTCTATCTCTATGTTTTGTTTTCTCTTGCTGTAGCCCTAAGCAGTGACTGGCGAGAACCACTTTCATGGAGAGGGGTTGATAAGCTTCCAAAATTATGAATCTCCAGAAATCTCAGCAAATATTTTTTCACCCACACTGGATGATACTTTCAGCTAATGATCAGTACACTAAGGCGACTTGGTTCCCCAAAGTTCGTTCTTCTATGTTGAAGCGTTCATTTCCAGTAACAGTTTCAATTTTTAGGTTTCACTCTGTTTTCTCCTATATTGATACATGTATTTGGAACTCTAAATCCAACACGGTTTGTGCTAGATTCTTGAAACTTGATACAGTAAAGTAGTTTCACGTTCTATCTCTATGTTTTGTTTCCTCTTGCTGTAGCCCTAAGCAGTGACTGGCAAGAACCACTTTCATGGAGAGGGGTTGCCAAGCTTCCAAAAATTACGAATCTCCAGAAATCTCAGCAAATATTTTTTCACCCAAACTGGATGATACTTTCAGGTAATGATCAGTACACTAAGGCGACTTGGTTCCCCAAATGTCGTTCTTCTATGTTGAAGCGTTCATTTCCAGAAACAGTTTGAATTTTTAGGTTTCACTCTGTTTTCTCCTATATTGATAGACGTATTTGGAACTCTAAATCCAACACGGTTTGTGCTAGCTTCTTGAAACTTGACACAGTAAAGTACTTTCACGTTCTATCTCTATGTTTTGTTTCCTCTTGATGTAGCCCTAAGCAGTGACTGGCGAGAAACACTTTCATGGAAAGGGGTTGCCAAGCTTCCAAAAATTACGAATCTCCAGAAATCTCAGCAAATATTTTTTCACCCAAACTGGATGATACTTTCAGGTAATGATCAGTACACTAAGGCGACTTGGTTCCCCAAAGTTCGTTCTTCTATGTTGAAGCGTTCATTTCCAGTAACAGTTTGAATTTTTAGGTTTCACTCTGTTTTCTCCTATATTGATAGATGTATTTGGAACTCTAAATCCAACACGGTTTGTGCTAGCTTCTTGAAACTTGACTCAGTAAAGTAGTTTCAAGTTCTATCTCTATGTTTTGTTTCCTCTTGATGTAGCCCTAAGCAGTGACTGGCGAGAAACACTTTCATGGAAAGGGGTTCCCAAGCTTCCAAAAATTACGAATCTCCAGAAATCTCAGCAAATATTTTTTCACCCAAACTGGATGATGCTTTCAGGTAATGATCAGTACAGTAAGGCGACTTGGTTCTCCAAATTTCGTTCTTCTATGTTGAAACGTTCATTTCCAGTAACAGTTTGAATTTTTAGGTTTCACTCTGTTTTCTCCTATATTGATAGATGTATTTGGAACTCTAAATCCAACACGGTTTGTGCTAGCTTCTTGAAACTTGACACAGTAAAGTAGTTTCAAGTTCTATCTCTATGTTTTGTTTCCTCTTGATGTAGCCCTAAGCAGTGACTGGCGAGAAACAATTTCATTGAAAGGGGTTGCCAAGCTTCCAAAAATTACGAATCTCCAGAAATCTCAGCAAATATTTTTTCACCCAAACTGGATGATACTTTCAGGTAATGATCAGTACACTAAGGCGACTTGGTTCCCCAAATGTCGATCTTCTATGTTGAAGCGTTCATTTCCTGTAACAGTTTGAATTTTTAGGTTTCACTCTGTTTTCTCCTATATTGATACATGTATTTGGAACTCTAAATCCAACACGGTTTGTGCTAGCTTCTTGAAACTTGACACAATAAAGTAGTTTCACGTTCTATCTCTATGTTTTGTTTCCTCTTGATGTAGCCCTAAGCAGTGACTGGCGAGAAACACTTTCATGGAAAGGGGTTGCCAAGCTTCCAAAAATTACGAATCTCCAGAAATCTCAGCAAATATTTTTTCACCCAAACTGGATGATACTTGCAGGTAATGATCAGTACACTAAGGCTACTTGGTTCCCCAAATGTCGTTCTTCTATGTTGAAGCGTTCATTTCCTGTAACAGTTTGAATTTTTAGGTTTCACTCTGTTTTCTCCTATATTGATACATGTATTTGGAACTCTAAATCCAACACGGTTTGTGCTAGCTTCTTGAAACTTGACACAGTAAAGTAGTTTCACGTTCTATCTCTATGTTTTGTTTCCTCTTGATGTAGCCCTAAGCAGTGACTGGCGAGAAACACTTTCATGGAAAGGGGTTGCCAAGCTTCCAAAAATTACGAATCTCCAGAAATCTCAGCAAATATTTTTTCACCCAAACTGGATGATACTTTCAGGTAATGATCAGTACACTAAGGCGACTTGGTTCCCCAAATGTCGTTCTTCTATGTTGAAGCGTTCATTTCTTGTAACAGTTTGAATTTTTAGGTTTCATTCTGTTTTCTCCTATATTGATAGATGTATTTGGAACTCTAAATCCAACACAGTTTGTGCTAGCTTCTTGAAACTTCACACAGTAAAGTAGTTTCACGTTCTATCTCTATGTTTTGTTTCCTCTTGCTGTAGCCCTAAGCAGTGACTGGCGAGAACCACTTTCATGGAAAGGGGTTGCCAAGCTTCCAAAAATTACGAATCTCCAGAAATCTCAGCAAATATTTTTTCACCCAAACTGGATGATGCTTTCAGGTAATGATCAGTACAGTAAGGCGACTTGGTTCTCCAAATTTCGTTCTTCTATGTTGAAACGTTCATTTCCAGTAACAGTTTGAATTTTTAGGTTTCACTCTGTTTTCTCCTATATTGATAGATGTATTTGGAACTCTAAATCCAACACGGTTTGTGCTAGCTTCTTGAAACTTGACACAGTAAAGTAGTTTCAAGTTCTATCTCTATGTTTTGTTTCCTCTTGATGTAGCCCTAAGCAGTGACTGGCGAGAAACAATTTCATTGAAAGGGGTTGCCAAGCTTCCAAAAATTACGAATCTCCAGAAATCTCAGCAAATATTTTTTCACCCAAACTGGATGACACTTTCAGGTAATGATCAGTACACTAAGGCGACTTGGTTCCCCAAATGTCGATCTTCTATGTTGAAGTGTTCATTTCCTGTAACAGTTTGAATTTTTAGGTTTCACTCTGTTTTCTCCTATATTGATACATGTATTTGGAACTCTAAATCCAACACGGTTTGTGCTAGCTTCTTGAAACTTGACACAATAAAGTAGTTTCACGTTCTATCTCTATGTTTTGTTTCCTCTTGATGTAGCCCTAAGCAGTGACTGGCGAGAAACACTTTCATGGAAAGGGGTTGCCAAGCTTCCAAAAATTACGAATCTCCAGAAATCTCAGCAAATATTTTTTCACCCAAACTGGATGATACTTGCAGGTAATGATCAGTACACTAAGGCTACTTGGTTCCCCAAATGTCGTTCTTCTATGTTGAAGCGTTCATTTCCTGTAACAGTTTGAATTTTTAGGTTTCACTCTGTTTTCTCCTATATTGATACATGTATTTGGAACTCTAAATCCAACACGGTTTGTGCTAGCTTCTTGAAACTTCACACAGTAAAGTAGTTTCACGTTCTATCTCTATGTTTTGTTTCCTCTTGATGTAGCCCTAAGCAGTGACTGGCGAGAACCACTTTCATGGAAAGGGGTTGCCAAGCTTCCAAAAATTACGAATCTCCAGAAATCTCAGCAAATATTTTTTCACCCAAACTGGATGATACTTTCAGGTAATGATCAGTACACGAAGGCGACTTGGTTCCCCAAAGTTCGTTCTTCTATGTTGAAGCGTTCTTTTCCAGTAACAGTTTGAATTTTTAGGTTTCACTCTGTTTTCTCCTATATTGATACATGTATTTGGAACTCTAAATCAAACAAGGTTTGTGCTAGCTTCTTGAAACTTGACACAGAAAAGTAGTTTCTCGTTCTATCTCTATGTTTTGTTTTCTCTTGCTGTAGCCCTAAGCAGTGACTGGCGAGAACCACTTTCATTGAGAGGGGTTGCCAAGCTTCCAAAAATTACGAATCTCCAGAAATCTCAGCAAATATTTTTTCACCCACACTGGATGATACTTTCAGGTAATGATCAGTACACTGAGGCGACTTGGTTCCCCAAATGTCGTTCTTCTATATTGAAGCGTTCATTTCCAGTAACAGTTTGAATTTTTAGGTTTCACTCTGTTTTCTCCTATATTGATACATGTATTTGGAACTCTAAATCCAACACGGTTTGTGCTAGCTTCTTGAAACTTGACACAGTAAAGTAGTTTCAAGTTCTGTCTCTATGTTTTGTTTCCTCTTGATGTAGCCCTAAGCAGTGACTGGCGAGAAACACTTTCATGGAAAGGGCTTGCCAAGCTTCCAAAAATTACGAATCTCCAGAAATCTCAGCAAATATTTTTTCACCCAAACTGGATGATACTTTCAGGTAATGATCAGTACACTAAGGCGACTTGGTTCCCCAAATGTCGTTCTTCTATGTTGAAGCGTTCATTTCCAGTAACAGTTTGAATTTTTAGGTTTCACTCTGTTTTCTCCTATATTGATAGATGTATTTGGAACTCTAAATCCAACACGGTTTGTGCTAGCTTCTTGAAACTTGACACAGTAAAGTAGTTTCAAGTTCTATCTCTATGTTTTGTTTCCTCTTGATGTAGCCCTAAGCAGTGACTGGCGAGAAACACTTTCATGGAAAGGGGTTGCCAAGCTTCCAAAAATTACGAATCTCCAGAAATCTCAGCAAATATTTTTTCACCCAAACTGGATGATACTTTCAGGTAATGATCAGTACACTAACGCGACTTGGTTCCCCAAATGTCGTTCTTCTATGTTGAAGCGTTCATTTCCTGTAACAGTTTGAATTTTTAGGTTTCACTCTGTTTTCTCCAAAATTGATACATGTATTTGGAACTCTAAATCCAACACGGTTTGTGCTAGCTTCTTGAAACTTGACACAGTAAAGTAGTTTCACGTTCTATCACTATGTTTTGTTTCCTCTTGCTGTAGCCCTAAGCAGTGACTGGCGAGAACCACTTTCATGGAGAGGGGTTGCCAAGCTTCCAAAAGTTACGAATCTCCAGAAATCTCAGCAAATATTTTTTCACCCAAACTGGATGATACTTTCAGGTAATGATCAGTACACGAAGGCGACTTGGTTCCCCAAATGTCGTTCTTCTATGTTGAAGCGTTCATTTCCAGTAACACTTTGAATTTTTAGGTTTCACTCTGTTTTCTCCTATATTGATAGATGTATTTGGAACTCTAAATCCAACACGGTTTGTGCTAGCTTCATGAAACTTGACAAAGTAAAGTAGTTTCAGGTTCTATCTCTATATTCTGTTTCCTCTTGATGTAGCCCTAAGCAGTGACTGGCGAGAAACACTTTCATGGAAAGGGGTTGCCAAGCTTCCAAAAATTACGAATCTCCAGAAATCTCAGCAAATATTTTTTCACCCAAACTGGATGATACTTTCAGGTAATGATCAGTACACTAAGGCGACTTGGTTCCCCAAAGTTCGTTCTTCTATGTTGAAGCGTTCATTTCCAGTAACAGTTTGAATTTTTAGGTTTCACTCTGTTTTCTCCTATATTGATAGATGTATTTGGAACTCTAAATCCAACACGGTTTGTGCTAGCTTCTTGAAACTTGACTCAGTAAAGTAGTTTCAAGTTCTATCTCTATGTTTTGTTTCCTCTTGATGTAGCCCTAAGCAGTGACTGGCGAGAAACACTTTCATGGAAAGGGGTTCCCAAGCTTCCAAAAATTACGAATCTCCAGAAATCTCAGCAAATATTTTTTCACCCAAACTGGATGATGCTTTCAGGTAATGATCAGTACAGTAAGGCGACTTGGTTCTGCAAATTTCGTTCTTCTATGTTGAAACGTTCATTTCCAGTAACAGTTTGAATTTTTAGGTTTCACTCTGTTTTCTCCTATATTGATAGATGTATTTGGAACTCTAAATCCAACACGGTTTCTGCTAGCTTCTTGAAACTTGACACAGTAAAGTAGTTTCACGTTCTATCTCTATGTTTTGTTTCCTATTGCTGTAGGCCTAAGCAGTGACTGGCGAGAACCACTTTCATGGAGAGGGGTTGCCAAGCTTCCAAAAGTTACGAATCTCCAGAAATCTCAGCAAATATTTTTTCACCCAAACTGGATGATACTTTCAGGTAATGATCAGTACACTAAGGCGACTTGGTTCCCCAAATTTCGTTCTTCTATGTTGAAGCGTTCATTTCCAGTAACAGTTTGAATTTTTAGGTTTCACTCTGTTTTCTCCTATATTGATACATGTATTTGGAACTCTAAATCCAACACGGTTTGTGCTAGCTTCTTGAAATTTGACACAGTGAAGTAGTTTCAAGTTCTATCTCTATGTTTTGTTTTCTCTTGCTGTAGCCCTAAGCAGTGACTGGCGAGAACCACTTTCATGGAGAGGGGTTGATAAGCTTCCAAAATTATGAATCTCCAGAAATCTCAGCAAATATTTTTTCACCCACACTGGATGATACTTTCAGCTAATGATCAGTACACTAAGGCGACTTGGTTCCCCAAAGTTCGTTCTTCTATGTTGAAGCGTTCATTTCCAGTAACAGTTTCAATTTTTAGGTTTCACTCTGTTTTCTCCTATATTGATACATGTATTTGGAACTCTAAATCCAACACGGTTTGTGCTAGATTCTTGAAACTTGATACAGTAAAGTAGTTTCACGTTCTATCTCTATGTTTTGTTTCCTCTTGCTGTAGCCCTAAGCAGTGACTGGCAAGAACCACTTTCATGGAGAGGGGTTGCCAAGCTTCCAAAAATTACGAATCTCCAGAAATCTCAGCAAATATTTTTTCACCCAAACTGGATGATACTTTCAGGTAATGATCAGTACACTAAGGCGACTTGGTTCCCCAAATGTCGTTCTTCTATGTTGAAGCGTTCATTTCCAGAAACAGTTTGAATTTTTAGGTTTCACTCTGTTTTCTCCTATATTGATAGACGTATTTGGAACTCTAAATCCAACACGGTTTGTGCTAGCTTCTTGAAACTTGACACAGTAAAGTACTTTCACGTTCTATCTCTATGTTTTGTTTCCTCTTGATGTAGCCCTAAGCAGTGACTGGCGAGAAACACTTTCATGGAAAGGGGTTGCCAAGCTTCCAAAAATTACGAATCTCCAGAAATCTCAGCAAATATTTTTTCACCCAAACTGGATGATACTTTCAGGTAATGATCAGTACACTAAGGCGACTTGGTTCCCCAAAGTTCGTTCTTCTATGTTGAAGCGTTCATTTCCAGTAACAGTTTGAATTTTTAGGTTTCACTCTGTTTTCTCCTATATTGATAGATGTATTTGGAACTCTAAATCCAACACGGTTTGTGCTAGCTTCTTGAAACTTGACTCAGTAAAGTAGTTTCAAGTTCTATCTCTATGTTTTGTTTCCTCTTGATGTAGCCCTAAGCAGTGACTGGCGAGAAACACTTTCATGGAAAGGGGTTCCCAAGCTTCCAAAAATTACGAATCTCCAGAAATCTCAGCAAATATTTTTTCACCCAAACTGGATGATGCTTTCAGGTAATGATCAGTACAGTAAGGCGACTTGGTTCTCCAAATTTCGTTCTTCTATGTTGAAACGTTCATTTCCAGTAACAGTTTGAATTTTTAGGTTTCACTCTGTTTTCTCCTATATTGATAGATGTATTTGGAACTCTAAATCCAACACGGTTTGTGCTAGCTTCTTGAAACTTGACACAGTAAAGTAGTTTCAAGTTCTATCTCTATGTTTTGTTTCCTCTTGATGTAGCCCTAAGCAGTGACTGGCGAGAAACAATTTCATTGAAAGGGGTTGCCAAGCTTCCAAAAATTACGAATCTCCAGAAATCTCAGCAAATATTTTTTCACCCAAACTGGATGATACTTTCAGGTAATGATCAGTACACTAAGGCGACTTGGTTCCCCAAATGTCGATCTTCTATGTTGAAGCGTTCATTTCCTGTAACAGTTTGAATTTTTAGGTTTCACTCTGTTTTCTCCTATATTGATACATGTATTTGGAACTCTAAATCCAACACGGTTTGTGCTAGCTTCTTGAAACTTGACACAATAAAGTAGTTTCACGTTCTATCTCTATGTTTTGTTTCCTCTTGATGTAGCCCTAAGCAGTGACTGGCGAGAAACACTTTCATGGAAAGGGGTTGCCAAGCTTCCAAAAATTACGAATCTCCAGAAATCTCAGCAAATATTTTTTCACCCAAACTGGATGATACTTGCAGGTAATGATCAGTACACTAAGGCTACTTGGTTCCCCAAATGTCGTTCTTCTATGTTGAAGCGTTCATTTCCTGTAACAGTTTGAATTTTTAGGTTTCACTCTGTTTTCTCCTATATTGATACATGTATTTGGAACTCTAAATCCAACACGGTTTGTGCTAGCTTCTTGAAACTTGACACAGTAAAGTAGTTTCACGTTCTATCTCTATGTTTTGTTTCCTCTTGATGTAGCCCTAAGCAGTGACTGGCGAGAAACACTTTCATGGAAAGGGGTTGCCAAGCTTCCAAAAATTACGAATCTCCAGAAATCTCAGCAAATATTTTTTCACCCAAACTGGATGATACTTTCAGGTAATGATCAGTACACTAAGGCGACTTGGTTCCCCAAATGTCGTTCTTCTATGTTGAAGCGTTCATTTCTTGTAACAGTTTGAATTTTTAGGTTTCATTCTGTTTTCTCCTATATTGATAGATGTATTTGGAACTCTAAATCCAACACAGTTTGTGCTAGCTTCTTGAAACTTCACACAGTAAAGTAGTTTCACGTTCTATCTCTATGTTTTGTTTCCTCTTGCTGTAGCCCTAAGCAGTGACTGGCGAGAACCACTTTCATGGAAAGGGGTTGCCAAGCTTCCAAAAATTACGAATCTCCAGAAATCTCAGCAAATATTTTTTCACCCAAACTGGATGATGCTTTCAGGTAATGATCAGTACAGTAAGGCGACTTGGTTCTCCAAATTTCGTTCTTCTATGTTGAAACGTTCATTTCCAGTAACAGTTTGAATTTTTAGGTTTCACTCTGTTTTCTCCTATATTGATAGATGTATTTGGAACTCTAAATCCAACACGGTTTGTGCTAGCTTCTTGAAACTTGACACAGTAAAGTAGTTTCAAGTTCTATCTCTATGTTTTGTTTCCTCTTGATGTAGCCCTAAGCAGTGACTGGCGAGAAACAATTTCATTGAAAGGGGTTGCCAAGCTTCCAAAAATTACGAATCTCCAGAAATCTCAGCAAATATTTTTTCACCCAAACTGGATGACACTTTCAGGTAATGATCAGTACACTAAGGCGACTTGGTTCCCCAAATGTCGATCTTCTATGTTGAAGTGTTCATTTCCTGTAACAGTTTGAATTTTTAGGTTTCACTCTGTTTTCTCCTATATTGATACATGTATTTGGAACTCTAAATCCAACACGGTTTGTGCTAGCTTCTTGAAACTTGACACAATAAAGTAGTTTCACGTTCTATCTCTATGTTTTGTTTCCTCTTGATGTAGCCCTAAGCAGTGACTGGCGAGAAACACTTTCATGGAAAGGGGTTGCCAAGCTTCCAAAAATTACGAATCTCCAGAAATCTCAGCAAATATTTTTTCACCCAAACTGGATGATACTTGCAGGTAATGATCAGTACACTAAGGCTACTTGGTTCCCCAAATGTCGTTCTTCTATGTTGAAGCGTTCATTTCCTGTAACAGTTTGAATTTTTAGGTTTCACTCTGTTTTCTCCTATATTGATACATGTATTTGGAACTCTAAATCCAACACGGTTTGTGCTAGCTTCTTGAAACTTCACACAGTAAAGTAGTTTCACGTTCTATCTCTATGTTTTGTTTCCTCTTGATGTAGCCCTAAGCAGTGACTGGCGAGAACCACTTTCATGGAAAGGGGTTGCCAAGCTTCCAAAAATTACGAATCTCCAGAAATCTCAGCAAATATTTTTTCACCCAAACTGGATGATACTTTCAGGTAATGATCAGTACACGAAGGCGACTTGGTTCCCCAAAGTTCGTTCTTCTATGTTGAAGCGTTCTTTTCCAGTAACAGTTTGAATTTTTAGGTTTCACTCTGTTTTCTCCTATATTGATACATGTATTTGGAACTCTAAATCAAACAAGGTTTGTGCTAGCTTCTTGAAACTTGACACAGAAAAGTAGTTTCTCGTTCTATCTCTATGTTTTGTTTTCTCTTGCTGTAGCCCTAAGCAGTGACTGGCGAGAACCACTTTCATTGAGAGGGGTTGCCAAGCTTCCAAAAATTACGAATCTCCAGAAATCTCAGCAAATATTTTTTCACCCACACTGGATGATACTTTCAGGTAATGATCAGTACACTGAGGCGACTTGGTTCCCCAAATGTCGTTCTTCTATATTGAAGCGTTCATTTCCAGTAACAGTTTGAATTTTTAGGTTTCACTCTGTTTTCTCCTATATTGATACATGTATTTGGAACTCTAAATCCAACACGGTTTGTGCTAGCTTCTTGAAACTTGACACAGTAAAGTAGTTTCAAGTTCTGTCTCTATGTTTTGTTTCCTCTTGATGTAGCCCTAAGCAGTGACTGGCGAGAAACACTTTCATGGAAAGGGCTTGCCAAGCTTCCAAAAATTACGAATCTCCAGAAATCTCAGCAAATATTTTTTCACCCAAACTGGATGATACTTTCAGGTAATGATCAGTACACTAAGGCGACTTGGTTCCCCAAATGTCGTTCTTCTATGTTGAAGCGTTCATTTCCAGTAACAGTTTGAATTTTTAGGTTTCACTCTGTTTTCTCCTATATTGATAGATGTATTTGGAACTCTAAATCCAACACGGTTTGTGCTAGCTTCTTGAAACTTGACACAGTAAAGTAGTTTCAAGTTCTATCTCTATGTTTTGTTTCCTCTTGATGTAGCCCTAAGCAGTGACTGGCGAGAAACACTTTCATGGAAAGGGGTTGCCAAGCTTCCAAAAATTACGAATCTCCAGAAATCTCAGCAAATATTTTTTCACCCAAACTGGATGATACTTTCAGGTAATGATCAGTACACTAACGCGACTTGGTTCCCCAAATGTCGTTCTTCTATGTTGAAGCGTTCATTTCCTGTAACAGTTTGAATTTTTAGGTTTCACTCTGTTTTCTCCAAAATTGATACATGTATTTGGAACTCTAAATCCAACACGGTTTGTGCTAGCTTCTTGAAACTTGACACAGTAAAGTAGTTTCACGTTCTATCACTATGTTTTGTTTCCTCTTGCTGTAGCCCTAAGCAGTGACTGGCGAGAACCACTTTCATGGAGAGGGGTTGCCAAGCTTCCAAAAGTTACGAATCTCCAGAAATCTCAGCAAATATTTTTTCACCCAAACTGGATGATACTTTCAGGTAATGATCAGTACACGAAGGCGACTTGGTTCCCCAAATGTCGTTCTTCTATGTTGAAGCGTTCATTTCCAGTAACACTTTGAATTTTTAGGTTTCACTCTGTTTTCTCCTATATTGATAGATGTATTTGGAACTCTAAATCCAACACGGTTTGTGCTAGCTTCATGAAACTTGACACAGTAAAGTATTTTCACGTTCTGTCTCTATGTTTTGTTTCCTCTTGCTGTAGCCCTAAGCAGTGACTGGCGAGAAACACTTACATGGAAAGGGGTTGCCAAGCTTCCAAAAGTTACGAATCTCCAGATATCTCAGCAAATATTTTTTCACCCAAACTGGATGATACTTTCAGGTAATGATCAGTACACTAAGGCGACTTGGTTCCCCAAATGTCGTTCTTCTATGTTGAAGCGTTCATTTCCAGAAACAGTTTGAATTTTTAGGTTTCACTCTGTTTTCTCCTATATTGATAGACGTATTTGGAACTCTAAATCCAACACGGTTTGTGCTAGCTTCTAGAAACTTGACACAGTAAAGTACTTTCACGTTCTATCTCTATGTTTTGTTTCCTCTTGATGTAGCCCTAAGCAGTGACTGGCGAGAAACACTTTCATGGAAAGGGGTTGCCAAGCTTCCAAAAATTACGAATCTCCAGAAATCTCAGCAAATATTTTTTCACCCAAACTGGATGATACTTTCAGGTAATGATCAGTACATGAAGGCGACTTGGTTCCCCAAATGTCGTTCTTCTATGTTGAAGCGTTCATTTCCTGTAACAGTTTGAATTTTTAGGTTTCACTCTGTTTTCTCCTATATTGATAGATGTATTTGGAACTCTAAATCCAACACGGTTTGTGCTAGCTTCTTGAAACTTGACAC
Source organism: Spermophilus citellus (assembly GCF_964194105.1). NCBI lineage: Eukaryota > Metazoa > Chordata > Mammalia > Rodentia > Sciuridae > Spermophilus > Spermophilus citellus. The sequence continues at coordinate 11,347,299 of NC_138197.1, read as the reverse complement.
AGTAAAGTAGTTTCACGTTCTATCTCTATGTTTTGTTTCCTCTTGCTGTAGCCCTAAACAGTGACTGGCGAGAACCACTTTCATGGAAAGGGGTTGCCAAGCTTCCAAAAATTACGAATCTCCAGAAATCTCAGCAAATATTTTTTCACCCAAACTGGATGATACTTTCAGGTAGTGATCAGTACACTAAGGCGACTTGGTTCCCCAAATGTCGTTCTTCTATGTTGAAGCGTTCATTTCCTGTAACAGTTTGAATTTTTAGGTTTCACTCTGTTTTCTCCTATATAGATACATGTATTTGGAACTCTAAATCCAACACGGTTTGTGCTAGCTTCTTGAAACTTGACACAATAAAGTAGTTTCACGTTCTATCTCTATGTTTTGTTTCCTCTTGATGTAGCCCTAAGCAGTGACTGGCGAGAAACACTTTCATGGAAAGGGTTGCCAAGCTTCCAAAAATTACGAATCTCCAGAAATCTCAGCAAATATTTTTTCACCCAAACTGGATGATACTTTCAGGTAATGATCAGTACACGAAGGCGACTTGGTTTCCCAAATTTCGTTCTTCTATGTTGAAGCGTTCATTTCCAGTAACACTTTGAATTTTTAGGTTTCACTCTGTTTTCTCCTATATTGATAAATGTATTTGGAACTCTAAATCCAACACGGTTTGTGCTAGTTTCTTGAAACTTGACACAGTAAAGTAGTTTCAAGTTCTATCTCTATGTTTTGTTTCCTCTTGATGTAGCCCTAAGCAGTGACTGGCGAGAAACACTTTCATGGAAAGGGGTTGCCAAGCTTCCAAAAATTACGAATCTCCAGAAATCTCAGCAAATATTTTTTCACCCAAACTGGATGATACTTTCAGGTAATGATCAGTACACTGAGGCGACTTGGTTCCCCAAATGTCGTTCTTCTATGTTGAAGCGTTCATTTCCAGTAACAGTTTGAATTTTTAGGTTTCACTCTGTTTTCTCCTATATTGATAGATGTATTTGGAACTCTAAATCCAACACGGTTTGTGCTAGCTTCTTGAAACTTGACACAGTAAAGTAGTTTCAAGTTCTATCTCTATGTTTTGTTTCCTCTTGATGTAGCCCTAAGCAGTGACTGGCGAGAAACACTTTCATGGAAAGGGCTTGCCAAGCTTCCAAAAATTACGAATCTCCAGAAATCTCAGCAAATATTTTTTCACCCAAACTGGATGATACTTTCAGGTAATGATCAGTACACTAAGGCGACTTGGTTCCCCAAATGTCGTTCTTCTATGTTGAAGCGTTCATTTCCAGTAACAGTTTGAATTTTTAGGTTTCACTCTGTTTTCTCCTATATTGATAGATGTATTTGGAACTCTAAATCCAACACGGTTTGTGCTAGCTTCTTGAAACTTGACACAGTAAAGTAGTTTCAAGTTCTATCTCTGTGTTTTGTTTCCTCTTGATGTAGCCCTAAGCAGTGACTGGCGAGAAACACTTTCATGGAAAGGGGTTGCCAAGCTTCCAAAAATTACGAATCTCCAGAAATCTCAGCAAATATTTTTTCACCCAAACTGGATGATACTTTCAGGTAATGATCAGTACACTAAGGCGACTTGGTTCCCCAAATGTCGTTCTTCTATGTTGAAGCGTTCATTTCCTGTAACAGTTTGAATTTTTAGGTTTCACTCTGTTTTCTCCTAAATTGATACATGTATTTGGAACTCTAAATCCAACACGGTTTGTGCTAGCTTCTTGAAACTTGACACAGTAAAGTAGTTTCACGTTCTATCACTATGTTTTGTTTCCTCTTGCTGTAGCCCTAAGCAGTGACTGGCGAGAAACACTTTCATGGAGAGGGGTTGCCAAGCTTCCAAAAATTACGAATCTCCAGAAAACTCAGCAAATATTTTTTCACCCAAACTGGATGATACTTTCAGGTAATGATCAGTACACTAAGGCGACTTGGTTCTCCAAATTTCGTTCTTCTATGTTGAAGCGTTCATTTCCAGTAACAGTTTGAATTTTTAGGTTTCACTCTGTTTTCTCCTAAATTGATACATGTATTTGGAACTCTAAATCCAACACGGTTTGTGCTAGCTTCTTGAAACTTGACACAGTAAAGTAGTTTCACGTTCTATCTCTATGTTTTGTTTCCTCTTGATGTAGCCCTAAGCAGTGACTGGCGAAAACCACTTTCATGGAGAGGGGTTGCCAAGCTTCCAAAAATTACGAATCTCCAGAAATCTCAGCAAATATTTTTTCACCCAAACTGGATGATACTTTCAGGTAATGATCAGTACACTAAGGCGACTTGGTTCCCCAAATTTCGTTCTTCTATGTTGAAGCGTTCATTTCCTGTAACAGTTTGAATTTTTAGGTTTCACTCTGTTTTCTCCTAAATTGATACATGTATTTGGAACTCTAAATCCAACACGGTTTGTGCTAGCTTCTTGAAACTTGACACAGTAAAGTAGTTTCACGTTCTATCTCTATGTTTTGTTTCCTCTTGATGTAGCCCTAAGCAGTGACTGGCGAGAAACACTTTCATGGAAAGGGGTTGCCAAGCTTCCAAAAATTACGAATCTGCAGAAATCTCAGCAAATATTTTTTCACCCAAACTGGATGATACTTTCAGGTAATGATCAGTACACTAAGGCGACTTGGTTCCCCAAATTTCGTTCTTCTATGTTGAAGCGTTCATTTCCAGTAACAGTTTGAATTTTTAGGTTTCACTCTGTTTTCTCCTATATTGATAGATGTATTTGGAACTCTAAATCCAACACGGTTTGTGCTAACTTCTTGAAACTTGACACAGTAAAGTAGTTTCACGTTCTATCTCTATGTTTTGTTTCCTCTTGATGTAGCCCTAAGCAGTGACTGGCGAGAAACACTTTCATGGAATGGGGTTGCCAAGCTTCCAAAAATTACGTATCTACAGAAATCTCAGCAAATATTTTTTCACCCAAACTGGATGATACTTTCAGGTAATGATCAGTACACTAATGCGACTTGGTTCCCCAAATGTCGTTCTTCTATGTTGAAGCGTTCATTTCCTGTAACAGTTTGAATTTTTAGGTTTCACTCTGTTTTCTCCTATATTGATAGATGTATTTGGAACTCTAAATCCAACACGGTTTGTGCTAGCTTCATGAAACTTGACACAGTAAAGTAGTTTCACGTTCTATCTCTATATTCTGTTTCCTCTTGATGTAGCCCTAAGCAGTGACTGGTGAGAAACACTTTCATGGAAAAAGGTTGCCAAGCTTCCAAAAGTTACGAATCTCCAGAAATCTCAGCAAATATTTTTTCACCCAAACTGGATGATACTTTCAGGTAATGATCAGTACACGAAGGCGACTTGGTTCCCCAAATTTCGTTCTTCTATGTTGATGCGTTCATTTCCAGTAACAGTTTTAATTTTTAGGTTTCACTCTGTTTTCTCCTATATTGATACATGTATTTGGAACTCTAAATCCAACACGGTTTGTGCTAGCTTCTTGAAACGTGATACAGTAAAGTAGTTTCACGTTCTATCTCTATGTTTTGTTTCCTCTTGCTGTAGCCCTAAGCAGTGACTGGCGAGAACCACTTTCATGGAGAGGGGTTGCCAAGCTTCCAAAAATTACAAATCTCCAGAAATCTCAGCAAATATTTTTTCACCCAAACTGGATGATACTTTCAGGTAATGATCAGTACACTAAGGCGACTTGGTTCCCCAAATGTCGTTCTTCTATGTTGAAGTGTTCATTTCCTGTAACAGTTTGAATTTTTAGGTTTCACTCTGTTTTCTCCTATATTGATACATGTATTTGGAACTCTAAATCCAACACGGTTTGTGCTAGCTTCTTGAAACTTGATTCAGTAAAGTAGTTTCACGTTCTATCTCTATGTTTTGTTTCCTCTTGCTGTAGCCCTAAGCAGTGACTGGCGAGAACCACTTTCATGGAGAGGGGTTGCCAAGCTTCCAAAAGTTACGAATCTCCAGAAATCTCAGCAAATATTTTTTCACCCAAACTGGATGATACTTTCAGGTAATGATCAGTACACGAAGGCGACTTGGTTCCCCAAATGTCGTTCTTCTATGTTGAAGCGTTCATTTCCAGTAACACTTTGAATTTTTAGGTTTCACTCTGTTTTCTCCTATATTGATAGATGTATTTGGAACTCTAAATCCAACACGGTTTGTGCTAGCTTCATGAAACTTGACACAGTAAAGTATTTTCACGTTCTGTCTCTATGTTTTGTTTCCTCTTGCTGTAGCCCTAAGCAGTGACTGGCGAGAAACACTTTCATGGAAAGGGGTTGCCAAGCTTCCAAAAGTTACGAATCTCCAGAAATCTCAGCAAATATTTTTTCACCCAAACTGGATGATACTTTCAGGTAATGATCAGTACACTAAGGCGACTTGGTTCCCCAAATGTCGTTCTTCTATGTTGAAGTGTTCATTTCCAGAAACAGTTTGAATTTTTAGGTTTCACTCTGTTTTCTCCTATATTGATAGACGTATTTGGAACTCTAAATCCAACACGGTTTGTGCTAGCTTCTAGAAACTTGACACAGTAAAGTACTTTCACGTTCTATCTCTATGTTTTGTTTCCTCTTGATGTAGCCCTAAGCAGTGACTGGCGAGAAACACTTTCATGGAAAGGGGTTGCCAAGCTTCCAAAAATTACGAATCTCCAGAAATCTCAGCAAATATTTTTTCACCCAAACTGGATGATACTTTCAGGTAGTGATCAGTACACTAAGGCGACTTGGTTCCCCAAATGTCGTTCTTCTATGTTGAAGCGTTCATTTCCTGTAACAGTTTGAATTTTTAGGTTTCACTCTGTTTTCTCCTACATTGATACATGTATTTGGAACTCTAAATCCAACACGGTTTGTGCTAGCTTCTTGAAACTTGACACAATAATGTAGTTTCACGTTCTATCTCTATGTTTTGTTTCCTCTTGATGTAGCCCTAAGCAGTGACTGGCGAGAAACACTTTCATGGAAAGGGGTTGCCAAGCTTCCAAAAATTACGAATCTCCAGAAATCTCAGCAAATATTTTTTCACCCAAACTGGATGATACTTTCAGGTAATGATCAGTACACTAAGGCGACTTGGTTCCCCAAATGTCGTTCTTCTATGTTGAAGCGTTCATTTCCTGTAACAGTTTGAATTTTTAGGTTTCACTCTGTTTTCTCCTATATTGATACATGTATTTGGAACTCTAAATCCAACACGGTTTGTGCTAGCTTCTTGAAACTTGACACATTAAAGTAGTTTCAAGTTCTATCTCTATGTTTTGTTTCCTCTTGATGTAGCCCTAAGCAGTGACTGGAGAGAAACACTTTCATGGAAAGGGCTTGCCAAGCTTCCAAAAATTACGAATCTCCAGAAATCTCAGCAAATATTTTTTCACCCAAACTGGATGATACTTTCAGGTAATGATCAGTACACTAAGGCGACTTGGTTCCCCAAATGTCGTTCTTCTATGTTGAAGCGTTCATTTCCAGTAACAGTTTGAATTTTTAGGTTTCACTCTGTTTTCTCCTATATTGATACATGTATTTGGAACTCTAAATCCAACACGGTTTGTGCTAGCTTCTTGAAACTTGACACAGTAAAGTAGTTTCAAGTTCTATCTCTATGTTTTGTTTCCTCTTGATGTAGCCCTAAGCAGTGACTGGCGAGAAACACTTTCATGGAAAGGGGTTGCCAAGCTTCCAAAAATTACGAATCTCCAGAAATCTCAGCAAATATTTTTTCACCCAAACTGGATGATACTTTCAGGTAATGATCAGTACACTAAGGCGACTTGGTTCCCCAAATGTCGTTCTATGTTGAAGCGTTCATTTCCTGTAACAGTTTGAATTTTTAGGTTTCACTCTGTTTTCTCCTATATTGATACATGTATTTGGAACTCTAAATCCAACACGGTTTGTGCTAACTTCTTGAAACTTGACACAATAAAGTAGTTTCACGTTCTATCTCTATGTTTTGTTTCCTCTTGATGTAGCCCTAAGCAGTGACTGGCGAGAAACACTTTCATGGAAAGGGGTTGCCAAGCTTCCAAAAATTACGAATCTCCAGAAATCTCAGCAAATATTTTTTCACCCAAACTGGATGATACTTTCAGGTAATGATCAGTACACTAAGGCGACTTGGTTCCCCAAATGTCGTTCTTCTATGTTGAAGCGTTCATTTCCAGTAACAGTTTGAATTTTTAGGTTTCACTCTGTTTTCTCCTATATTGATAGATGTATTTGGAACTCTAAATCCAACACGGTTTGTGCTATCTTCTTGAAACTTGACACAGTAAAGTAGTTTCAAGTTCTCTCTCTATGTTTTGTTTCCTCTTGATGTAGCCCTAAGCAGTGACTGGCGAGAAACACTTTCATGGAAAGGGGTTGCCAAACTTCCAAAAAATACGAATCTCCAGAAATCTCAGCAAATATTTTTTCACCCAAACTGGATGATACTTTCAGGTAATGATCAGTACACTAAGGCGACTTGGTTCCCCAAATGTCATTCTTCTATGTTGAAGCGTTCATTTCCTGTAACAGTTTGAATTTTTAGGATTCACTCTGTTTTCTCCTATATTGATAGATGTATTTGGAACTCTATATCCAACACGGTTTGTGCTATCTTCTTGAAACTTGACACAGTAAAGTAGTTTCAAGTTCTATCTCTATGTTTTGTTTCCTCTTGATGTAGCCCTAAGCATTGACTGGCGAGAAACACTTTCATGGAAAGGGGTTGCCAAGCTTCCAAAAATTACGAATCTCCAGAAATCTCAGCAAATATTTTTTCACCCAAACTGGATGATACATTCAGGTAATGATCAGTACACTAAGGCGACTTGGTTCCCCAAATGTCGTTCTTCTATGTTGAAGCGTTCATTTCCTGTAACAGTTTGAATTTTTAGGTTTCACTCTGTTTTCTCCTATATTGATACATGTATTTGGATCTGTAAACCCAACACGGTTTGTGATAGCTTCTTGAAACTTGACACAATAAAGTAGTTTCACGTTCTATCTCTATGTTTTGTTTCCTCTTGATGTAGCCCTAAGCAGTGACTGGCGAGAAACACTTTCATGGAAAGGGGTTGCCAAGCTTCCAAAAGTTACGAATCTCCAGAAATCTCAGCAAATATTTTTTCACCCAAACTGGATGATACTTTCAGGTAATGATCAGTACACTAAGGTGACTTGGTTCCCCAAATGTCGTTCTTCTGTGTTGAAGCGTTCATTTCCAGTAACAGTTTGAATTTTTAGGTTTCACTCTGTTTTCTCCTATATTGATAGATGTATTTGGAACTCTAAATCCAACACGGTTTGTGCTAGCTTCTTGAAACTTGACACAGTAAAGTAGTTTCAAGTTCTATCTCTATGTTTTGTTTCCTCTTGATGTAGCCCTAAGCAGTGACTGGCGAGAAACACTTTCATGGAAAGGGGTTGCCAAGCTTCCAAAAATTACGAATCTCCAGAAATCTCAGCAAATATTTTTTCACCCAAACTGGATGATACTTTCAGGTAATGATCAGTACACTAAGGCGACTTGGTTCCCCAAATGTCGTTCTTCTATGTTGAAGCGTTAATTTCCTGTAACAGTTTGAATTTTTAGGTTTCACTCTGTTTTCTCCTATATTGATACATGTATTTGGAACTGTAAATCCAACACGGTTTGTGATAGCTTCTTGAAACTTGACACAATAAAGTAGTTTCACGTTCTATCTCTATGTTTTGTTTCCTCTTGATGTAGCCCTAAGCAGTGACTGGTGAGAAACAGTTTCATGGAAAGGGGTTGCCAAGCTTCCAAAAGTTACCAATCTCCAGAAATCTCAGCAAATATTTTTTCACCCAAACTGGATGATACTTTCAGGTAATGATCAGTACACTAAGGCGACTTGGTTCCCCAAATGTCGTTCTTCTATGTTGAAGCGTTCATTTCCAGTAACAGTTTGAATTTTTAGGTTTCACTCTGTTTTCTCCTATATTGATAGATGTATTTGGAACTCTAAATCCAACACGGTTTGTGCTAGCTTCTTGAAACTTGACACAGTAAAGTAGTTTCAAGTTCTATCTCTATGTTTTGTTTCCTCTTGATGTAGCCCTAAGCAGTGACTGGCGGGAAACACTTTCATGGAAAGGGGTTGCCAAGCTTCCAAAAATTACGAATCTCCAGAAATCTCAGCAAATATTTTTTCACCCAAACTGGATGATACTTTCAGGTAATGATCAGTACACTAAGGCGACTTGGTTCCCCAAATTTCGTTCTTCTATGTTGAAGCGTTCATTTCCTGTAACAGTTTGAATTTTTAGGTTTCACTCTGTTTTCTCCTATATTGATACATGTATTTGGAACTCTAAATCCAACACGGTTTGTGCTAGCTTCTTGAAACTTGACACAATAAAGTAGTTTCACGTTCTATCTCTATGTTTTGTTTCCTCTTGATGTAGCCCTAAGCAGTGACTGGCGAGAAACACTTTCATGGAAAGGGGTTGCCAAGCTTCCAAAAATTACGAATCTCCAGAAATCTCAGCAAATATTTTTTCACCCAAACTGGATGATACTTTCAGGTAATGATCAGTACACTAAGGCGACTTGGTTCTGCAAATTTCGTTCTTCTATGTTGAAGCGTTCATTTCCTGTAACAGTTTGAATTTTTAGGTTTCACTCTGTTTTCTCCTATATTGATAGATGTATTTGGAACTCTAAATCCAACACGGTTTGTGCTAGCTTCTTGAAACTTGACACAGTAAAGTAGTTTAACGTTCTATCACTATGTTTTGTTTCCTCTTGCTGTAGCCCTAAGCAGTGACTGGCGAAAACCACTTTCATGGAGAGGGGTTGCCAAGCTTCCAAAAATTACGAATCTCCAGAAATCTCAGCAAATATTTTTTCACCCAAACTGGATGATACTTTCAGGTAATGATCAGTACACTAAGGCGACTTGGTTCTCCAAATTTCGTTCTTCTATGTTGAAGCGTTCATTTCCAGTAACACTTTGAATTTTTAGGTTTCACTCTGTTTTCTCCTATATTGATAGATGTATTTGGAACTCTAAATCCAACACGGTTGTGATAGCTTCATGAAACTTGACACAGTAAAGTATTTTCACGTTCTGTCTCTATGTTTTGTTTCCTCTTGCTGTAGCCCTAAGCAGTGACTGGCGAGAAACACTTTCATGGAAAGGGGTTGCCAAGCTTCCAAAAGTTACGAATCTCCAGAAATCTCAGCAAATATTTTTTCACCCAAATTGGATGATACTTTCAGGTAATGATCAGTACACTAAGGCGACTTGGTTCCCCAAATGTCGTTCTTCTATGTTGAAGCGTTCATTTCCAGAAACAGTTTGAATTTTTAGGTTTCACTCTGTTTTCTCCTATATTGATAGACGTATTTGGAACTCTAAATCCAACACGGTTTGTGCTAGCTTCTAGAAACTTGACACAGTAAAGTACTTTCACGTTCTATCTCTATGTTTTGTTTCCTCTTGATGTAGCCCTAAGCAGTGACTGGCGAGAAACACTTTCATGGAAAGGGGTTGCCAAGCTTCCAAAAATTACGAATCTCCAGAAATCTCAGCAAATATTTTTTCACCCAAACTGGATGATACTTTCAGGTAATGATCAGTACACTAAGGCGACTTGGTTCCCCAAATGTCGTTCTTCTATGTTGAAGCGTTAATTTCCTGTAACAGTTTGAATTTTTAGGTTTCACTCTGTTTTCTCCTATATTGATACATGTATTTGGAACTCTAAATCCAACACGGTTTGTGCTAGCTTCTTGAAACTTGACACAGTAAAGTAGTTTCACGTTCTATCTCTATGTTTTGTTTCCTCTTGATGTAGCCCTAAGCAGTGACTGGCGAGAAACACTTTCAAGGAAAGGGGTTGCCAAGCTTCCAAAAATTACGAATCTCCAGAAATCTCAGCAAATATTTTTTCACCCAAACTGGATGATACTTTCAGGTAATGATCAGTACACTAAGGCGACTTGGTTCCCCAAATGTCGTTCTTCTATGTTGAAGCGTTCATTTCCTGTAACAGTTTGAATTTTTAGGTTTCACTCTGTTTTCTCCTATATTGATACATGTATTTGGAACTCTAAATCCAACACGGTCTGTGCTAGCTTCTTGAAACTTGATACACTAAAGTAGTTTCACGTTCTATCTCTATGTTTTGTTTCCTCTTGCTGTAGCCCTAAGCAGTGACTGGCGAGAACCACTTTCATGGAGAGGGGTTGCCAAGCTTCCAAAAATTACGAATCTCCAGAAATCTCAGCAAATATTTTTTCACCCAAACTGGATGATACTTTCAGGTAATGATCAGTACACGAAGGCGACTTGGTTCCCCAAATGTCGTTCTTCTATGTTGAAGCGTTCATTTCCAGTAACACTTTGAATTTTTAGGTTTCACTCTGTTTTCTCCTATATTGATAGATGTATTTGGAACTCTAAATCCAACACGGTTTGTGCTAGCTTCATGAAACTTGACAAAGTAAAGTAGTTTCACGTTCTATCTCTATATTCTGTTTCCTCTTGATGTAGCACTAAGCAGTGACTGGTGAGAAACACTTTCATGGAAAAAGGTTGCCAAGCTTCCAAAAGTTACGAATCTCCAGAAATCTCAGCAAATATTTTTTCACCCAAACTGGATGATACTTTCAGGTAATGATCAGTACACGAAGGCGACTTGGTTCCCCAAATTTCGTTCTTCTATGTTGAAGCGTTCATTTCCAGTAACAGTTTGAATTTTTAGGTTTCACTCTGTTTTCTCCTATATTGATACATGTATTTGGAACTCTAAATCCAACACGGTTTGTGCTAGCTTCTTGAAACTTGATACAGTAAAGTAGTTTCACGTTCTATCTCTATGTTTTGTTTCCTCTTGCTGTAGCCCTAAGCAGTGACTGGCGAGAACCACTTTCATGGAGAGGGGTTGCCAAGCTTCCAAAAATTACGAATCTCCAGAAATCTCAGCAAATATTTTTTCACCCACACTGGATGATACTTTCAGGTAATGATCAGTACACGAAGGCGACTTGGTTCCCCAAAGTTCGTTCTTCTATGTTGAAGCGTTCATTTCCAGTAACACTTTGAATTTTTAGGTTTCACTCTTTCTCCTATATTGATACATGTATTTGGAACTCTAAATCCAACACGGTTTGTGCTAGCTTCTTGAAACTTGATACAGTAAAGTAGTTTCACGTTCTATCTCTATGTTTTGTTTCCTCTTGCTGTAGCCCTAAGCAGTGACTGGCGAGAACCACTTTCATGGAGAGGGGTTGCCAAGCTTCCAAAAATTACGAATCTCCAGAAATCTCAGCAAATATTTTTTCACCCAAACTGGATGATACTTTCAGGTAATGATCAGTACAGGAAGGCGACTTGGTTCCCCAAATGTCGTTCTTCTATGTTGAAGCGTTCATTTCCAGTAACACTTTGAATTTTTAGGTTTCACTCTGTTTTCTCCTATATTGATAGATGTATTTGGAACTCTAAATCCAACACGGTTTGTGCTAGCTTCATGAAACTTGACACAGTAAAGTATTTTCACGTTCTGTCTCTATGTTTTGTTTCCTCTTGCTGTAGCCCTAAGCAGTGACTGGCGAGAAACACTTTCATGGATAGGGGTTGCCAAGCTTCCAAAAGTTACGAATCTCCAGAAATCTCAGCAAATATTTTTTCACCCAAACTGGATGATACTTTCAGGTAATGATCAGTACACTAAGGCGACTTGGTTCCCCAAATGTCGTTCTTCTATGTTGAAGCGTTCATTTCCTGTAACAGTTTGAAATTTTAGGTTTCACTCTGTTTTCTCCTATATTGATAGATGTATTTGGAACTCTAAATCCAACACGGTTTGTGCTAGCTTCTTGAAACTTGACACAGTAAAGTAGTTTCACGTTCTATCTCTATGTTTTGTTTCCTCTTGATGTAGCCCTAAGCAGTGACTGGCGAGAAACACTTTCATGGAAAGGGGTTGCCAAGCTTCCAAAAATTACGAATCTCCAGAAATCTCAGCAAATATTTTTCACCCAAACTGGATGATACTTTCAGGTAATGATCAGTACACGAAGGCGACTTGGTTCCCCAAATGTCGTTCTTCTATGTTGAAGCGTTCATTTCCTGTAACAGTTTGAATTTTTAGGTTTCACTCTGTTTTCTCCTATATTGATACATGTATTTGGAACTCTAAATCCAACACGGTTTGTGCTAGCTTCTTGAAACTTGACACAGTAAAGTAGTTTCACGTTCTATCTCTATGTTTTGTTTCCTCTTGATGTAGCCCTAAGCAGTGACTGGCGAGAAACACTTTCATGGAAAGGGGTTGCCAAGCTTCCAAAAATTACGAATCTCCAGAAATCTCAGCAAATATTTTTTCACCCAAACTGGATGATACTTTCAGTTAATGATCAGTACACGAAGGCGACTTGGTTCCCCAAATGTCGTTCTTCTATGTTGAAGCGTTCATTTCCTGTAACAGTTTGAATTTTTAGGTTTCACTCTGTTTTCTCCTATATTGATACATGTATTTGGAACTCTAAATCCAACACGGTTTGTGCTAGCTTCTTGAAACTTGACACAGTAAAGTAGTTTCACGTTCTATCTCTATGTTTTGTTTCCTCTTGATGTAGCCCTAAGCAGTGACTGGCGAGAAACACTTTCATGGAAAGGGGTTGCCAAGCTTCCAAAAATTACGAATCTCCAGAAATCTCAGCAAATATTTTTTCATCCAAACTGGATGATACTTTCAGGTAATGATCAGTACACTAAGGCGACTTGGTTCCCCAATGTTCGTTCTTCTATGTTGAAGCGTTCATTTCCAGTAACAGTTTCAATTTTTAGGTTTCACTCTGTTTTCTCCTATATTGATACATGTATTTGGAACTCTAAATCCAACACGGTTTGTGCTAGCTTCTTGAAACTTGATACAGTAAAGTAGTTTCAGGTTCTATCTCTATGTTTTGTTTCCCCTTGCTGTAGCCCTAAGCAGTGACTGGCGAGAACCACTTTCATGGAGAGGGGTTGCCAAGCTTCCAAAAATTACGAATCTCCAGAAATCTCAGCAAATATTTTTTCACCCAAACTGGATGATACTTTCAGGTAATGATCAGTACACTAAGGCGACTTGGTTCCCCAAATGTCGTTCTTCTATGTTGAAGCGTTCATTTCCTGTAACAGTTTGAATTTTTAGGTTTCACTCTGTTTTCTCCTATATTGATACATGTATTTGGAACTGTAAATCCAACACGGTTTGTGATAGCTTCTTGAAACTTGACACAATAAAGTAGTTTCACGTTCTATCTCTATGTTTTGTTTCCTCTTGATGTAGCCCTAAGCAGTGACTGGCGAGAAACACTTTCATGGAAAGGGTATGCCAAGCTTCCAAAAATTACGAATCTCCAGAAATATCAGCAAATATTTTTTCACCCAAACTGGATGATACTTTCAGGTAATGATCAGTACACTAAGGTGACTTGGTTCCCCAAATGTCGTTCTTCTATGTTGAAGCATTCATTTCCAGTAACAGTTTGAATTTTTAGGTTTCACTCTGTTTTCTCCTATATTGATACATGTATTTGGAACTCTAAATCCAACACGGTTTGTGCTAGCTTCTTGAAACTTGACACAGTAAAGTAGTTTCACGTTCTATCTCTATGTTTTGTTTCCTCTTGATGTAGCCCTAAGCAGTGACTGGCGAGAAACACTTTCATGGAAAGGGGTTGCCAAGCTTCCAAAAATTACGAATCTCCAGAAATCTCAGCAAACATTTTTTCACCCAAACTGGATGATACTTTCAGGTAATGATCAGTACACTAAGGCGACTTGGTTCCCCAAATGTCGTTCTTCTATGTTGAAGCGTTCATTTCCAGTAACAGTTTGAATTTTTAGGTTTCACTCTGTTTTCTCCTGTATTGATACATGTATTTGGAACTCTAAATCCAACACGGTTTGTGCTAGCTTCTTGAAACTTGACACAGTAAAGTAGTTTCAGGTTCTATCTCTATGTTTTGTTTCCTCTTGATGTAGCCCTAAGCAGTGACTGGCGAGAAACACTTTCATGGAAAAAGGTTGCCAAGCTTCCAAAAATTACGAATCTCCAGAAATCTCAGCAAATATTTTTTCACCCAAACTGGATGATACTTTCAGGTAATGATCAGTACACTAAGGCGACTTGGTTCCCCAAATTTCGTTCTTCTATGTTGAAGCGTTCATTTCCTGTAACAGTTTGAATTTTTAGGTTTCACTCTGTTTTCTCCTATATTGATACATGTATTTGGAACTCTAAATCCAACACGGTTTGTGCTAGCTTCTTGAAACTTGACACAATAAAGTAGTTTCACGTTCTATCTCTATGTTTTGTTTCCTCTTGATGTAGCCCTAAGCAGTGACTGGCGAGAAACACTTTCATGGAAAGGGGTTGCCAAGCTTCCAAAAATTATGAATCTCCAGAAATCTCAGCAAATATTTTTTCACCCAAACTGGATGATACTTTCAGGTAATGATCAGTACACTAAGGCGACTTGGTTCCCCAAATGTCGTTCTATGTTGAAGCGTTCATTTCCTGTAACAGTTTGAATTTTTAGGTTTCACTCTGTTTTCTCCTATATTGATACATGTATTTGGAACTCTAAATCCAACACGGTTTGTGCTAACTTCTTGAAACTTGACACAATAAAGTAGTTTCACGTTCTATCTCTATGTTTTGTTTCCTCTTGATGTAGCCCTAAGCAGTGACTGGCGAGAAACACTTTCATGGAAAGGGGTTGCCAAGCTTCCAAAAATTACGAATCTCCAGAAATCTCAGCAAATATTTTTTCACCCAAACTGGATGATACTTTCAGGTAATGATCAGTACACTAAGGCGACTTGGTTCCCCAAATGTCGTTCTTCTATGTTGAAGCGTTCATTTCCAGTAACAGTTTGAATTTTTAGGTTTCACTCTGTTTTCTCCTATATTGATAGATGTATTTGGAACTCTAAATCCAACACGGTTTGTGCTATCTTCTTGAAACTTGACACAGTAAAGTAGTTTCAAGTTCTCTCTCTATGTTTTGTTTCCTCTTGATGTAGCCCTAAGCAGTGACTGGCGAGAAACACTTTCATGGAAAGGGGTTGCCAAACTTCCAAAAAATACGAATCTCCAGAAATCTCAGCAAATATTTTTTCACCCAAACTGGATGATACTTTCAGGTAATGATCAGTACACTAAGGCGACTTGGTTCCCCAAATGTCATTCTTCTATGTTGAAGCGTTCATTTCCTGTAACAGTTTGAATTTTTAGGATTCACTCTGTTTTCTCCTATATTGATAGATGTATTTGGAACTCTATATCCAACACGGTTTGTGCTATCTTCTTGAAACTTGACACAGTAAAGTAGTTTCAAGTTCTATCTCTATGTTTTGTTTCCTCTTGATGTAGCCCTAAGCAGTGACTGGCGAGAAACACTTTCATGGAAAGGGGTTGCCAAGCTTCCAAAAATTACGAATCTCCAGAAATCTCAGCAAATATTTTTTCACCCAAACTGGATGATACATTCAGGTAATGATCAGTACACTAAGGCGACTTGGTTCCCCAAATGTCGTTCTTCTATGTTGAAGCGTTCATTTCCTGTAACAGTTTGAATTTTTAGGTTTCACTCTGTTTTCTCCTATATTGATACATGTATTTGGATCTGTAAACCCAACACGGTTTGTGATAGCTTCTTGAAACTTGACACAATAAAGTAGTTTCACGTTCTATCTCTATGTTTTGTTTCCTCTTGATGTAGCCCTAAGCAGTGACTGGCGAGAAACACTTTCATGGAAAGGGGTTGCCAAGCTTCCAAAAGTTACGAATCTCCAGAAATCTCAGCAAATATTTTTTCACCCAAACTGGATGATACTTTCAGGTAATGATCAGTACACTAAGGTGACTTGGTTCCCCAAATGTCGTTCTTCTGTGTTGAAGCGTTCATTTCCAGTAACAGTTTGAATTTTTAGGTTTCACTCTGTTTTCTCCTATATTGATAGATGTATTTGGAACTCTAAATCCAACACGGTTTGTGCTAGCTTCTTGAAACTTGACACAGTAAAGTAGTTTCAAGTTCTATCTCTATGTTTTGTTTCCTCTTGATGTAGCCCTAAGCAGTGACTGGCGAGAAACACTTTCATGGAAAGGGGTTGCCAAGCTTCCAAAAATTACGAATCTCCAGAAATCTCAGCAAATATTTTTTCACCCAAACTGGATGATACTTTCAGGTAATGATCAGTACACTAAGGCGACTTGGTTCCCCAAATGTCGTTCTTCTATGTTGAAGCGTTAATTTCCTGTAACAGTTTGAATTTTTAGGTTTCACTCTGTTTTCTCCTATATTGATACATGTATTTGGAACTGTAAATCCAACACGGTTTGTGATAGCTTCTTGAAACTTGACACAATAAAGTAGTTTCACGTTCTATCTCTATGTTTTGTTTCCTCTTGATGTAGCCCTAAGCAGTGACTGGTGAGAAACAGTTTCATGGAAAGGGGTTGCCAAGCTTCCAAAAGTTACGAATCTCCAGAAATCTCAGCAAATATTTTTTCACCCAAACTGGATGATACTTTCAGGTAATGATCAGTACACTAAGGCGACTTGGTTCCCCAAATGTCGTTCTTCTATGTTGAAGCGTTCATTTCCAGTAACAGTTTGAATTTTTAGGTTTCACTCTGTTTTCTCCTATATTGATAGATGTATTTGGAACTCTAAATCCAACACGGTTTGTGCTAGCTTCTTGAAACTTGACACAGTAAAGTAGTTTCAAGTTCTATCTCTATGTTTTGTTTCCTCTTGATGTAGCCCTAAGCAGTGACTGGCGGGAAACACTTTCATGGAAAGGGGTTGCCAAGCTTCCAAAAATTACGAATCTCCAGAAATCTCAGCAAATATTTTTTCACCCAAACTGGATGATACTTTCAGGTAATGATCAGTACACTAAGGCGACTTGGTTCCCCAAATTTCGTTCTTCTATGTTGAAGCGTTCATTTCCTGTAACAGTTTGAATTTTTAGGTTTCACTCTGTTTTCTCCTATATTGATACATGTATTTGGAACTCTAAATCCAACACGGTTTGTGCTAGCTTCTTGAAACTTGACACAGTAAAGTAGTTTCACGTTCTATCTCTATGTTTTGTTTCCTCTTGCTGTAGCCCTAAGCAGTGACTGGCGAGAACCACTTTCATGGAAAGGGCTTGCCAAGCTTCCAAAAATTACGAATCTCCAGAAATCTCAGCAAATATTTTTTCACCCAAACTGGATGATTCTTTCAGGTAATGATCAGTACACGAAGGCGACTTGGTTCCCCAAAGTTCGTTCTTCTATGTTGAAGCGTTCATTTCCAGTAACAGTTTGAATTTTTAGGTTTCACTCTGTTTTCTCCTATATTGATACATGTATTTGGAACTCTAAATCCAACAAGGTTTGTGCTAGCTTCTTGAAACTTGACACAGAAAAGTAGTTTCACGTTCTATCTCTATGTTTTGTTTCCTCTTGCTGTAGCCCTAAGCAGTGACTGGCGAGAACCACTTTCATGGAGAGGGGTTGCCAAGCTTCCAAAAATTACGAATCTCCAGAAATCTCAGCAAATATTTTTTCACCCAAACTGGATGATACTTTCAGGTAATGATCAGTACACTAAGGCGACTTGGTTCCCCAAATGTCGTTCTTCTATGTTGAAGCATTCATTTCCAGTAACAGTTTGAATTTTTAGGTTTCACTCTGTTTTCTCCTATATTGATACATGTATTTGGAACTCTAAATCCAACACGGTTTGTGCTAGCTTCTTGAAACTTGACACAGTAAAGTAGTTTCACGTTCTATCTCTATGTTTTGTTTCCTCTTGATGTAGCCCTAAGCAGTGACTGGCGAGAAACACTTTCATGGAAAGGGTATGCCAAGCTTCCAAAAATTACGAATCTCCAGAAATATCAGCAAATATTTTTTCACCCAAACTGGATGATACTTTCAGGTAATGATCAGTACACTAAGGCGACTTGGTTCCCCAAATGTCGTTCTTCTATGTTGAAGCGTTCATTTCCAGTAACAGTTTGAATTTTTAGGTTTCACTCTGTTTTCTCCTGTATTGATACATGTATTTGGAACTCTAAATCCAACACGGTTTGTGCTAGCTTCTTGAAACTTGACACAGTAAAGTAGTTTCAGGTTCTATCTCTATGTTTTGTTTCCTCTTGATGTAGCCCTAAGCAGTGACTGGCGAGAAACACTTTCATGGAAAGGGGTTGCCAAGCTTCCAAAAATTACGAATCTCCAGAAATCTCAGCAAATATTTTTTCACCCAAACTGGATGATACTTTCAGGTAATGATCAGTACACTAAGGCGACTTGGTTCCCCAAATTTCGTTCTTCTATGTTGAAGCGTTCATTTCCTGTAACAGTTTGAATTTTTAGGTTTCACTCTGTTTTCTCCTATATTGATACATGTATTTGGAACTCTAAATCCAACACGGTTTGTGCTAGCTTCTTGAAACTTGACACAATAAAGTAGTTTCACGTTCTATCTCTATGTTTTGTTTCCTCTTGATGTAGCCCTAAGCAGTGACTGGCGAGAAACACTTTCATGGAAAGGGGTTGCCAAGCTTCCAAAAATTATGAATCTCCAGAAATCTCAGCAAATATTTTTTCACCCAAACTGGATGATACTTTCAGGTAATGATCAGTACACTAAGGCGACTTGGTTCGCCAAATGTCGTTCTTCTATGTTGAAGCGTTCATTTCCTGTAACAGTTTGAATTTTTAGGTTTCACTCTGTTTTCTCCTATATTGATACATGTATTTGGAACTCTAAATCCAACACGGTTTGTGCTAGCTTCTTGAAACTTGACACAGTAAAGTAGTTTCACGTTCTATCACTATGTTTTGTTTCATCTTGATGTAGCCCTAAGCAGTGACTGGCGAAAACCACTTTCATGGAGAGGGTTGCCAAGCTTCCAAAAATTACGAATCTCCAGAAATCTCAGCAAATATTTTTTCACCCAAACTGGATGATACTTTCAGGTAATGATCAGTACACTAAGGCGACTTGGTTCCCCAAATTTCGTTCTTCTATGTTGAAGCGTTCATTTCCAGTAACAGTTTGAATTTTTAGGTTTCACTCTGTTTTCTCCTAAATTGATAGATGTATTTGGAACTCTAAATCCAACACGGTTTGTGCTAGCTTCTTGAAACTTGACCCAGTAAAGTAGTTTCACGTTCTATCTCTATGTTTTGTTCCTCTTTATGTAGCCCTAAGCAGTGACTGGCGAGAAACACTTTCATGGAAAGGGGTTGCCAAGCTTCCAAAAATTAGGAATCTCCAGAAATCTCAGCAAATATTTTTTCACCCAAACTGGATGATACTTTCAGGTAATGATCAGTACACTAAGGCGACTTGGTTCCCCAAATGTCGTTCTTCTATGTTGAAGCGTTCATTTCCTGTAACAGTTTGAATTTTTAGGTTTCACTCTGTTTTCTCCTATATTGATACATGTATTTGGAACTCTAAATCCAACACGGTTTGTGCTAGCTTCTTGAAACTTGACACAGTAAAGTAGTTTCACGTTCTATTTCTATGTTTTGTTTCCTCTTGCTGTAGCCCTAAGCAGTGACTGGCGAGAACCACTTTCATGGAAAGGGGTTGCCAAGCTTCCAAAAGTTACGAATCTCCAGAAATCTCAGCAAATATTTTTTCACCCAAACTGGATGATACTTTCAGGTAATGATCAGTACACTAAGGCGACTTGGTTCCCCAAATGTCGTTCTTCTATGTTGAAGCGTTCATTTCCTGTAACAGTTTGAAATTTTAGGTTTCACTCTGTTTTCTCCTATATTGATAGATGTATTTGGAACTCTAAATCCAACACGGTTTGTGCTAGCTTCTTGAAACTTGACACAGTAAAGTAGTTTCACGTTCTATCTCTATGTTTTGTTTCCTCTTGATGTAGCCCTAAGCAGTGACTGGCGAGAAACACTTTCATGGAAAGGGGTTGCCAAGCTTCCAAAAATTACGAATCTCCAGAAATCTCAGCAAATATTTTTCACCCAAACTGGATGATACTTTCAGGTAATGATCAGTACACGAAGGCGACTTGGTTCCCCAAATGTCGTTCTTCTATGTTGAAGCGTTCATTTCCTGTAACAGTTTGAATTTTTAGGTTTCACTCTGTTTTCTCCTATATTGATACATGTATTTGGAACTCTAAATCCAACACGGTTTGTGCTAGCTTCTTGAAACTTGACACAGTAAAGTAGTTTCACGTTCTATCTCTATGTTTTGTTTCCTCTTGATGTAGCCCTAAGCAGTGACTGGCGAGAAACACTTTCATGGAAAGGGGTTGCCAAGCTTCCAAAAATTACGAATCTCCAGAAATCTCAGCAAATATTTTTTCACCCAAACTGGATGATACTTTCAGGTAATGATCAGTACACGAAGGCGACTTGGTTCCCCAAATGTCGTTCTTCTATGTTGAAGCGTTCATTTCCTGTAACAGTTTGAATTTTTAGGTTTCACTCTGTTTTCTCCTATATTGATACATGTATTTGGAACTCTAAATCCAACACGGTTTGTGCTAGCTTCTTGAAACTTGACACAGTAAAGTAGTTTCACGTTCTATCTCTATGTTTTGTTTCCTCTTGATGTAGCCCTAAGCAGTGACTGGCGAGAAACAGTTTCATGGAAAGGGGTTGCCAAGCTTCCAAAAATTACGAATCTCCAGAAATCTCAGCAAATATTTTTTCATCCAAACTGGATGATACTTTCAGGTAATGATCAGTACACTAAGGCGACTTGGTTCCCCAATGTTCGTTCTTCTATGTTGAAGCGTTCATTTCCAGTAACAGTTTCAATTTTTAGGTTTCACTCTGTTTTCTCCTATATTGATACATGTATTTGGAACTCTAAATCCAACACGGTTTGTGCTAGCTTCTTGAAACTTGATACAGTAAAGTAGTTTCAGGTTCTATCTCTATGTTTTGTTTCCTCTTGCTGTAGCCCTAAGCAGTGACTGGCGAGAACCACTTTCATGGAGAGGGGTTGCCAAGCTTCCAAAAATTACGAATCTCCAGAAATCTCAGCAAATATTTTTTCACCCAAACTGGATGATACTTTCAGGTAATGATCAGTACACTAAGGCGACTTGGTTCCCCAAATGTCGTTCTTCTATGTTGAAGCGTTCATTTCTTGTAACAGTTTGAATTTTTAGGTTTCACTCTGTTTTCTCCTATATTGATACATGTATTTGGAACTGTAAATCCAACACGGTTTGTGATAGCTTCTTGAAACTTGACACAATAAAGTAGTTTCACGTTCTATCTCTATGTTTTGTTTCCTCTTGATGTAGCCCTAAGCAGTGACTGGCGAGAAACACTTTAATGGAAAGGGTATGCCAAGCTTCCAAAAATTACGAATCTCCAGAAATATCAGCAAATATTTTTTCACCCAAACTGGATGATACTTTCAGGTAATGATCAGTACACGAAGGCGACTTGGTTCCCCAAATGTCGTTCTTCTATGTTGAAGCATTCATTTCCAGTAACAGTTTGAATTTTTAGGTTTCACTCTGTTTTCTCCTATATTGATACATGTATTTGGAACTCTAAATCCAACACGGTTTGTGCTAGCTTCTTGAAACTTGACACAGTAAAGTAGTTTCACGTTCTATCTCTATGTTTTGTTTCCTCTTGATGTAGCCCTAAGCAGTGACTGGCGAGAAACACTTTCATGGAAAGGGTATGCCAAGCTTCCAAAAATTACGAATCTCCAGAAATATCAGCAAATATTTTTTCACCCAAACTGGATGATACTTTCAGCTAATGATCAGTACACTAAGGTGACTTGGTTCCCCAAATGTCGTTCTTCTATGTTGAAGCGTTCATTTCCAGTAACAGTTTGAATTTTTAGGTTTCACTCTGTTTTCTCCTGTATTGATAGATGTATTTGGAACTCTAAATCCAACACGGTTTGTGCTAGCTTCTTGAAACTTGACACAGTAAAGTAGTTTCACGTTCTATCTCTATGTTTTGTTTCCTCTTGATGTAGCCCTAAGCAGTGACTGGCGAGAAACACTTTCATGGAAAGGGGTTGCCAAGCTTCCAAAAATTACGAATCTCCAGAAATCTCAGCAAATATTTTTTCACCCAAACTGGATGATACTTTCAGGTAATGATCAGTACATTAAGGCGACTTGGTTCCCCAAATGTCGTTCTTCTATGTTGAAGCGTTCATTTCCTGTAACAGTTTGAATTTTTAGGTTTCACTCTGTTTTCTCCTATATTGATACATGTATTTGGAACTCTAAATCCAACACGGTTTGTGCTAGCTTCTTGAAACTTGACACAGTAAAGTAGTTTCAAGTTCTATCTCTATGTTTTGTTTCCTCTTGCTGTAGCCCTAAGCAGTGACTGGCGAGAACCACTTTCATGGAAAGGGCTTGCCAAGCTTCCAAAAATTACGAATCTCCAGAAATCTCAGCAAATATTTTTTCACCCAAACTGGATGATACTTTCAGGTAATGATCAGTACACGAAGGCGACTTGGTTCCCCAAAGTTCGTTCTTCTATGTTGAAGCGTTCATTTCCAGTAACAGTTTGAATTTTTAGGTTTCACTCTGTTTTCTCCTATATTGATACATGTATTTGGAACTCTAAATCCAACAAGGTTTGTGCTAGCTTCTTGAAACTTGACACAGAAAAGTAGTTTCACGTTCTATCTCTATGTTTTGTTTCCTCTTGCTGTAGCCCTAAGCAGTGACTGGCGAGAACCACTTTCATGGAGAGGGGTTGCCAAGCTTCCAAAAATTAAGAATCTCCAGAAATCTCAGCAAATATTTTTTCACCCAAACTGGATGATACTTTTAGGTAATGATCAGTACACTAAGGCGACTTGGTTCCCCAAATGTCGTTCTTCTATGTTGAAGCATTCATTTCCAGTAACAGTTTGAATTTTTAGGTTTCACTCTGTTTTCTCCTATATTGATACATGTATTTGGAACTCTAAATCCAACACGGTTTGTGCTAGCTTCTTGAAACTTGACACAGTAAAGTAGTTTCACGTTCTATCTCTATGTTTTGTTTGCTCTTGATGTAGCCCTAAGCAGTGACTGGCGAGAAATACTTTCATGGAAAGGGTATGCCAAGCTTCCAAAAATTACGAATCTCCAGAAATATCAGCAAATATTTTTTCACCCAAACTGGATGATACTTTCAGGTAATGATCAGTACACTAAGGCGAATTGGTTCCCCAAATGTCGTTCTTCTATGTTGAAGCATTCATTTCCAGTAACAGTTTGAATTTGTAGGTTTCACTCTGTTTTCTCCTGTATTGATACATGTATTTGGAACTCTAAATCCAACACGGTTTGTGCTAGCTTCTTGAAACTTGACACAGTAAAGTAGTTTCAGGTTCTCTCTCTATGTTTTGTTTCCTCTTGATGTAGCCCTAAGCAGTGACTGGCGAGAAACACTTTCAAGGAAAGGGGTTGCCAAGCTTCCAAAAATTACGAATCTCCAGAAATCTCAGCAAATATTTTTTCACCCAAACTGGATGATACTTTCAGGCAATGATCAGTACACTAAGGCGACTTGGTTCCCCAAATTTCGTTCTTCTATGTTGAAGCGTTCATTTCCTGTAACAGTTTGAATTTTTTGGTTTCACTCTGTTTTCTCCTATATTGATACATGTATTTGGAACTCTAAATCCAACACGGTTTGTGCTAGCTTCTTGAAACTTGACACAGTAAAGTAGTTTCACGTTCTATCACTATGTTTTGTTTCATCTTGCTGTAGCCCTAAGCAGTGACTGGCGAAAACCACTTTCATGGAGAGGGTTGCCAAGCTTCCAAAAATTACGAATCTCCAGAAATCTCAGCAAATATTTTTTCACCCAAACTGGATGATACTTTCAGGTAATGATCAGTACACTAAGGCGACTTGGTTCCCCAAATTTCGTTCTTCTATGTTGAAGCGTTCATTTCCAGTAACAGTTTGAATTTTTAGGTTTCACTCTGTTTTCTCCTAAATTGATAGATGTATTTGGAACTCTAAATCCAACACGGTTTGTGCTAGCTTCTTGAAACTTGACACAGTAAAGTAGTTTCAAGTTCTCTCTCTATGTTTTGTTTCCTCTTGATGTAGCCCTAAGCAGTGACTGGCGAGAAACACTTTCATGGAAAGGGGTTGCCAAGCTTCCAAAAATTACGAATCTCCAGAAATCTCAGCAAATATTTTTTCACCCAAACTGGATGATACTTTCAGGTAATGATCAGTACACTAAGGCGACTTGGTTCCCCAAATGTCGTTCTTCTATGTTGAAGCGTTCATTTCCTGTAACAGTTTGAATTTTTAGGTTTCACTCTGTTTTCTCCTATATTGATACATGTATTTGGAACTCTAAATCCAACACGGTTTGTGCTAGCTTCTTGAAACTTGACACAGTAAAGTAGTTTCACGTTCTATTTCAATGTTTTGTTTCCTCTTGCTGTAACCCTAAGCAGTGACTGGCGAGAACCACTTTCATGGAAAGGGCTTGCCAAGCTTCCAAAAATTACGAATCTCCAGAAATCTCAGCAAATATTTTTTCACCCAAACTGGATGATACTTTCAGGTAATGATCAGTACACGAAGGCGACTTGGTTCCCCAAAGTTCGTTCTTCTATGTTGAAGCGTTCATTTCCAGTAACAGTTTGAATTTTTAGGTTTCACTCTGTTTTCTCCTATATTGATACATGTATTTGGAACTCTAAATCCAACAAGGTTTGTGCTAGCTTCTTGAAACTTGACACAGAAAAGTAGTTTCACGTTCTATCTCTATGTTTTGTTTCCTCTTGTTGTAGCCCTAAGCAGTGACTGGCGAGAACCACTTTCATGGAGAGGGGTTGACAAGCTTCCAAAAATTACGAATCTCCAGAAATCTCAGCAAATATTTTTTCACCCACACTGGATGATACTTTCAGGTAATGATCAGTACACTAAGGCGACTTGGTTTCCCAAATTTCGTTCTTCTATGTTGAAGCGTTCATTTCCAGTAACACTTTGAATTTTTAGGTTTCACTCTGTTTTCTCCTATATTGATAAATGTATTTGGAACTCTAAATCCAACACGGTTTGTGCTAGCTTCTTGAAACTTGACACAGTAAAGTAGTTTCAAGTTCTCTCTCTATGTTTTGTTTCCTCTTGATGTAGCCCTAAGCAGTGACTGGCGAGAAACACTTTCATGGAAAGGGGTTGCCAAGCTTCCAAAAATTACGAATCTCCAGAAATCTCAGCAAATATTTTTTCACCCAAACTGGATGATACTTTCAGGTAATGATCAGTACACTAAGGCGACTAGGTTCCCCAAATTTCGTTCTTCTATGTTGAAGCGTTCATTTCCTGTAACAGTTTGAATTTTTAGGTTTCACTCTGTTTTCTCCTATATTGATACATGTATTTGGAACTCTAAATCCAACACGGTTTGTGCTAGCTTCTTGATACTTGACACAGTAAAGTAGTTTCAAGTTCTATCTCTATGTTTTGTTTCCTCTTGATGTAGCCCTAAGCAGTGACTGGCGAGAAACACTTTCATGGAAAGGGCTTGCTAAGCTTCCAAAAATTACGAATCTCCAGAAATCTCAGCAAATATTTTTTCACCCAAACTGGATGATACTTTCAGGTAATGATCAGTACACTAAGGCGACTTGGTTCCCCAAATGTCGTTCTTCTATGTTGAAGCGTTCATTTCCAGTAACAGTTTGAATTTTTAGGTTTCACTCTGTTTTCTCCTATATTGATAGATGTATTTGGAACTCTAAATCCAACACGGTTTGTGCTAGCTTCTTGAAACTTGACACAGTAAAGTAGTTTCAAGTTCTATCTCTATGTTTTGTTTCCTCTTGATGTAGCCCTAAGCAGTGACTGGCGAGAAACACTTTCATGGAAAGGGGTTGCCAAGCTTCCAAAAATTACGAATCTCCAGAAATCTCAGCAAATATTTTTTCACCCAAACTGGATGATACTTTCAGGTAATGATCAGTACACTAAGGCGACTTGGTTCCCCAAATGTCGTTCTTCTATGTTGAAGCGTTCATTTCCTGTAACAGTTTGAATTTTTAGGTTTCACTCTGTTTTCTCCTATATTGATACATGTATTTGGAACTCTAAATCCAACACGGTTTGTGCTAGCTTCTTGAAACTTGACACAATAAAGTAGTTTCAGGTTCTATCTCTATGTTTTGTTTCCTCTTGATGTAGCCCTAAGCAGTGACTGGCGAGAAACACTTTCATGGAAAGGGGTTGCCAAGCTTCCAAAAATTACGAATCTCCAGAAATCTCAGCAAATATTTTTTCACCCAAACTGGATGATACTTTCAGGTAATGATCAGTACACTAAGGCGACTTGGTTCCCCAAATGTCGTTCTTCTATGTTGAAGCGTTCATTTCCTGTAACAGTTTGAATTTTTAGGTTTCACTCTGTTTTCTCCTATATTGATACATGTATTTGGAACTCTAAATCCAACACGGTTTGTGCTAGCTTCTTGAAACTTGACACAGTAAAGTAGTTTCAAGTTCTATCTCTATGTTTTGTTTCCTCTTGCTGTAGCCCTAAGCAGTGACTGGCGAGAACCACTTTCATGGAAAGGGGTTGCCAAGCTTCCAAAAATTACGAATCTCCAGAAATCTCAGCAAATATTTTTTTCACCCAAACTGGATGATACTTTCAGGTAATGATCAGTACACTAAGGCGACTTGGTTCCCCAAATGTCGTTCTTCTATGTTGAAGCGTTCATTTCCAGTAACAGTTTGAATTTTTAGGTTTCACTCTGTTTTCTCCTATATTGATAGATGTATTTTGAACTCTAAATCCAACACGGTTTGTGCTATCTTCTTGAAACTTGACACAGTAAAGTAGTTTCAAGTTCTATCTCTATGTTTTGTTTCCTCTTGATGTAGCCCTAAGCAGTGACTGGCGAGAAACACTTTCATGGAAAGGGGTTGCCAAGCTTCCAAAAATTACGAATCTCCAGAAATCTCAGCAAATATTTTTTCACCCAAACTGGATGATACTTTCAGGCAATGATCAGTACACTAAGGCGACTTGGTTCCCCAAATTTCGTTCTTCTATGTTGAAGCGTTCATTTCCTGTAACAGTTTGAATTTTTAGGTTTCACTCTGTTTTCTCCTATATTGATACATGTATTTGGAACTCTAAATCCAACACGGTTTGTGCTAGCTTCTTGAAACTTGACACAATAAAGTAGTTTCACGTTCTATCTCTATGTTTTGTTTCCTCTTGATGTAGCCCTAAGCAGTGACTGGCGAGAAACACTTTCATGGAAAGGGGTTGCCAAGCTTCCAAAAATTATGAATCTCCAGAAATCTCAGCAAATATTTTTTCACCCAAACTGGATGATACTTTCAGGTAATGATCAGTACACTAAGGCGACTTGGTTCCCCAAATTTCGTTCTTCTATGTTGAAGCGTTCATTTCCTGTAACAGTTTGAATTTTTAGGTTTCACTCTGTTTTCTCCTATATTGATACATGTATTTGGAACTCTAAATCCAACACGGTTTGTGCTAGCTTCTTGAAACTTGACACAGTAAAGTAGTTTCACGTTCTATCACTATGTTTTGTTTCATCTTGCTGTAGCCCTAAGCAGTGACTGGCGAAAACCACTTTCATGGAGAGGGTTGCCAAGCTTCCAAAAATTACGAATCTCCAGAAATCTCAGCAAATATTTTTTCACCCAAACTGGATGATACTTTCAGGTAATGATCAGTACACTAAGGCGACTTGGTTCCCCAAATTTCGTTCTTCTATGTTGAAGCGTTCATTTCCAGTAACAGTTTGAATTTTTAGGTTTCACTCTGTTTTCTCCTAAATTGATAGATGTATTTGGAACTCTAAATCCAACACGGTTTGTGCTAGCTTCTTGAAACTTGACACAGTAAAGTAGTTTCACGTTCTATCTCTATGTTTTGTTTACTCTTGATGTAGCCCTAAGCAGTGACTGGCGAGAAACACTTTCATGGAAAGGGGTTGCCAAGCTTCCAAAAATTACGAATCTCCAGAAATCTCAGCAAATATTTTTTCACCCAAACTGGATGATACTTTCAGGTAATGATCAGTACACTAAGGCGACTTGGTTCCCCAAATGTCGTTCTTCTATGTTGAAGCGTTCATTTCCTGTAACAGTTTGAATTTTTAGGTTTCACTCTGTTTTCTCCTATATTGATACATGTATTTGGAACTCTAAATCCAACACGGTTTGTGCTAGCTTCTTGAAACTTGACACAGTAAAGTAGTTTCACGTTCTATTTCTATGTTTTGTTTCCTCTTGCTGTAGCCCTAAGCAGTGACTGGCGAGAACCACTTTCATGGAAAGGGCTTGCCAAGCTTCCAAAAATTACGAATCTCCAGAAATCTCAGCAAATATTTTTTCACCCAAACTGGATGATACTTTCAGGTAATGATCAGTACACGAAGGCGACTTGGTTCCCCAAAGTTCGTTCTTCTATGTTGAAGCGTTCATTTCCAGTAACAGTTTGAATTTTTAGGTTTCACTCTGTTTTCTCCTATATTGATACATGTATTTGGAACTCTAAATCCAACAAGGTTTGTGCTAGCTTCTTGAAACTTGACACAGAAAAGTAGTTTCACGTTCTATCTCTATGTTTTGTTTCCTCTTGCTGTAGCCCTAAGCAGTGACTGGCGAGAACCACTTTCATGGAGAGGGGTTGCCAAGCTTCCAAAAATTACGAATCTCCAGAAATCTCAGCAAATATTTTTTCACCCACACTGGATGATACTTTCAGGTAATGATCAGTACACTAAGGCGACTTGGTTTCCCAAATTTCGTTCTTCTATGTTGAAGCGTTCATTTCCAGTAACACTTTGAATTTTTAGGTTTCACTCTGTTTTCTCCTATATTGATAAATGTATTTGGAACTCTAAATCCAACACGGTTTGTGCTAGCTTCTTGAAACTTGACACAGTAAAGTAGTTTCAAGTTCTATCTCAATGTTTTGTTTCCTCTTGATGTAGCCCTAAGCAGTGACTGGCGAGAAACACTTTCATGGAAAGGGGTTGCCAAGCTTCCAAAAATTACGAATCTCCAGAAATCTCAGCAAATATTTTTTCACCCAAACTGGATGATACTTTCAGGTAATTATCAGTACACTAAGGCGACTAGGTTCCCCAAATTTCGTTCTTCTATGTTGAAGCGTTCATTTCCAGTAACAGTTTGAATTTTTAGGTTTCACTCTGTTTTCTCCTATATTGATACATGTATTTGGAACTCTAAATCCAACACGGTTTGTGCTAGCTTCTTGAAACTTGACACAGTAAAGTAGTTTCAAGTTCTATCTCTATGTTTCGTTTCCTCTTGATGTAGCCCTAAGCAGTGACTGGCGAGAAACACTTTCATGGAAAGGGCTTGCTAAGCTTCCAAAAATTACGAATCTCCAGAAATCTCAGCAAATATTTTTTCACCCAAACTGGATGATACTTTCAGGTAATGATCAGTACACTAAGGCGACTTGGTTCCCCAAATGTCGTTCTTCTATGTTGAAGCGTTCATTTCCAGTAACAGTTTGAATTTTTAGGTTTCACTCTGTTTTCTCCTATATTGATAGATGTATTTGGAACTCTAAATCCAACACGGTTTGTGCTAGCTTCTTGAAACTTGACACAGTAAAGTAGTTTCAAGTTCTATCTCTATGTTTTGTTTCCTCTTGATGTAGCCCTAAGCAGTGACTGGCGAGAAACACTTTCATGGAAAGGGGTTGCCAAGCTTCCAAAAATTACGAATCTCCAGAAATCTCAGCAAATATTTTTTCACCCAAACTGGATGATACTTTCAGGTAATGATCAGTACACTAAGGCGACTTGGTTCCCCAAATGTCGTTCTTCTATGTTGAAGCGTTCATTTCCTGTAACAGTTTGAATTTTTAGGTTTCACTCTGTTTTCTCCTATATTGATACATGTATTTGGAACTCTAAATCCAACACGGTTTGTGCTAGCTTCTTGAAACTTGACACAATAAAGTAGTTTCAGGTTCTATCTCTATGTTTTGTTTCCTCTTGATGTAGCCCTAAGCAGTGACTGGCGAGAAACACTTTCATGGAAAGGGGTTGCCAAGCTTCCAAAAATTACGAATCTCCAGAAATCTCAGCAAATATTTTTTCACCCAAACTGGATGATACTTTCAGGTAATGATCAGTACACTAAGGCGACTTGGTTCCCCAAATGTCGTTCTTCTATGTTGAAGCGTTCATTTCCTGTAACAGTTTGAATTTTTAGGTTTCACTCTGTTTTCTCCTATATTGATACATGTATTTGGAACTCTAAATCCAACACGGTTTGTGCAGGCTTCTTGAAACTTGACACAGTAAAGTAGTTTCAAGTTCTATCTCTATGTTTTGTTTCCTCTTGCTGTAGCCCTAAGCAGTGACTGGCGAGAACCACTTTCATGGAAAGGGGTTGCCAAGCTTCCAAAAATTACGAATCTCCAGAAATCTCAGCAAATATTTTTTTCACCCAAACTGGATGATACTTTCAGGTAATGATCAGTACACTAAGGCGACTTGGTTCCCCAAATGTCGTTCTTCTATGTTGAAGCGTTCATTTCCAGTAACAGTTTGAATTTTTAGGTTTCACTCTGTTTTCTCCTATATTGATAGATGTATTTTGAACTCTAAATCCAACACGGTTTGTGCTATCTTCTTGAAACTTGACACAGTAAAGTAGTTTCAAGTTCTATCTCTATGTTTTGTTTCCTCTTGATGTAGCCCTAAGCAGTGACTGGCGAGAAACACTTTCATGGAAAGGGGTTGCCAAGCTTCCAAAAATTACGAATCTCCAGAAATCTCAGCAAATATTTTTTCACCCAAACTGGATGATACTTTCAGGTAATGATCAGTACACTAAGGCGACTTGGTTCCCCAAATGTCGTTCTTCTATGTTGAAGCGTTCATTTCCTGTAACAGTTTGAATTTTTAGGTTTCACTCTGTTTTCTCCTATATTGATACATGTATTTGGAACTGTAAATCCAACACGGTTTGTGATAGCTTCTTGAAACTTGACACAATAAAGTAGTTTCACGTTCTATCTCTATGTTTTGTTTCCTCTTGATGTAGCCCTAAGCAGTGACTGGCGAGAAACACTTTCATGGAAAGGGTATGCCAAGCTTCCAAAAATTACGAATCTCCAGAAATCTCAGCAAATATTTTTTCACCCAAACTGGATGATACTTTCAGGTAATGATCAGTACACGAAGGCGACTTGGTTCCCCAAATGTCGTTCTTCTATGTTGAAGCGTTCATTTCCAGTAACAGTTTGAATTTTTAGGTTTCACTCTGTTTTCTCCTATATTGATACATGTATTTGGAACTCTAAATCCAACACGGTTTGTGCTAGCTTCTTGAAACTTGACACAGTAAAGGAGTTTCAAGTTCTATCTCTATGTTTTGTTTCCTCTTGATGTAGCCCTAAGCAGTGACTGGCGAGAAACACTTTCATGGAAAGGGGTTGCCAAGCTTCCAAAAATTACGAATCTCCAGAAATCTCAGCAAATATTTTTTCACCCAAACTGGATGATACTTTCAGGTAATGATCAGTACACTAAGGCGACTTGGTTCCCCAAATTTCGTTCTTCTATGTTGAAGCGTTCATTTCCTGTAACAGTTTGAATTTTTAGGTTTCACTCTGTTTTCTCCTATATTGATACATGTATTTGGAACTCTAAATCCAACACGGTTTGTGCTAGCTTCTTGAAACTTGATACAGTAAAGTAGTTTCACGTTCTATCTCTATGTTTTGTTTCCTCTTGCTGTAGCCCTAAGCAGTGACTGGCGAGAACCACTTTCATGGAGAGGGGTTGCCAAGCTTCCAAAAATTACGAATCTCCAGAAATCTCAGCAAATATTTTTTCACCCAAACTGGATGATACTTTCAGGTAATGATCAGTACACGAAGGCGACTTGGTTCCCCAAATGTCGTTCTTCTATGTTGAAGCGTTCATTTCCAGTAACACTTTGAATTTTTAGGTTTCACTCTGTTTTCTCCTATTTTGATAGATGTATTTGGAACTCTAAATCCAACACGGTTTGTGCTAGCTTCATGAAACTTGACAAAGTAAAGTAGTTTCACGTTCTATCTCTATATTCTGTTTCCTCTTGATGTAGCCCTAAGCAGTGACTGGTGAGAAACACTTTCATGGAAAAAGGTTGCCAAGCTTCCAAAAGTTACGAATCTCCAGAAATCTCAGCAAATATTTTTTCACCCAAACTGGATGATACTTTCAGGTAATGATCAGTACACGAAGGCGACTTGGTTCCCCAAATTTCGTTCTTCTATGTTGAAGCGTTCATTTCCAGTAACAGTTTGAATTTTTAGGTTTCACTCTGTTTTCTCCTATATTGATACATGTATTTGGAACTCTAAATCCAACACGGTTTGTGCTAGCTTCTTGAAACTTGACACAGTAAAGTAGTTTCACGTTCTATCTCTATGTTTTGTTTCCTCTTGCTGTAGCCCTAAGCAGTGACTGGCGAGAACCACTTTCATGGAGAGGGGTTGCCAAGCTTCCAAAAATTACGAATCTCCAGAAATCTCAGCAAATATTTTTTCACCCACACTGGATGATACTTTCAGTTAATGATCAGTACACGAAGGCGACTTGGTTCCCCAAATGTCGTTCTTCTATGTTGAAGCGTTCATTTCCAGTAACACTTTGAATTTTTAGGTTTCACTCTTTCTCCTATATTGATACATGTATTTGGAACTCTAAATCCAACACGGTTTGTGCTAGCTTCTTGAAACTTGATACAGTAAAGTAGTTTCACGTTCTATCTCTATGTTTTGTTTCCTCTTGCTGTAGCCCTAAGCAGTGACTGGCGAGAACCACTTTCATGGAGAGGGGTTGCCAAGCTTCCAAAAATTACGAATCTCCAGAAATCTCAGCAAATATTTTTTCACCCAAACTGGATGATACTTTCAGGTAATGATCAGTACACGAAGGCGACTTGGTTCCCCAAATGTCGTTCTTCTATGTTGAAGCGTTCATTTCCAGTAACACTTTGAATTTTTAGGTTTCACTCTGTTTTCTCCTATATTGATAGATGTATTTGGAACTCTAAATCCAACACGGTTTGTGCTAGCTTCATGAAACTTGACACAGTAAAGTATTTTCACGTTCTGTCTCTATGTTTTGTTTCCTCTTGCTGTAGCCCTAAGCAGTGACTGGCGAGAAACACTTTCATGGAAAGGGGTTGCCAAGCTTCCAAAAGTTACGAATCTCCAGAAATCTCAGCAAATATTTTTTCACCCAAACTGGATGATACTTTCAGGTAATGATCAGTACACTAAGGCGACTTGGTTCCCCAAATGTCGTTCTTCTATGTTGAAGCGTTCATTTCCAGAAACAGTTTGAATTTTTAGGTTTCACTCTGTTTTCTCCTATATTGATAGACGTATTTGGAAATCTAAATTCAACACGGTTTGTGCTAGCTTCTTGAAACTTGACACAGTAAAGTAGTTTCAAGTTCTATCTCTATGTTTTGTTTCCTCTTGATGTAGCCCTAAGCAGTGACTGGCGAGAAACACTTTCATGGACAGGGGTTGCCAAGCTTCCAAAAATTACGAATCTCCAGAAATCTCAGCAAATATTTTTTCACCCAAACTGGATGATACTTTCAGGTAATGATCAGTACACTAAGGCGACTTGGTTCCCCAAATGTCGTTCTTCTATGTTGAAGCGTTCATTTCCTGTAACACTTTGAATTTTTAGGTTTCACTCTGTTTTCTCCTATATTGATAGATGTATTTGGAACTCTAAATCCAACACGGTTTGTGCTAGCTTCTTGAAACTTGACACAGTAAAGTAGTTTCACGTTCTATCTCTATGTTTTGTTTCCTCTTGATGTAGCCCTAAGCAGTGACTGGCGAGAAACACTTTCATGGAAAGGGGTTGCCAAGCTTCCAAAAATTACGAATCTCCAGAAATCTCAGCAAATATTTTTTCACCCAAACTGGATGATACTTTCAGGTAATGATCAGTACACGAAGGCGACTTGGTTCCCCAAATGTCGTTCTTCTATGTTGAAGCGTTCATTTCCTGTAACAGTTTGAATTTTTAGGTTTCACTCTGTTTTCTCCTATATTGATACATGTATTTGGAACTCTAAATCCAACACGGTTTGTGCTAGCTTCTTGAAACTTGACACAGTAAAGTAGTTTCACGTTCTATCTCTATGTTTTGTTTCCTCTTGATGTAGCCCTAAGCAGTGACTGGCGAGAAACACTTTCATGGAAAGGGGTTGCCAAGCTTCCAAAAATTACGAATCTCCAGAAATCTCAGCAAATATTTTTTCACCCAAACTGGATGATACTTTCAGGTAATGATCAGTACACGAAGGCGACTTGGTTCCCCAAATGTCGTTCTTCTATGTTGAAGCGTTCATTTCCTGTAACAGTTTGAATTTTTAGGTTTCACTCTGTTTTCTCCTATATTGATACATGTATTTGGAACTCTAAATCCAACACGGTTTGTGCTAGCTTCTTGAAACTTGACACAGTAAAGTAGTTTCACGTTCTATCTCTATGTTTTGTTTCCTCTTGATGTAGCCCTAAGCAGTGACTGGCGAGAAACACTTTCATGGAAAGGGGTTGCCAAGCTTCCAAAAATTACGAATCTCCAGAAATCTCAGCAAATATTTTTTCACCCAAACTGGATGATACTTTCAGGTAATGATCAGTACACGAAGGCGACTTGGTTCCCCAAATGTCGTTCTTCTATGTTGAAGCGTTCATTTCCTGTAACAGTTTGAATTTTTAGCTTTCACTCTGTTTTCTCCTATATTGATACATGTATTTGGAACTCTAAATCCAACACGGTTTGTGCTAGCTTCTTGAAACTTGACACAGTAAAGTAGTTTCACGTTCTATCTCTATGTTTTGTTTCCTCTTGATGTAGCCCTAAGCAGTGACTGGCGAGAAACACTTTCATGGAAAGGGGTTGCCAAGCTTCCAAAAATTACGAATCTCCAGAAATCTCAGCAAATATTTTTTCATCCAAACTGGATGATACTTTCAGGTAATGATCAGTACACTAAGGCGACTTGGTTCCCCAATGTTCGTTCTTCTATGTTGAAGCGTTCATTTCCAGTAACAGTTTCAATTTTTAGGTTTCACTCTGTTTTCTCCTATATTGATACATGTATTTGGAACTCTAAATCCAACACGGTTTGTGCTAGCTTCTAGAAACTTGATACAGTAAAGTAGTTTCAGGTTCTGTCTCTATGTTTTGTTTCCTCTTGCTGTAGCCCTAAGCAGTGACTGGCGAGAACCACTTTCATAGAGAGGGGTTGCCAAGCTTCCAAAAATTACGAATCTCCAGAAATCTCAGCAAATATTTTTTCACCCAAACTGGATGATACTTTCAGTTAATGATCAGTACACGAAGGCGACTTGGTTCCCCAAATGTCGTTCTTCTATGTTGAAGCGTTCATTTCCTGTAACAGTTTGAATTTTTAGGTTTCACTCTGTTTTCTCCTATATTGATACATGTATTTGGAACTCTAAATCCAACACGGTTTGTGCTAGCTTCTTGAAACTTGATACAGTAAAGTAGTTTCACGTTCTATCTCTATGTTTTTTTTCCTCTTGCTGTAGCCCTAAGCAGTGACTGGCGAGAACCACTTTCATGGAGAGGGGTTGCCAAGCTTCCAAAAATTACGAATCTCCAGAAATCTCAGCAAATATTTTTTCACCCAAACTGGATGATACTTTCAGGTAATGATCAGTACACGAAGGCGACTTGGTTCCCCAAATGTCGTTCTTCTATGTATAAGCGTTCATTTCCAGTAACACTTTGAATTTTTAGGTTTCACTCTGTTTTCTCCTATATTGATAGATGTATTTGGAACTCTAAATCCAACACGGTTTGTGCTAGCTTCATGAAACTTGACACAGTAAAGTATTTTCACGTTCTGTCTCTATGTTTTGTTTCCTCTTGCTGTAGCCCTAAGCAGTGACTGGCGAGAAACACTTTCATGGAAAGGGGTTGCCAAGCTTCCAAAAGTTACGAATCTCCAGAAATCTCAGCAAATATTTTTTCACCCAAACTGGATGATACTTTCAGGTAATGATCAGTACACTAAGGCGACTTGGTTCCCCAAATGTCGTTCTTCTATGTTGAAGCGTTCATTTCCAGAAACAGTTTGAATTTTTAGGTTTCACTCTGTTTTCTCCTATATTGATAGACGTATTTGGAACTCTAAATTCAACACGGTTTGTGCTAGCTTCTTGAAACTTGACACAGTAAAGTAGTTTCAAGTTCTATCTCTATGTTTTGTTTCCTCTTGATGTAGCCCTAAGCAGTGACTAGCGAGAAACACTTTCATGGACAGGGGTTGCCAAGCTTCCAAAAATTACGAATCTCCAGAAATCTCAGCAAATATTTTTTCACCCAAACTGGATGATACTTTCAGGTAATGATCAGTACACTAAGGCGACTTGGTTCCCCAAATGTCGTTCTTCTATGTTGAAGCGTTCATTTCCTGTAACACTTTGAATTTTTAGGTTTCACTCTGTTTTCTCCTATATTGATAGATGTATTTGGAACTCTAAATCCAACACGGTTTGTGCTAGCTTCTTGAAACTTGACACAGTAAAGTAGTTTCACGTTCTATCTCTATGTTTTGTTTCCTCTTGATGTAGCCCTAAGCAGTGACTGGCGAGAAACACTTTCATGGAAAGGGGTTGCCAAGCTTCCAAAAATTACGAATCTCCAGAAATCTCAGCAAATATTTTTTCACCCAAACTGGATGATACTTTCAGGTAATGATCAGTACACGAAGGCGACTTGGTTCCCCAAATGTCGTTCTTCTATGTTGAAGCGTTCATTTCCTGTAACAGTTTGAATTTTTAGGTTTCACTCTGTTTTCTCCTATATTGATACATGTATTTGGAACTCTAAATCCAACACGGTTTGTGCTAGCTTCTTGAAACTTGACACAGTAAAGTAGTTTCACGTTCTATCTCTATGTTTTGTTTCCTCTTGATGTAGCCCTAAGCAGTGACTGGCGAGAAACACTTTCATGGAAAGGGGTTGCCAAGCTTCCAAAAATTACGAATCTCCAGAAATCTCAGCAAATATTTTTTCACCCAAACTGGATGATACTTTCAGGTAATGATCAGTACACGAAGGCGACTTGGTTCCCCAAATGTCGTTCTTCTATGTTGAAGCGTTCATTTCCTGTAACAGTTTAAATTTTTAGGTTTCACTCTGTTTTCTCCTATATTGATACATGTATTTGGAACTCTAAATCCAACACGGTTTGTGCTAGCTTCTTGAAACTTGACACAGTAAAGTAGTTTCACGTTCTATCTCTATGTTTTGTTTCCTCTTGATGTAGCCCTAAGCAGTGACTGGCGAGAAACACTTTCATGGAAAGGGGTTGCCAAGCTTCCAAAAATTACGAATCTCCAGAAATCTCAGCAAATATTTTTTCACCCAAACTGGATGATACTTTCAGGTAATGATCAGTACATGAAGGCGACTTGGTTCCCCAAATGTCGTTCTTCTATGTTGAAGCGTTCATTTCCTGTAACAGTTTGAATTTTTAGCTTTCACTCTGTTTTCTCCTATATTGATACATGTATTTGGAACTCTAAATCCAACACGGTTTGTGCTAGCTTCTTGAAACTTGACACAGTAAAGTAGTTTCACGTTCTATCTCTATGTTTTGTTTCCTCTTGATGTAGCCCTAAGCAGTGACTGGCGAGAAACACTTTCATGGAAAGGGGTTGCCAAGCTTCCAAAAATTACGAATCTCCAGAAATCTCAGCAAATATTTTTTCATCCAAACTGGATGATACTTTCAGGTAATGATCAGTACACTAAGGCGACTTGGTTCCCCAATGTTCGTTCTTCTATGTTGAAGCGTTCATTTCCAGTAACAGTTTCAATTTTTAGGTTTCACTCTGTTTTCTCCTATATTGATACATGTATTTGGAACTCTAAATCCAACACGGTTTGTGCTAGCTTCTTGAAACTTGATACAGTAAAGTAGTTTCAGGTTCTGTCTCTATGTTTTGTTTCCTCTTGCTGTAGCCCTAAGCAGTGACTGGCGAGAACCACTTTCATGGAGAGGGGTTGCCAAGCTTCCAAAAATTACGAATCTCCAGAAATCTCAGCAAATATTTTTTCACCCAAACTGGATGATACTT
This sequence comes from Spermophilus citellus, assembly GCF_964194105.1. Lineage (NCBI taxonomy): Eukaryota > Metazoa > Chordata > Mammalia > Rodentia > Sciuridae > Spermophilus > Spermophilus citellus. The sequence continues at coordinate 11,309,109 of NC_138197.1, read as the reverse complement.
TCAGGTAATGATCAGTACACTAAGGCGACTTGGTTCCCCAAATGTCGTTCTTCTATGTTGAAGCGTTCATTTCCTGTAACAGTTTGAATTTTTAGGTTTCACTCTGTTTTCTCCTATATTGATACATGTATTTGGAACTGTAAATCCAACACGGTTTGTGATAGCTTCTTGAAACTTGACACAATAAAGTAGTTTCACGTTCTATCTCTATGTTTTGTTTCCTCTTGATGTAGCCCTAAGCAGTGACTGGCGAGAAACACTTTCATGGAAAGGGTATGCCAAGCTTCCAAAAATTACGAATCTCCAGAAATATCAGCAAATATTTTTTCACCCAAACTGGATGATACTTTCAGGTAATGATCAGTACACTAAGGCGACTTGGTTCCCCAAATGTCGTTCTTCTATGTTGAAGCGTTCATTTCCAGTAACAGTTTGAATTTTTAGGTTTCACTCTGTTTTCTCCTATATTGATACATGTATTTGGAACTCTAAATCCAACACGGTTTGTGCTAGCTTCTTGAAACTTGACACAGTAAAGTAGTTTCAAGTTCTATCTCTATGTTTTGTTTCCTCTTGATGTTGCCCTAAGCAGTGACTGGCGAGAAACACTTTCATGGAAAGGGGTTGCCAAGCTTCCAAAAATTACGAATCTCCAGAAATCTCAGCAAATATTTTTTCACCCAAACTGGATGATACTTTCAGGTAATGATCAGTACACTAAGGCGACTTGGTTCCCCAAATTTTGTTCTTCTATGTTGAAGCGTTCATTTCCTGTAACAGTTTGAATTTTTAGGTTTCACTCTGTTTTCTCCTATATTGATACATGTATTTGGAACTCTAAATCCAACACGGTTTGTCCTAGCTTCTTGAAACTTGACACAATAAAGTAGTTTCACGTTCTATCTCTATGTTTTGTTTCCTCTTGATGTAGCCCTAAGCAGTGACTGGCGAGAAACACTTTCATGGAAAGGGGTTGCCAAGCTTCCAAAAATTACGAATCTCCAGAAATCTCAGCAAATATTTTTTCACCCAAACTGGATGATACTTTCAGGTAATGATCAGTACACGAAGGCGACTTGGTTCCCCAAATTTCGTTCTTCTATGTTGAAGCGTTCATTTCCTGTAACAGTTTGAATTTTTAGGTTTCACTCTGTTTTCTCCTATATTGATACATGTATTTGGAACTCTAAATCCAACACAGTTTGTGCTAGCTTCTTGAAACTTGACACAGTAAAGTAGTTTCACGTTCTATCACTATGTTTTGTTTCATCTTGCTGTAGCCCTAAGCAGTGACTGGCGAAAACCACTTTCATGGAGAGGGGTTGCCAAGCTTCCAAAAATTACGAATCTCCAGAAATCTCAGCAAATATTTTTTCACCCAAACTGGATGATACTTTCAGGTAATGATCAGTACACTAAGGCGACTTGGTTCCCCAAATTTCGTTCTTCTATGTTGAAGCGTTCATTTCCAGTAACAGTTTGAATTTTTAGGTTTCACTCTGTTTTCTCCTAAATTGATACATGTATTTGGAACTCTAAATCCAACACGGTTTGTGCTAGCTTCTTGAAACTTGACACAGTAAAGTAGTTTCACGTTCTATCTCTATGTTTTGTTTCCTCTTGCTGTAGCCCTAAGCAGAGACTGGCGAGAACCACTTTCATGGAGAGGGGTTGCCAAGCTTCCAAAAATTACGAATCTCCAGAAATCTCAGCAAATATTTTTTCACCCAAACTGGATGATACTTTCAGGTAATGATCAGTACACTAAGGCGACTTGGTTTCCCAAATTTCGTTCTTCTATGTTGAAGCGTTCATTTCCAGTAACACTTTGAATTTTTAGGTTTCACTCTGTTTTCTCCTATATTGATAAATGTATTTGGAACTCTAAATCCAACACGGTTTGTGCTAGCTTCTTGAAACTTGACACAGTAAAGTAGTTTCAAGTTCTATCTCTATGTTTTGTTTCCTCTTGATGTAGCCCTAAGCAGTGACTGGCGAGAAACACTTTCATGGAAAGGGGTTGCCAAGCTTCCAAAAATTACGAATCTCAGGAAATCTCAGCAAATATTTTTTCACCCAAACTGGATGATACTTTCAGGTAATTATCAGTACACTAAGGCAACTAGGTTCCCCAAATTTCGTTCTTCTATGTTGAAGCGTTCATTTCCAGTAACAGTTTGAATTTTTAGGTTTCACTCTGTTTTCTCCTATATTGATACATGTATTTGGAACTCTAAATCCAACACGGTTTGTGCTAGCTTCTTGAAACTTGACACAGCAAAGTAGTTTCAAGTTCTATCTCTATGTTTTGTTTCCTCTTGATGTAGCCCTAAGCAGTGACTGGCGAGAAACACTTTCATGGAAAGGGCTTGCCAAGCTTCCAAAAATTACGAATCTCCAGAAATCTCAGCAAATATTTTTTCACCCAAACTGGATGATACTTTCAGGTAATGATCAGTACACTAAGGCGACTTGGTTCCCCAAATGTCGTTCTTCTATGTTGAAGCGTTCATTTCCAGTAAGAGTTTGAATTTTTAGGTTTCACTCTGTTTTCTCCTATATTGATAGATGTATTTGGAACTCTAAATCCAACACGGTTTGTGCTAGCTTCTTGAAACTTGACACAGTAAAGTAGTTTCAAGTTCTATCTCTATGTTTTGTTTCCTCTTGATGTAGCCCTAAGCAGTGACTGGCGAGAAACACTTTCATGGAAAGGGGTTGCCAAGCTTCCAAAAATTACGAATCTCCAGAAATCTCAGCAAATATTTTTTCACCCAAACTGGATGATACTTTCAGGTAATGATCAGTACACTAAGGCGACTTGGTTCCCCAAATGTCGTTCTTCTATGTTGAAGCGTTCATTGCCTGTAACAGTTTGAATTTTTAGGTTTCACTCTGTTTTCTCCTATATTGATACATGTATTTGGAACTCTAAATCCAACACGGTTTGTGCTAGCTTCTTGAAACTTGACACAATAAAGTAGTTTCACGTTCTATCTCTATGTTTTGTTTCCTCTTGCTGTAGCCCTAAGCAGTGACTGGCGAGAACCACTTTCATGGAGAGGGGTTCCCAAGCTTCCAAAACTTACGAATCTCCAGAAATCTCAGCAAATATTTTTTCACCCAAACTGGATGATACTTTCAGGTAATGATCAGTACACTAAGGCGACTTGGTTCCCCAAATGTCGTTCTTCTATGTTGAAGCGTTCATTTCCAGTAACAGTTTGAATTTTTAGGTTTCACTCTGTTTTCTCCTATATTGATAGATGTATTTGGAACTCTAAATCCAACACGGTTTGTGCTAGCTTCTTGAAACTTGACACAGTAAAGTAGTTTCAAGTTCTATCTCTATGTTTTGTTTCCTCTTGATGTCGCCCTAAGCAGTGACTGGCGAGAAACACTTTCATGGAAAGGGGTTGCCAAGCTTCCAAAAATTACGAATCTCCAGAAATCTCAGCAAATATTTTTTCACCCAAACTGGATGATACTTTCAGGTAATGATCAGTACACTAAGGCGACTTGGTTCCCCAAATTTCGTTCTTCTATGTTGAAGCGTTCATTTCCTGTAACAGTTTGAATTTTTAGGTTTCACTCTGTTTTCTCCTATATTGATACATGTATTTGGAACTCTAAATCCAACACGGTTTGTGCTAGCTTCTTGAAACTTGACACAATAAAGTAGTTTCACGTTCTATCTCTATGTTTTGTTTCCTCTTGATGTAGCCCTAAGCAGTGACTGGCGAGAAACACTTTCATGGAAAGGGGTTGCCAAGCTTCCAAAAATTACGAATCTCCAGAAATCTCAGCAAATATTTTTTCACCCAAACTGGATGATACTTTCAGGTAATGATCAGTACACGAAGGCGACTTGGTTCCCCAAATGTTGTTCTTCTATGTTGAAGCGTTCATTTCCTGTAACAGTTTGAATTTTTAGGTTTCACTCTGTTTTCTCCTATATTGATACATGTATTTGGAACTCTAAATCCAACACGGTTTGTGCTAGCTTCTTGAAACTTGATACAGTAAAGTAGTTTCACGTTCTATCTCTATGTTTTGTTTCCTCTTGCTGTAGCCCTAAGCAGTGACTGGCGAGAACCACTTTCATGGAGAGGGGTTGCCAAGCTTCCAAAAATTACGAATCTCCAGAAATCTCAGCAAATATTTTTTCACCCAAACTGGATGATTCTTTCAGGTAATGATCAGTACACGAAGGCGACTTGGTTCCCCAAATGTCGTTCTTCTATGTTGAAGCGTTCATTTCCAGTAACACTTTGAATTTTTAGGTTTCACTCTGTTTTCTCCTATATTGATAGATGTATTTGGAACTCTAAATCCAACACGGTTTGTGCTAGCTTCATGAAACTTGACAAAGTAAAGTAGTTTCAGGTTCTATCTCTATATTCTGTTTCCTCTTGATGTAGCCCTAAGCAGTGACTGGTGAGAAACACTTTCATGGAAAAAGGTTGCCAAGCTTCCAAAAGTTACGAATCTCCAGAAATCTCAGCAAATATTTTTTCACCCAAACTGGATGATACTTTCAGGTAATGATCAGTACACGAAGGCGACTTGGTTCCCCAAATTTCGTTCTTCTATGTTGAAGCGTTCATTTCCAGTAACAGTTTGAATTTTTAGGTTTCACTCTGTTTTCTCCTATATTGATACATGTATTTGGAACTCTAAATCCAACACGGTTTGTGCTAGCTTCTTCAAACTTGACACAGTAAAGTAGTTTCACGTTCTATCTCTATGTTTTGTTTCCTCTTGCTGTAGCCCTAAGCAGTGACTGGCGAGAACCACTTTCATGGAGAGGGGTTGCCAAGCTTCCAAAAATTACGAATCTCCAGAAATCTCAGCAAATATTTTTTCACCCACACTGGATGATACTTTCAGTTAATGATCAGTACACGAAGGCGACTTGGTTCCCCAAATGTCGTTCTTCTATGTTGAAGCGTTCATTTCCAGTAACACTTTGAATTTTTAGGTTTCACTCTTTCTCCTATATTGATACATGTATTTGGAACTCTAAATCCAACACGGTTTGTGCTAGCTTCTTGAAACTTGATACAGTAAAGTAGTTTCACGTTCTATCTCTATGTTTTGTTTCCTCTTGCTGTAGCCCTAAGCAGTGACTGGCGAGAACCACTTTCATGGAGAGGGGTTGCCAAGCTTCCAAAAATTACGAATCTCCAGAAATCTCAGCAAATATTTTTTCACCCAAACTGGATGATACTTTCAGGTAATGATCAGTACACGAAGGCGACTTGGTTCCCCAAATGTCGTTCTTCTATGTTGAAGCGTTCATTTCCAGTAACACTTTGAATTTTTAGGTTTCACTCTGTTTTCTCCTATATTGATAGATGTATTTGGAACTCTAAATCCAACACGGTTTGTGCTAGCTTCATGAAACTTGACACAGTAAAGTATTTTCACGTTCTGTCTCTATGTTTTGTTTCCTCTTGCTGTAGCCCTAAGCAGTGACTGGCGAGAAACACTTTCATGGAAAGGGGTTGCCAAGCTTCCAAAATTTACGAATCTCCAGAAATCTCAGCAAATATTTTTTCACCCAAACTGGATGATACTTTCAGGTAATGATCAGTACACTAAGGCGACTTGGTTCCCCAAATGTCGTTCTTCTATGTTGAAGCGTTCATTTCCAGAAACAGTTTGAATTTTTAGGTTTCACTCTGTTTTCTCCTATATTGATAGACGTATTTGGAACTCTAAATCCAACACGGTTTGTGCTAGCTTCTTGAAACTTGACACAGTAAAGTAGTTACAAGTTCTATCTCTATGTTTTGTTTCCTCTTGATGTAGCCCTAAGCAGTGACTGGCGAGAAACACTTTCATGGACAGGGGTTGCCAAGCTTCCAAAAATTACGAATCTCCAGAAATCTCAGCAAATATTTTTTCACCCAAACTGGATGATACTTTCAGGTAATGATCAGTACACTAAGGCGACTTGGTTCCCCAAATGTCGTTCTTCTATGTTGAAGCGTTCATTTCCTGTAACAGTTTGAATTTTTAGGTTTCACTCTGTTTTCTCCTATATTGATACATGTATTTGGAACTCTAAATCCAACACGGTTTGTGCTAGCTTCTTGAAACTTGACACAGTAAAGTAGTTTCACGTTCTATCTCTATGTTTTGTTTCCTCTTGATGTAGCCCTAAGCAGTGACTGGCGAGAAACACTTTCATGGAAAGGGGTTGCCAAGCTTCCAAAAATTACGAATCTCCAGAAATCTCAGCAAATATTTTTTCATCCAAACTGGATGATACTTTCAGGTAATGATCAGTACACTAAGGCGACTTGGTTCCCCAATGTTCGTTCTTCTATGTTGAAGCGTTCATTTCCAGTAACAGTTTCAATTTTTAGGTTTCACTCTGTTTTCTCCTATATTGATACATGTATTTGGAACTCTAAATCCAACACGGTTTGTGCTAGCTTCTTGAAACTTGATACAGTAAAGTAGTTTCAGGTTCTATCTCTATGTTTTGTTTCCTCTTGCTGTAGCCCTAAGCAGTGACTGGCGAGAACCACTTTCATGGAGAGGGGTTGCCAAGCTTCCAAAAATTACGAATCTCCAGAAATCTCAGCAAATATTTTTTCACCCAAACTGGATGATACTTTCAGGTAATGATCAGTACACTAAGGCGACTTGGTTCCCCAAATGTCGTTCTTCTATGTTGAAGCGTTCATTTCCTGTAACAGTTTGAATTTTTAGGTTTCACTCTGTTTTCTCCTATATTGATACATGTATTTGGAACTGTAAATCCAACACGGTTTGTGATAGCTTCTTGAAACTTGACACAATAAAGTAGTTTCACGTTCTATCTCTATGTTTTGTTTCCTCTTGATGTAGCCCTAAGCAGTGACTGGCGAGAAACACTTTCATGGAAAGGGTATGCCAAGCTTCCAAAAATTACGAATCTCCAGAAATATCAGCAAATATTTTTTCACCCAAACTGGATGATACTTTCAGGTAATGATCAGTACACTAAGGCGACTTGGTTCCCCAAATGTCGTTCTTCTATGTTGAAGCGTTCATTTCCAGTAACAGTTTGAATTTTTAGGTTTCACTCTGTTTTCTCCTATATTGATACATGTATTTGGAACTCTAAATCCAACACGGTTTGTGCTAGCTTCTTGAAACTTGACACAGTAAAGTAGTTTCACGTTCTATCTCTATGTTTTGTTTCCTCTTGATGTAGCCCTAAGCAGTGACTGGCGAGAAACACTTTCTTGGAAAGGGGTTGCCAAGCTTCCAAAAATTACGAATCTCCAGAAATCTCAGCAAATATTTTTTCACCCAAACTGGATGATACTTTCAGGTAATGATCAGTACACTAAGGCGACTTGGTTCCCCAAATTTTGTTCTTCTATGTTGAAGCGTTCATTTCCTGTAACAGTTTGAATTTTTAGGTTTCACTCTGTTTTCTCCTATATTGATACATGTATTTGGAACTCTAAATCCAACACGGTTTGTGCTAGCTTCTTGAAACTTGACACAATAAAGTAGTTTCACGTTCTATCTCTATGTTTTGTTTCCTCTTGATGTAGCCCTAAGCAGTGACTGGCGAGAAACACTTTCATGGAAAGGGGTTGCCAAGCTTCCAAAAATTACGAATCTCCAGAAATCTCAGCAAATATTTTTTCACCCAAACTGGATGATACTTTCAGGTAATGATCAGTACACGAAGGCGACTTGGTTCCCCAAATTTCGTTCTTCTATGTTGAAGCGTTCATTTCCTGTAACAGTTTGAATTTTTAGGTTTCACTCTGTTTTCTCCTATATTGATACATGTATTTGGAACTCTAAATCCAACACAGTTTGTGCTAGCTTCTTGAAACTTGACACAGTAAAGTAGTTTCACGTTCTATCACTATGTTTTGTTTCATCTTGCTGTAGCCCTAAGCAGTGACTGGCGAAAACCACTTTCATGGAGAGGGGTTGCCAAGCTTCCAAAAATTACGAATCTCCAGAAATCTCAGCAAATATTTTTTCACCCAAACTGGATGATACTTTCAGGTAATGATCAGTACACTAAGGCGACTTGGTTCCCCAAATTTCGTTCTTCTATGTTGAAGCGTTCATTTCCAGTAGCAGTTTGAATTTTTAGGTTTCACTCTGTTTTCTCCTAAATTGATACATGTATTTGGAACTCTAAATCCAACACGGTTTGTGCTAGCTTCTTGAAACTTGACACAGTAAAGTAGTTTCACGTTCTATCTCTATGTTTTGTTTCCTCTTGCTGTAGCCCTAAGCAGAGACTGGCGAGAACCACTTTCATGGAGAGGGGTTGCCAAGCTTCCAAAAATTACGAATCTCCAGAAATCTCAGCAAATATTTTTTCACCCAAACTGGATGATACTTTCAGGTAATGATCAGTACACTAAGGCGACTTGGTTTCCCAAATTTTGTTCTTCTATGTTGAAGCGTTCATTTCCAGTAACACTTTGAATTTTTAGGTTTCACTCTGTTTTCTCCTATATTGATAAATGTATTTGGAACTCTAAATCCAACACGGTTTGTGCTAGCTTCTTGAAACTTGACACAGTAAAGTAGTTTCAAGTTCTATCTCTATGTTTTGTTTCCTCTTGATGTAGCCCTAAGCAGTGACTGGCGAGAAACACTTTAATGGAAAGGGGTTGCCAAGCTTCCAAAAATTACGAATCTCCAGAAATCTCAGCAAATATTTTTTCACCCAAACTGGATGATACTTTCAGGTAATTATCAGTACACTAAGGCGACTAGGTTCCCCAAATTTCGTTCTTCTATGTTGAAGCGTTCATTTCCAGTAACAGTTTGAATTTTTAGGTTTCACTCTGTTTTCTCCTATATTGATACATGTATTTGGAACTCTAAATCCAACACGGTTTGTGCTAGCTTCTTGAAACTTGACACAGTAAAGTAGTTTCAAGTTCTATCTCTATGTTTTGTTTCCTCTTGATGTAGCCCTAAGCAGTGACTGGCGAGAAACACTTTCATGGAAAGGGCTTGCCAAGCTTCCAAAAATTACGAATCTCCAGAAATCTCAGCAAATATTTTTTCACCCAAACTGGATGATACTTTCAGGTAATGATCAGTACACTAAGGCGACTTGGTTCCCCAAATGTCGTTCTTCTATGTTGAAGCGTTCATTTCCAGTAACAGTTTGAATTTTTAGGTTTCACTCTGTTTTCTCCTATATTGATAGATGTATTTGGAACTCTAAATCCAACACGGTTTGTGCTAGCTTCTTGAAACTTGACACAGTAAAGTAGTTTCAAGTTCTATCTCTATGTTTTGTTTCCTCTTGATGTAGCCCTAAGCAGTGACTGGCGAGAAACACTTTCATGGAAAGGGGTTGCCAAGCTTCCAAAAATTACGAATCTCCAGAAATCTCAGCAAATATTTTTTCACCCAAACTGGATGATACTTTCAGGTAATGATCAGTACACGAAGGCGACTTGGTTCCCCAAATGTCGTTCTTCTATGTTGAAGCGTTCATTTCCTGTAACAGTTTGAATTTTTAGGTTTCACTCTGTTTTCTCCTATATTGATACATGTATTTGGAACTCTAAATCCAACACGGTTTGTGCTAGCTTCTTGAAACTTGACACAATAAAGTAGTTTCAGGTTCTATCTCTATGTTTTGTTTCCTCTTGATGTAGCCCTAAGCAGTGACTGGCGAGAAACACTTTCATGGAAAGGGGTTGCCAAGCTTCCAAAAATTACGAATCTCCAGAAATCTCAGCAAATATTTTTTCACCCAAACTGGATGATACTTTCAGGTAATGATCAGTACACTAAGGCGACTTGGTTCCCCAAATGTCGTTCTTCTATGTTGAAGTGTTCATTTCCTGTAACAGTTTGAATTTTTAGGTTTCACTCTGTTTTCTCCTATATTGATACATGTATTTGGAACTCTAAATCCAACACGGTTTGTGCTAGCTTCTTGAAACTTGACACAGTAAAGTAGTTTCAAGTTCTATCTCTATGTTTTGTTTCCTCTTGCTGTAGCCCTAAGCAGTGACTGGCGAGAACCACTTTCATGGAAAGGGGTTGCCAAGCTTCCAAAAATTACGAATCTCCAGAAATCTCAGGAAATATTTTTTTCACCCAAACTGGATGATACTTTCAGGTAATGATCAGTACACTAAGGCGACTTGGTTCCCCAAATGTCGTTCTTCTATGTTGAAGCGTTCATTTCCTGTAACAGTTTGAATTTTTAGGTTTCACTCTGTTTTCTCCTATATAGATAGATGTATTTTGAACTCTAAATCCAACACGGTTTGTGCTATCTTCTTGAAACTTGACACAGTAAAGTAGTTTCAAGTTCTATCTCTATGTTTTGTTTCCTCTTGATGTAGCCCTAAGCAGTGACTGGCGAGAAACACTTTCATGGAAAGGGGTTGCCAAGCTTCCAAAAATTACGAATCTCCAGAAATCTCAGCAAATATTTTTTCACCCAAACTGGATGATACTTTCAGGTAATGATCAGTACACTAAGGCGACTTGGTTCCCCAAATGTCGTTCTTCTATGTTGAAGCGTTCATTTCCTGTAACAGTTTGAATTTTTAGGTTTCACTCTGTTTTCTCCTATATTGATACATGTATTTGGAACTGTAAATCCAACACGGTTTGTGATAGCTTCTTGAAACTTGACACAATAAAGTAGTTTCACGTTCTATCTCTATGATTTGTTTCCTCTTGATGTAGCCCTAAGCAGTGACTGGCGAGAAACACTTTCATGGAAAGGGTATGCCAAGCTTCCAAAAATTACGAATCTCCAGAAATCTCAGCAAATATTTTTTCACCCAAACTGGATGATACTTTCAGGTAATGATCAGTACACGAAGGCGACTTGGTTCCCCAAATGTCGGTCTTCTATGTTGAAGCGTTCATTTCCAGTAACACTTTGAATTTTTAGGTTTCACTCTGTTTTCTCCTATATTGATAGATGTATTTGGAACTCTAAATCCAACACGGTTTGTGCTAGCTTCATGAAACTTGACAAAGTAAAGTAGTTTCACGTTCTATCTCTATATTCTCTTTCCTCTTGATGTAGCCCTAAGCAGTGACTGGTGAGAAACACTTTCATGGAAAAAGGTTGCCAAGCTTCCAAAAGTTACGAATCTCCAGAAATCTCAGCAAATATTTTTTCACCCAAACTGGATGATACTTTCAGGTAATGATCAGTACACGAAGGCGACTTGGTTCCCCAAATTTCGTTCTTCTATGTTGAAGCGTTCATTTCCAGTAACAGTTTGAATTTTTAGGTTTCACTCTGTTTTCTCCTATATTGATACATGTATTTGGAACTCTAAATCCAACACGGTTTGTGCTAGCTTCTTGAAACTTGACACAGTAAAGTAGTTTCACGTTCTATCTCTATGTTTTGTTTCCTCTTGCTGTAGCCCTAAGCAGTGACTGGCGAGAACCACTTTCATGGAGAGGGGTTGCCAAGCTTCCAAAAATTACGAATCTCCAGAAATCTCAGCAAATATTTTTTCACCCACACTGGATGATACTTTCAGTTAATGATCAGTACACGAAGGCGACTTGGTTCCCCAAATGTCGTTCTTCTATGTTGAAGCGTTCATTTCCAGTAACACTTTGAATTTTTAGGTTTCACTCTGTTTTCTCCTATATTGATAGATGTATTTGGAACTCTAAATCCAACACGGTTTGTGCTAGCTTCATGAAACTTGACACAGTAAAGTATTTTCACGTTCTGTCTCTATGTTTTGTTTCCTCTTGCTGTAGCCCTAAGCAGTGACTGGCGAGAAACACTTTCATGGAAAGGGGTTGCCAAGCTTCCAAAAGTTACGAATCTCCAGAAATCTCAGCAAATATTTTTTCACCCAAACTGGATGATACTTTCAGGTAATGATCAGTACACTAAGGCTACTTGGTTCCCCAAATGTCGTTCTTCTATGTTGAAGCGTTCATTTCCAGAAACAGTTTGAATTTTTAGGTTTCACTCTGTTTTCTCCTATATTGATAGACGTATTTGGAACTCTAAATCCAACACGGTTTGTGCTAGCTTCTTGAAACTTGACACAGTAAAGTAGTTTCAAGTTCTATCTCTATGTTTTGTTTCCTCTTGATGTAGCCCTAAGCAGTGACTGGCGAGAAACACTTTCATGGACAGGGGTTGCCAAGCTTCCAAAAATTACGAATCTCCAGAAATCTCAGCAAATATTTTTTCACCCAAACTGGATGATACTTTCAGGTAATGATCAGTACACTAAGGCGACTTGGTTCCCCAAATGTCGTTCTTCTATGTTGAAGCGTTCATTTCCTGTAACAGTTTGAATTTTTAGGTTTCACTCTGTTTTCTCCTATATTGATAGATGTATTTGGAACTCTAAATCCAACACGGTTTGTGCTAGCTTCTTGAAACTTGACACAGTAAAGTAGTTTCACGTTCTATCACTATGTTTTGTTTCATCTTGCTGTAGCCCTAAGCAGTGACTGGCGAAAACCACTTTCATGGAGAGGGGTTGCCAAGCTTCCAAAAATTACGAATCTCCAGAAATCTCAGCAAATATTTTTTCACCCAAACTGGATGATACTTTCAGGTAATGATCAGTACACTAAGGCGACTTGGTTCCCCAAATTTCGTTCTTCTATGTTGAAGCGTTCATTTCCAGTAACACTTTGAATTTTTAGGTTTCACTCTGTTTTCTCCTAAATTTATACATGTATTTGGAACTCTAAATCCAACACGGTTTGTGCTAGCTTCTTGAAACTTGACACAGTAAAGTAGTTTCAAGTTCTATCTCTATGTTTTGTTTCCTCTTGATGTAGCCCTAAGCAGTGACTGGCGAGAAACACTTTCATGGAAAGGGGTTGCCAAGCTTCCAAAAATTACGAATCTCCAGAAATCTCAGCAAATATTTTTTCACCCAAACTGGATGATACTTTCACGTAATGATCAGTACACTAAGGCGACTTGGTTCCCCAAATGTCGTTCTTCTATGTTGAAGCGTTCATTTCCTGTAACAGTTTGAATTTTTAGGTTTCACTCTGTTTTCTCCTATATTGATAGATGTATTTGGAACTCTAAATCCAACACGGTTTGTGCTAGCTTCTTGAAACTTGACACAGTAAAGTAGTTTCACGTTCTATCTCTATGTTTTGTTTCCTCTTGATGTAGCCCTAAGCAGTGACTGGCGAGAACCACTTTCATGGACAGGGGTTGCCAAGCTTCCAAAAATTACGAATCTCCAGAAATCTCAGCAAATATTTTTTCACCCAAACTGGATGATACTTTCAGGTAATGATCAGTACACTAAGGCGACTTGGTTCCCCAAAGATCGTTCTTCTATGTTGAAGCGTTCATTTCCAGTAACAGTTTGAATTTTTAGGTTTCACTTTCTTTTCTCCTATATTGATACATGTATTTGGAACTCTAAATCCAACACGGTTTGTGCTAGCTTCTTGAAACTTGACACAGTATAGTAGTTTCACGTTCTATCTCTATGTTTTGTTTCCTCTTGCTGTAGCCCTAAGCAGTGACTGGCGAGAAACACTTTCATGGAGAGGGGTTGCCAAGCTTCCAAAAATTATGAATCTCCAGAAATCTCAGCAAATATATTTTCACCCAAACTGGATGATACTTTCAGGTAATGATCAGTACACGAAGGCGACTTGGTTCCCCAAATGTCGTTCTTCTATGTTGAAGCGTTCATTTCCAGTAACACTTTGAATTTTTAGGTTTCACTCTGTTTTCTCCTATATTGATAGATGTATTTGGAACTCTAAATCCAACACGGTTTGTGCTAGCTTCATGAAACTTGACAAAGTAAAGTAGTTTCAGGTTCTATCTCTATATTCTGTTTCCTCTTGATGTAGCCCTAAGCAGTGACTGGTGAGAAACACTTTCATGGAAAAAGGTTGCCAAGCTTCCAAAAGTTACGAATCTCCTGAAATCTCAGCAAATATTTTTTCACCCAAACTGGATGATACTTTCAGGTAATGATCAGTACACGAAGGCGATTTGGTTCCCCAAATGTCGTTCTTCTATGTTGAAGCGTTCATTTCCTGTAACAGTTTGAATTTTTAGGTTTCACTCTGTTTTCTCCTATATTGATAGATGTATTTGGAACTCTAAATCCAACACGGTTTGTGCTAGCTTCTTGAAACTTGACACAGTAAAGTAGTTTCACGTTCTATCTCTATGTTTTGTTTCCTCTTGATGTAGCCCTAAGCAGTGACTGGCGAGAACCACTTTCATGGACAGGGGTTGCCAAGCTTCCAAAAATTACGAATCTCCAGAAATCTCAGCAAATATTTTTTCACCCAAACTGGATGATACTTTCAGGTAATGATCAGTACACTAAGGCGACTTGGTTCCCCAAAGATCGTTCTTCTATGTTGAAGCGTTCATTTCCAGTAACAGTTTGAATTTTTAGGTTTCACTTTCTTTTCTCCTATATTGATACATGTATTTGGAACTCTAAATCCAACACGGTTTGTGCTAGCTTCTTGAAACTTGACACAGTAAAGTAGTTTCACGTTCTATCTCTATGTTTTGTTTCCTCTTGCTGTAGCCCTAAGCAGTGACTGGCGAGAAACACTTTCATGGAGAGGGGTTGCCAAGCTTCCAAAAATTATGAATCTCCAGAAATCTCAGCAAATATATTTTCACCCAAACTGGATGATACTTTCAGGTAATGATCAGTACACGAAGGCGACTTGGTTCCCCAAATGTCGTTCTTCTATGTTGAAGCGTTCATTTCCAGTAACACTTTGAATTTTTAGGTTTCACTCTGTTTTCTCCTATATTGATAGATGTATTTGGAACTCTAAATCCAACACGGTTTGTGCTAGCTTCATGAAACTTGACAAAGTAAAGTAGTTTCAGGTTCTATCTCTATATTCTGTTTCCTCTTGATGTAGCCCTAAGCAGTGACTGGTGAGAAACACTTTCATGGAAAAAGGTTGCCAAGCTTCCAAAAGTTACGAATCTCCTGAAATCTCAGCAAATATTTTTTCACCCAAACTGGATGATACTTTCAGGTAATGATCAGTACACGAAGGCGACTTGGTTCCCCAACGTTCATTCTTCTATGTTGAAGCGTTCATTTCCAGTAACAGTTTGAATTTTTAGGTTTCACTCTGTTTTCTCCTATATTGATACATGTATTTGGAACTCTAAATCCAACACGGTTTGTGCTAGCTTCTTGAAACTTGATACAGTAAAGTAGTTTCACGTTCTATCTCTATGTTTTGTTTCCTCTTGCTGTAGCCCTAAGCAGTGACTGGCGAGAACCACTTTCATGGAGAGGGGTTGCCAAGCTTCCAAAAATTACGAATCTCCAAAAATCTCAGCAAATATTTTTTCATCCAAACTGGATGATACTTTCAGGTAATGATCAGTACACTAAGGCGACTTGGTTCCCCAAAGTTCGTTCTTCTATGTTGAAGCGTTCATTTCCAGTAACAGTTTCAATTTTTAGGTTTCACTGTTTTCTCCTATATTGATACATGTATTTGGAACTCTAAATCCAACACGGTTTGTGCTAGCTTCTTGAAACTTGATACAGTAAAGTAGTTTCACGTTCTATCTCTATGTTTTGTTTCCTCTTGCTGTAGCCCTAAGCAGTGACTGGCGAGAACCACTTTCATGGAGAGGGGTTGCCAAGCTTCCAAAAGTTACGAATCTCCAGAAATCTCAGCAAATATTTTTTCACCCAAACTGGATGATACTTTCAGGTAATGATCAGTACACGAAGGCGACTTGGTTCCCCAAATGTCGTTCTTCTATGTTGAAGCGTTCATTTCCAGTAACACTTTGAATTTTTAGGTTTCACTCTGTTTTCTCCTATATTGATAGATGTATTTGGAACTCTAAATCCAACACGGTTTGTGTTAGCTTCATGAAACTTGACACAGTAAAGTATTTTCACGTTCTGTCTCTATGTTTTGTTTCCTCTTGCTGTAGCCCTAAGCAGTGACTGGCGAGATACACTTTCATGGAAAGGGGTTGCCAAGCTTCCAAAAGTTACGAATCTCCAGAAATCTCAGCAAATATTTTTTCACCCAAACTGGATGATACTTTCAGGTAATGATCAGTACACTAAGGCGACTTGGTTCCCCAAATTTCGTTCTTCTATGTTGAAGCGTTCATTTCCAGTAACAGTTTGAATTTTTAGGTTTCACTCTGTTTTCTCCTAAATTGATAGATGTATTTGGAACTCTAAATCCAACACGGTTTGTGCTAGCTTCTTGAAACTTGACACAGTAAAGTAGTTTCACGTTCTATCTCTATGTTTTGTTTCCTCTTGATGTAGCCCTAAGCAGTGACTGGCGAGAAACACTTTCATGGAAAGGGGTTGCCAAGCTTCCAAAAATTACGAATCTCCAGAAATCTCAGCATGTATTTTTTCACCCAAACTGGATGATACTTTCAGGTAATGATCAGCACACTAAGGCGACTTGGTTCCCCAAATGTCGTTCTTCTATGTTGAAGCGTTCATTTCCTGTAACAGTTTGAATTTTTAGGTTTCACTCTATTTTCTCCTATATTGATACATGTATTTGGAACTCTAAATCCAACACGGTTTGTGCTAGCTTCTTGAAACTTGACACAGTAAAGTAGTTTCACGTTCTATCTCTATGTTTTGTTTCCTCTTGCTGTAGCCCTAAGCAGTGACTGGCGAGAACCACTTTCATGGAAAGGGGTTGCCAAGCTTCCAAATATTACGAATCTCCAGAAATCTCAGCAAATATTTTTTCACCCAAACTGGATGATACTTTCAGGTAATGATCAGTACACGAAGGCGACTTGGTTCCCCAAAGTTCGTTCTTCTATGTTGAAGCGTTCATTTCCAGTAACATTTGAATTTTTAGGTTTCACTCTGTTTTCTCCTATATTGATACATGTATTTGGAACTCTAAATCCAACAAGGTTTGTGCTAGCTTCTTGAAACTTGACACAGAAAAGTAGTTTCACGTTCTATCTCTATGTTTTGTTTCCTCTTGCTGTAGCCCTAAGCAGTGACTGGCGAGAACCACTTTCATGGAAAGGGGTTGCCAAGCTTCCAAAAATTACGAATCTCCAGAAATCTCAGCAAATATTTTTTCACCCACACTGGATGATACTTTCAGGTAATGATCAGTACACTAAGGCGACTTGGTTTCCCAAATTTCGTTCTTCTATGTTGAAGCGTTCATTTCCAGTAACACTTTGAATTTTTAGGTTTCACTTGTTTTCTCCTATATTGATAAATGTATTTGGAACTCTAAATCCAACACGGTTTGTGCTAGCTTCTTGAAACTTGACACAGTAAAGTAGTTTCAAGTTCTATCTCTATGTTTTGTTTCCTCTTGATGTAGCCCTAAGCAGTGACTGGCGAGAAACACTTTCATGGAAAGGGTTTGCCAAGCTTCCAAAAATTACGAATCTCCAGAAATCTCAGCAAATATTTTTTCACCCAAACTGGATGATACTTTCAGGTAATTATCAGTACACTAAGGCGACTAGGTTCCCCAAATTTCGTTCTTCTATGTTGAAGCGTTCATTTCCAGGAACAGTTTCAATTTTTAGGTTTCACTCTGTTTTCTCCTATATTGATACATGTATTTGGAACTCTAAATACAACACGGTTTGTGCTAGCTTCTTGAAACTTGACACAGTAAAGTAGTTTCAAGTTCTATCTCTATGTTTTGTTTCCTCTTGATGTAGCCCTAAGCAGTGACTGGCGAGAAACACTTTCATGGAAAGGGCTTGCCAAGCTTCCAAAAATTACGAATCTCCAGAAATCTCAGCAAATATTTTTTCACCCAAACTGGATGATACTTTCAGGTAATGATCAGTACACTAAGGCGACTTGGTTCCCCAAATGTCGTTCTTCTATGTTGAAGCGTTCATTTCCAGTAACAGTTTGAATTTTTAGGTTTCACTCTGTTTTCTCCTATATTGATAGATGTATTTGGAACTCTAAATCCAACACGGTTTGTGCTAGCTTCTTGAAACTTGACACAGTAAAGTAGTTTCAAGTTCTATCTCTATGTTTTGTTTCCTCTTGCTGTAGCCCTAAGCAGTGACTGGCGAGAAACACTTTCATGGAAAGGGGTTGCCAAGCTTCCAAAAATTACGAATCTCCAGAAATCTCAGCGAATATTTTTTCACCCAAACTGGATGATACTTTCAGGTAATGATCAGTACACTAAGGCGACTTGGTTCCCCAAATGTCGTTCTTCTATGTTGAAGCGTTCATTTCCTGTAACAGTTTGAATTTTTAGGTTTCACTCTGTTTTCTCCTATATTGATACATGTATTTGGAACTCTAAATCCAACACGGTTTGTGCTAGCTTCTTGAAACTTGACACAATAAAGTAGTTTCAGGTTCTATCTCTATGTTTTGTTTCCTCTTGATGTAGCCCTAAGCAGTGACTGGCGAGAAACACTTTCATGGAAAGGGGTTGCCAAGCTTCCAAAAATTACGAATCTCCAGAAATCTCAGCAAATATTTTTTCACCCAAACTGGATGATACTTTCAGGTAATGATCAGTACACTAAGGCGACTTGGTTCCCCAAATGTCGTTCTTCTATGTTGAAGCGTTCATTTCCTGTAACAGTTTGAATTTTTAGGTTTCACTCTGTTTTCTCCTATATTGATACATGTATTTGGAACTGTAAATACAACACGGTTTGTGATAGCTTCTTGAAACTTGACACAATAAAGTAGTTTCACGTTCTATCTCTATGTTTTGTTTCCTCTTGATGTAGCCCTAAGCAGTGACTGGCGAGAAACACTTTCATGGAAAGGGTATGCCAAGCTTCCAAAAATTACGAATCTCCAGAAATCTCAGCAAATATTTTTTCACCCAAACTGGATGATACTTTCAGGTAATGATCAGTACACTAAGGCGACTTGGTTCCCCAAATGTCGTTCTTCTATGTTGAAGCGTTCATTTCCAGTAACAGTTTGAATTTTTAGGTTTCACTCTGTTTTCTCCTATATTGATAGATGTATTTGGAACTCTAAATCCAACACGGTTTGTGCTAGCTTCTTGAAACTTGACACAGTAAAGTAGTTTCAAGTTCTATCTCTATGTTTTGTTTCCTCTTGATGTAGCCCTAAGCAGTGACTGGCGAGAAACACTTTCATGGAAAGGGGTTGCCAAGCTTCCAAAAATTACGAATCTCCAGAAATCTCAGCAAATATTTTTTCACCCAAACTGGATGATACTTTCAGGTAATGATCAGTACACTAAGGCGACTTGGTTCCCCAAATTTCGTTCTTCTATGTTGAAGCGTTCATTTCCTGTAACAGTTTGAATTTTTAGGTTTCACTCTGTTTTCTCCTATATTGATACATGTATTTGGAACTCTAAATCCAACACGGTTTGTGCTAGCTTCTTGAAACTTGACACAATAAAGTAGTTTCACGTTCTATCTCTATGTTTTGTTTCCTCTTGATGTAGCCCTAAGCAGTGACTGGCGAGAAACACTTTAATGGAAAGGGGTTGCCAAGCTTCCAAAAATTACGAATCTCCAGAAATCTCAGCAAATATTTTTTCACCCAAACTGGATGATAATTTCAGGTAATGATCAGTACACTAAGGCGACTTGGTTCCCCAAATTTCGTTCTTCTATGTTGAAGCGTTCATTTCCTGTAACAGTTTGAATTTTTAGGTTTCACTCTGTTTTCTCCTATATTGATACATGTATTTGGAACTCTAAATCCAACACGGTTTGTGCTAGCTACTTGAAACTTGACACAGTAAAGTAGTTTCACGTTCTATCACTATGTTTTGTTTCCTCTTGCTGTAGCCCTAAGCAGTGACTGGCGAAAACCACTTTCATGGAGAGGGGTTGCCAAGCTTCCAAAAATTACGAATCTCCAGAAATCTCAGCAAATATTTTTTCACCCAAACTGGATGATACTTTCAGGTAATGATCAGTACACTAAGGCGACTTGGTTCCCCAAATGTCGTTCTTCTATGTTGAAGCGTTCATTTCCAGTAACACTTTGAATTTTTAGGTTTCACTCTGTTTTCTCCTAAATTGATACATGTATTTGGAACTCTAAATCCAACACGGTTTGTGCTAGCTTCTTGAAACTTGACACAGTAAAGTAGTTTCAAGTTCTATCTCTATGTTTTGTTTCCTCTTGATGTAGCCCTAAGCAGTGACTGGCGAGAAACACTTTCATGGAAAGGGGTTGCCAAGCTTCCAAAAATTACGAATCTCCAGAAATCTCAGCAAATATTTTTTCACCCAAACTGGATGATACTTTCAGGTAATGATCAGTACACTAAGGCGACTTGGTTCCCCAAATGTCGTTCTTCTATGTTGAAGCATTCATTTCCTGTAACAGTTTGAATTTTTAGGTTTCACTCTGTTTTCTCCTATATTGATAGATGTATTTGGAACTCTAAATCCAACACGGTTTGTGCTAGCTTCTTGAAACTTGACACAGTAATGTAGTTTCACGTTCTATCTCTATGTTTTGTTTCCTCTTGATGTAGCCCTAAGCAGTGACTGGCGAGAACCACTTTCATGGACAGGGGTTGCCAAGCTTCCAAATATTACGAATCTCCAGAAATCTCAGCAAATATTTTTTCACCCAAACTGGATGATACTTTCAGGTAATGATCAGTACACTAAGGCGACTTGGTTCCCCAAAGATCGTTCTTCTATGTTGAAGCGTTCATTTCCAGTAACAGTTTGAATTTTTAGGTTTCACTTTCTTTTCTCCTATATTGATACATGTATTTGGAACTCTAAATCCAACACGGTTTGTGCTAGCTTCTTGAAACTTGACACAGTAAAGTAGTTTCACGTTCTATCTCTATGTTTTGTTTCCTCTTGCTGTAGCCCTAAGCAGTGACTGGCGAGAAACACTTTCATGGAGAGGGGTTGCCAAGCTTCCAAAAATTACGAATCTTCAGAAATCTCAGCAAATATTTTTTCACCCAAACTGGATGATACTTTCAGGTAATGATCAGTACACGAAGGCGACTTGGTTCCCCAAATGTCGTTCTTCTATGTTGAAGCGTTCATTTCCAGTAACACTTTGAATTTTTAGGTTTCACTCTGTTTTCTCCTATATTGATAGACGTATTTAGAACTCTAAATCCAACACGGTTTGTGCTAGCTTCTAGAAACTTGACACAGTAAAGTACTTTCACGTTCTATCTCTATGTTTTGTTTCCTCTTGATGTAGCCCTAAGCAGTGACTGGCGAGAAACACTTTCATGGAAAGGGGTTGCCAAGCTTCCAAAAATTACGAATCTCCAGAAATCTCAGCAAATATTTTTTCACCCAAACTGGATGATACTTTCAGGTAATGATCAGTACACTAAGGCGACTTGGTTCCCCAAATGTCGTTCTTCTATGTTGAAGCGTTCATTTCCTGTAACAGTTTGAATTTTTAGGTTTCACTCTGTTTTCTCCTATATTGATACATGTATTTGGAACTCTAAATCCAACACGGTTTGTGCTAGCTTCTTGAAACTTGACACAGTAAAGTAGTTTCACGTTCTATCTCTATGTTTTGTTTCCTCTTGATGTAGCCCTAAGCAGTGACTGGCGAGAAACACTTTCATGGAAAGGGGTTGCCAAGCTTCCAAAAATTACGAATCTCCAGAAATCTCAGCAAATATTTTTTCACCCACACTGGATGATACTGTCAGGTAATGATCAGTACACTAAGGCGACTTGGTTCCCCAAAGTTCGTTCTTCTATGTTGAAGCGTTCATTTCCAGTAACAGTTTGAATTTTTAGGTTTCACTCTGTTTTCTCCTATATTGATACATGTATTTGGAACTCTAAATCCAACACGGTTTGTGCTAGCTTCTTGAAACTTGATACAGTAAAGTAGTTTCACGTTCTATCTCTATGTTTTGTTTCCTCTTGCTGTAGCCCTAAGCAGTGACTGGCGAGAACCACTTTCATGGAGAGGGGTTGCCAAGCTTCCAAAAATTACGAATCTCCAGAAATCTCAGCAAATATTTTTTCACCCAAACTGGATGATACTTTCAGGTAATGATCAGTACACGAAGGCGACTTGGTTCCCCAAATGTCGTTCTTCTATGTTGAAGCGTTCATTTCCAGTAACACTTTGAATTTTTAGGTTTCACTCTGTTTTCTCCTATATTGATAGATGTATTTGGAACTCTAAATCCAACACGGTTTGTGCTAGCTTCATGAAACTTGACACAGTAAAGTATTTTCACGTTCTGTCTCTATGTTTTGTTTCCTCTTGCTGTAGCCCTAAGCAGTGACTGGCGAGAAACACTTTCATGGAAAGGGGTTGCCAAGCTTCCAAAAGTTACGAATCTCCAGAAATCTCAGCAAATATTTTTTCACCCAAACTGGATGATAATTTCAGGTAATGATCAGTACACTAAGGCGACTTGGTTCCCCAAATGTCGTTCTTCTATGTTGAAGCGTTCATTTCCAGAAACAGTTTGAATTTTTAGGTTTCACTCTGTTTTCTCCTATATTGATAGACGTATTTGGAACTCTAAATCCAACACGGTTTGTGGTAGCTTCTTGAAACTTGACACAGTAAAGTAGTTTCAAATTCTATCTCTATGTTTTGTTTCCTCTTGATGTAGCCCTAAGCAGTGACTGGCGAGAAACACTTTCATGGAAAGGGGTTGCCAAGCTTCCAAAAATTACGAATCTCCAGAAATCTCAGCAAATATTTTTTCACCCAAACTGGATGATACTTTCAGGTAATGATCAGTACACTAAGGCGACTTGGTTCCCCAAATGTCGTTCTTCTATGTTGAAGCGTTCATTACCTGTAACAGTTTGAATTTTTAGGTTTCACTCTGTTTTCTCCTATATTGATAGATGTATTTGGAACTCTAAATCCAACACGGTTTGTGCTAGCTTCTTGAAACTTGACACAATAAAGTAGTTTCAGGTTCTATCTCTATGTTTTGTTTCCTCTTGATGTAGCCCTAAGCAGTGACTGGCGAGAACCACTTTCATGGACAGGGGTTGCCAAGCTTCCAAAAATTACGAATCTCCAGAAATCTCAGCAAATATTTTTTCACCCAAACTGGATGATACTTTCAGGTAATGATCAGTACACTAAGGCGACTTGGTTCCCCAAAGATCGTTCTTCTATGTTGAAGCGTTCATTTCCAGTAACAGTTTGAATTTTTAGGTTTCACTTTCTTTTCTCCTATATTGATACATGTATTTGGAACTCTAAATCCAACACGGTTTGTGGTAGCTTCTTGAAACTTGACACAGTAAAGTAGTTTCACGTTCTATCTCTATGTTTTGTTTCCTCTTGCTGTAGCCCTAAGCAGTGACTGGCGAGAAACACTTTCATGGAGAGGGGTTGCCAAGCTTCCAAAAATTACGAATCTCCAGAAATCTCAGCAAATATTTTTTCACCCAAACTGGATGATACTTTCAGGTAATGATCAGTACACGAAGGCGACTTTGTTCCCCAAATGTCGTTCTTCTATGTTGAAGCGTTCATTTCCAGTAACACTTTGAATTTTTAGGTTTCACTCTGTTTTCTCCTATATTGATAGACGTATTTAGAACTCTAAATCCAACACGGTTTGTGCTAGCTTCTAGAAACTTGACACAGTAAAGTACTTTCACGTTCTATCTCTATGTTTTGTTTCCTCTTGATGTAGCCCTAAGCAGTGACTGGCGAGAAACACTTTCATGGAAAGGGGTTGCCAAGCTTCCAAAAATTACGAATCTCCAGAAATCTCAGCAAATATTTTTTCACCCAAACTGGATGATACTTTCAGGTAATGATCAGTACACTAAGGCGACTTGGTTCCCCAAATGTCGTTCTTCTATGTTGAAGCGTTCATTTCCTGTAACAGTTTGAATTTTTAGGTTTCACTCTGTTTTCTCCTATATTGATACATGTATTTGGAACTCTAAATCCAACACGGTTTGTGCTAGCTTCTTGAAACTTGACACAGTAAAGTAGTTTCACGTTCTATCTCTATGTTTTGTTTCCTCTTGATGTAGCCCTAAGCAGTGACTGGCGAGAAACACTTTCATGGAAAGGGGTTGCCAAGCTTCCAAAAATTACGAATCTCCAGAAATCTCAGCAAATATTTTTTCACCCAAACTGGATGATACTTTCAGGTAATGATCAGTACACGAAGGCGACTTGGTTCCCCAAATGTCGTTCTTCTATGTTGAAGCGTTCATTTCCTGTAACAGTTTGAATTTTTAGGTTTCACTCTGTTTTCTCCTATATTGATACATGTATTTGGAACTCTAAATCCAACACGGTTTGTGCTAGCTTCTTGAAACTTGATACAGTAAAGTAGTTTCACGTTCTATCTCTATGTTTTGTTTCCTCTTGCTGTAGCCCTAAGCAGTGACTGGCGAGAACCACTTTCATGGAGAGGGGTTGCCAAGCTTCCAAAAATTACGAATCTCCAGAAATCTCAGCAAATATTTTTTCACCCACACTGGATGATACTTTCAGGTAATGATCAGTACACTAAGGTGACTTGGTTCCCCAAAGTTCGTTCTTCTATGTTGAAGCGTTCATTTCCAGTAACAGTTTGAATTTTTAGGTTTCACTCTGTTTTCTCCTATATTGATACATGTATTTGGAACTCTAAATCCAACACGGTTTGTGCTAGCTTCTTGAAACTTGATACAGTAAAGTAGTTTCACGTTCTATCTCTATGTTTTGTTTCCTCTTGCTGTAGCCCTAAGCAGTGACTGGCGAGAACCACTTTCATGGAGAGGGGTTGCCAAGCTTCCAAAAATTACGAATCTCCAGAAATCTCAGCAAATATTTTTTCACCCAAACTGGATGATACTTTCAGGTAATGATCAGTACACGAAGGCGACTTGGTTCCCCAAATGTCGTTCTTCTATGTTGAAGCGTTCATTTCCAGTAACACTTTGAATTTTTAGGTTTCACTCTGTTTTCTCCTATATTGATAGATGTATTTGGAACTCTAAATCCAACACGGTTTGCTAGCTTCATGAAACTTGACACAGTAAAGTATTTTCACGTTCTGTCTCTATGTTTTGTTTCCTCTTGCTGTAGCCCTAAGCAGTGACTGGCGAGAAACACTTTCATGGAAAGGGGTTGCCAAGCTTCCAAAAGTTACGAATCTCCAGAAATCTCAGCAAATATTTTTTCACCCAAACTGGATGATAATTTCAGGTAATGATCAGTACACTAAGGCGACTTGGTTCCCCAAATGTCGTTCTTCTATGTTGAAGCGTTCATTTCCAGAAACAGTTTGAATTTTTAGGTTTCACTCTGTTTTCTCCTATATTGATAGACGTATTTGGAACTCTAAATCCAACACGGTTTGTGGTAGCTTCTTGAAACTTGACACAGTAAAGTAGTTTCAAATTCTATCTCTATGTTTTGTTTCCTCTTGATGTAGCCCTAAGCAGTGACTGGCGAGAAACACTTTCATGGAAAGGGGTTGCCAAGCTTCCAAAAATTACGAATCTCCAGAAATCTCAGCAAATATTTTTTCACCCAAACTGGATGATACTTTCAGGTAATGATCAGTACACTAAGGCGACTTGGTTCCCCAAATGTCGTTCTTCTATGTTGAAGCGTTCATTTCCTGTAACAGTTTGAATTTTTAGGTTTCACTCTGTTTTCTCCTATATTGATAGATGTATTTGGAACTCTAAATCCAACACGGTTTGTGCTAGCTTCTTGAAACTTGACACAATAAAGTAGTTTCAGGTTCTATCTCTATGTTTTGTTTCCTCTTGATGTAGCCCTAAGCAGTGACTGGCGAGAAACACTTTCATGGAAAGGGTATGCCAAGCTTCCAAAAATTACGAATCTCCAGAAATCTCAGCAAATATTTTTTCACCCAAACTGGATGATACTTTCAGGTAATGATCAGTACACTAAGGCGACTTGGTTCCCCAAATGTCGTTCTTCTATGTTGAAGCGTTCATTTCCAGTAACAGTTTGAATTTTCAGGTTTCACTCTGTTTTCTCCTATATTGATAGATGTATTTGGAACTCTAAATCCAACACGGTTTGTGCTAGCTTCTTGAAACTTGACCCAGTAAAGTAGTTTCAAGTTCTATCTCTATGTTTTGTTTCCTCTTGATGTAGCCCTAAGCAGTGACTGGCGAGAAACACTTTCATGGAAAGGGGTTGCCAAGCTTCCAAAAATTACGAATCTCCAGAAATCTCAGCAAATATTTTTTCACCCAAACTGGATGATACTTTCAGGTAATGATCTGTACACTAAGGCGACTTGGTTCCCCAAATTTCGTTCTTCTATGTTGAAGCGTTCATTTCCTGTAACAGTTTGAATTTTTAGGTTTCACTCTGTTTTCTCCTATATTGATACATGTATTTGGAACTCTAAATCCAACACGGTTTGTGCTAGCTTCTTGAAACTTGACACAATAAAGTAGTTTCACGTTCTATCTCTATGTTTTGTTTCCTCTTGATGTAGCCCTAAGCAGTGACTGGCGAGAAACACTTTCATGGAAAGGGGTTGCCAAGCTTCCAAAAATTACGAATCTCCAGAAATCTCAGCAAATATTTTTTCACCCAAACTGGATGATAATTTCAGGTAATGATCAGTACACTAAGGCGACTTGGTTCCCCAAATTTCGTTCTTCTATGTTGAAGCGTTCATTTCCTGTAACAGTTTGAATTTTTAGGTTTCACTCTGTTTTCTCCTATATTGATACATGTATTTGGAACTCTAAATCCAACACGGTTTGTGCTAGCTACTTGAAACTTGACACAGTAAAGTAGTTTCACGTTCTATCACTATGTTTTGTTTCCTCTTGCTGTAGCCCTAAGCAGTGACTGGCGAAAACCACTTTCATGGAGAGGGGTTGCCAAGCTTCCAAAAATTACGAATCTCCAGAAATCTCAGCAAATATTTTTTCACCCAAACTGGATGATACTTTCAGGTAATGATCAGTACACTAAGGCGACTTGGTTCCCCAAATGTCGTTCTTCTATGTTGAAGCGTTCATTTCCAGTAACACTTTGAATTTTTAGGTTTCACTCTGTTTTCTCCTAAATTTATACATGTATTTGGAACTCTAAATCCAACACGGTTTGTGCTAGCTTCTTGAAACTTGACACAGTAAAGTAGTTTCAAGTTCTATCTCTATGTTTTTTTTCCTCTTGATGTAGCCCTAAGCAGTGACTGGCGAGAAACACTTTCATGGAAAGGGGTTGCCAAGCTTCCAAAAATTACGAATCTCCAGAAATCTCAGCAAATATTTTTTCACCCAAACTGGATGATACTTTCAGGTAATGATCAGTACACTAAGGCGACTTGGTTCCCCAAATGTCGTTCTTCTATGTTGAAGCGTTCATTTCCTGTAACAGTTTGAATTTTTAGGTTTCACTCTGTTTTCTCCTATATTGATAGATGTATTTGGAACTCTAAATCCAACACGGTTTGTGCTAGCTTCTTGAAACTTGACACAATAAAGTAGTTTCAGGTTCTATCTCTATGTTTTGTTTCCTCTTGATGTAGCCCTAAGCAGTGACTGGCGAGAACCACTTTCATGGACAGGGGTTGCCAAGCTTCCAAAAATTACGAATCTCCAGAAATCTCAGCAAATATTTTTTCACCCAAACTGGATGATACTTTCAGGTAATGATCAGTACACTAAGGCGACTTGGTTCCCCAAAGATCGTTCTTCTATGTTGAAGCGTTCATTTCCAGTAACAGTTTGAATTTTTAGGTTTCACTTTCTTTTCTCCTATATTGATACATGTATTTGGAACTCTAAATCCAACACGGTTTGTGGTAGCTTCTTGAAACTTGACACAGTAAAGTAGTTTCACGTTCTATCTCTATGTTTTGTTTCCTCTTGCTGTAGCCCTAAGCAGTGACTGGCGAGAAACACTTTCATGGAGAGGGGTTGCCAAGCTTCCAAAAATTACGAATCTCCAGAAATCTCAGCAAATATTTTTTCACCCAAACTGGATGATACTTTCAGGTAATGATCAGTACACGAAGGCGACTTTGTTCCCCAAATGTCGTTCTTCTATGTTGAAGCGTTCATTTCCAGTAACACTTTGAATTTTTAGGTTTCACTCTGTTTTCTCCTATATTGATAGACGTATTTAGAACTCTAAATCCAACACGGTTTGTGCTAGCTTCTAGAAACTTGACACAGTAAAGTACTTTCACGTTCTATCTCTATGTTTTGTTTCCTCTTGATGTAGCCCTAAGCAGTGACTGGCGAGAAACACTTTCATGGAAAGGGGTTGCCAAGCTTCCAAAAATTACGAATCTCCAGAAATCTCAGCAAATATTTTTTCACCCAAACTGGATGATACTTTCAGGTAATGATCAGTACACTAAGGCGACTTGGTTCCCCAAATGTCGTTCTTCTATGTTGAAGCGTTCATTTCCTGTAACAGTTTGAATTTTTAGGTTTCACTCTGTTTTCTCCTATATTGATACATGTATTTGGAACTCTAAATCCAACACGGTTTGTGCTAGCTTCTTGAAACTTGACACAGTAAAGTAGTTTCACGTTCTATCTCTATGTTTTGTTTCCTCTTGATGTAGCCCTAAGCAGTGACTGGCGAGAAACACTTTCATGGAAAGGGGTTGCCAAGCTTCCAAAAATTACGAATCTCCAGAAATCTCAGCAAATATTTTTTCACCCAAACTGGATGATACTTTCAGGTAATGATCAGTACACGAAGGCGACTTGGTTCCCCAAATGTCGTTCTTCTATGTTGAAGCGTTCATTTCCTGTAACAGTTTGAATTTTTAGGTTTCACTCTGTTTTCTCCTATATTGATACATGTATTTGGAACTCTAAATCCAACACGGTTTGTGCTAGCTTCTTGAAACTTGATACAGTAAAGTAGTTTCACGTTCTATCTCTATGTTTTGTTTCCTCTTGCTGTAGCCCTAAGCAGTGACTGGCGAGAACCACTTTCATGGAGAGGGGTTGCCAAGCTTCCAAAAATTACGAATCTCCAGAAATCTCAGCAAATATTTTTTCACCCACACTGGATGATACTTTCAGGTAATGATCAGTACACTAAGGTGACTTGGTTCCCCAAAGTTCGTTCTTCTATGTTGAAGCGTTCATTTCCAGTAACAGTTTGAATTTTTAGGTTTCACTCTGTTTTCTCCTATATTGATACATGTATTTGGAACTCTAAATCCAACACGGTTTGTGCTAGCTTCTTGAAACTTGATACAGTAAAGTAGTTTCACGTTCTATCTCTATGTTTTGTTTCCTCTTGCTGTAGCCCTAAGCAGTGACTGGCGAGAACCACTTTCATGGAGAGGGGTTGCCAAGCTTCCAAAAATTACGAATCTCCAGAAATCTCAGCAAATATTTTTTCACCCAAACTGGATGATACTTTCAGGTAATGATCAGTACACGAAGGCGACTTGGTTCCCCAAATGTCGTTCTTCTATGTTGAAGCGTTCATTTCCAGTAACACTTTGAATTTTTAGGTTTCACTCTGTTTTCTCCTATATTGATAGATGTATTTGGAACTCTAAATCCAACACGGTTTGCTAGCTTCATGAAACTTGACACAGTAAAGTATTTTCACGTTCTGTCTCTATGTTTTGTTTCCTCTTGCTGTAGCCCTAAGCAGTGACTGGCGAGAAACACTTTCATGGAAAGGGGTTGCCAAGCTTCCAAAAGTTACGAATCTCCAGAAATCTCAGCAAATATTTTTTCACCCAAACTGGATGATAATTTCAGGTAATGATCAGTACACTAAGGCGACTTGGTTCCCCAAATGTCGTTCTTCTATGTTGAAGCGTTCATTTCCAGAAACAGTTTGAATTTTTAGGTTTCACTCTGTTTTCTCCTATATTGATAGACGTATTTGGAACTCTAAATCCAACACGGTTTGTGGTAGCTTCTTGAAACTTGACACAGTAAAGTAGTTTCAAATTCTATCTCTATGTTTTGTTTCCTCTTGATGTAGCCCTAAGCAGTGACTGGCGAGAAACACTTTCATGGAAAGGGGTTGCCAAGCTTCCAAAAATTACGAATCTCCAGAAATCTCAGCAAATATTTTTTCACCCAAACTGGATGATACTTTCAGGTAATGATCAGTACACTAAGGCGACTTGGTTCCCCAAATGTCGTTCTTCTATGTTGAAGCGTTCATTTCCTGTAACAGTTTGAATTTTTAGGTTTCACTCTGTTTTCTCCTATATTGATAGATGTATTTGGAACTCTAAATCCAACACGGTTTGTGGTAGCTTCTTGAAACTTGACACAATAAAGTAGTTTCAGGTTCTATCTCTATGTTTTGTTTCCTCTTGATGTAGCCCTAAGCAGTGACTGGCGAGAAACACTTTCATGGAAAGGGTATGCCAAGCTTCCAAAAATTACGAATCTCCAGAAATCTCAGCAAATATTTTTTCACCCAAACTGGATGATACTTTCAGGTAATGATCAGTACACTAAGGCGACTTGGTTCCCCAAATGTCGTTCTTCTATGTTGAAGCGTTCATTTCCAGTAACAGTTTGAATTTTCAGGTTTCACTCTGTTTTCTCCTATATTGATAGATGTATTTGGAACTCTAAATCCAACACGGTTTGTGCTAGCTTCTTGAAACTTGACACAGTAAAGTAGTTTCAAGTTCTATCTCTATGTTTTGTTTCCTCTTGATGTAGCCCTAAGCAGTGACTGGCGAGAAACACTTTCATGGAAAGGGGTTGCCAAGCTTCCAAAAATTACGAATCTCCAGAAATCTCAGCAAATATTTTTTCACCCAAACTGGATGATACTTTCAGGTAATGATCTGTACACTAAGGCGACTTGGTTCCCCAAATTTCGTTCTTCTATGTTGAAGCGTTCATTTCCTGTAACAGTTTGAATTTTTAGGTTTCACTCTGTTTTCTCCTATATTGATACATGTATTTGGAACTCTAAATCCAACACGGTTTGTGCTAGCTTCTTGAAACTTGACACAATAAAGTAGTTTCACGTTCTATCTCTATGTTTTGTTTCCTCTTGATGTAGCCCTAAGCAGTGACTGGCGAGAAACACTTTCATGGAAAGGGGTTGCCAAGCTTCCAAAAATTACGAATCTCCAGAAATCTCAGCAAATATTTTTTCACCCAAACTGGATGATAATTTCAGGTAATGATCAGTACACTAAGGCGACTTGGTTCCCCAAATTTCGTTCTTCTATGTTGAAGCGTTCATTTCCTGTAACAGTTTGAATTTTTAGGTTTCACTCTGTTTTCTCCTATATTGATACATGTATTTGGAACTCTAAATCCAACACGGTTTGTGCTAGCTACTTGAAACTTGACACAGTAAAGTAGTTTCACGTTCTATCACTATGTTTTGTTTCCTCTTGCTGTAGCCCTAAGCAGTGACTGGCGAAAACCACTTTCATGGAGAGGGGTTGCCAAGCTTCCAAAAATTACGAATCTCCAGAAATCTCAGCAAATATTTTTTCACCCAAACTGGATGATACTTTCAGGTAATGATCAGTACACTAAGGCGACTTGGTTCCCCAAATGTCGTTCTTCTATGTTGAAGCGTTCATTTCCAGTAACACTTTGAATTTTTAGGTTTCACTCTGTTTTCTCCTAAATTTATACATGTATTTGGAACTCTAAATCCAACACGGTTTGTGCTAGCTTCTTGAAACTTGACACAGTAAAGTAGTTTCAAGTTCTATCTCTATGTTTTTTTTCCTCTTGATGTAGCCCTAAGCAGTGACTGGCGAGAAACACTTTCATGGAAAGGGGTTGCCAAGCTTCCAAAAATTACGAATCTCCAGAAATCTCAGCAAATATTTTTTCACCCAAACTGGATGATACTTTCAGGTAATGATCAGTACACTAAGGCGACTTGGTTCCCCAAATGTCGTTCTTCTATGTTGAAGCGTTCATTTCCTGTAACAGTTTGAATTTTTAGGTTTCACTCTGTTTTCTCCTATATTGATAGATGTATTTGGAACTCTAAATCCAACACGGTTTGTGCTAGCTTCTTGAAACTTGACACAGTAAAGTAGTTTCACATTCTATCTCTATGTTTTGTTTCCTCTTGATGTAGCCCTAAGCAGTGACTGGCGAGAACCACTTTCATGGACAGGGGTTGCCAAGCTTCCAAAAATTACGAATCTCCAGAAATCTCAGCAAATATTTTTTTCACCCAAATTGGATGATACTTTCAGGTAATGATCAGTACACTAAGGCGACTTGGTTCCCCAAAGATCGTTCTTCTATGTTGAAGCGTTCATTTCCAGTAACAGTTTGAATTTTTAGGTTTCACTTTCTTTTCTCCTATATTGATACATGTATTTGGAACTCTAAATCCAACACGGTTTGTGCTAGCTTCTTGAAACTTGACACAGTAAAGTAGTTTCACGTTCTATCTCTATGTTTTGTTTCCTCTTGCTGTAGCCCTAAGCAGTGACTGGCGAGAAACACTTGCATGGAGAGGGGTTGCCAAGCTTCCAAAAATTACGAATCTCCAGAAATCTCAGCAAATATATTTTCACCCAAACTGGATGATACTTTCAGGTTATGATCAGTACACGAAGGCGACTTGGTTCCCCAAATGTCGTTCTTCTATGTTGAAGCGTTCATTTCCAGTAACACTTTGAATTTTTAGGTTTCACTCTGTTTTCTCCTATATTGATAGATGTATTTGGAACTCTAAATCCAACACGGTTTGTGCTAGCTTCATGAAACTTGACAAAGTAAAGTAGTTTCAGGTTCTATCTCTATATTCTGTTTCCTCTTGATGTAGCCCTAAGCAGTGACTGGTGAGAAACACTTTCATGGAAAAATGTTGCCAAGCTTCCAAAAGTTACGAATCTCCTGAAATCTCAGCAAATATTTTTTCACCCAAACTGGATGATACTTTCAGGTAATGATCAGTACACGAAGGCGACTTGGTTCCCCAAATTTCGTTCTTCTATGTTGAAGCGTTCATTTCCAGTAACAGTTTGAATTTTTAGGTTTCACTCTGTTTTCTCCTATATTGATACATGTATTTGGAACTCTAAATCCAACACGGTTTGTGCTAGCTTCTTGAAACTTGACACAGTAAAGTAGTTTCACGTTCTATCTCTATGTTTTGTTTCCTCTTGCTGTAGCCCTAAGCAGTGACTGGCGAGAACCACTTTCATGGAGAGGGGTTGCCAAGCTTCCAAAAATTACGAATCTCCAAAAATCTCA
Source organism: Spermophilus citellus (assembly GCF_964194105.1). Taxonomy (NCBI): domain Eukaryota; kingdom Metazoa; phylum Chordata; class Mammalia; order Rodentia; family Sciuridae; genus Spermophilus; species Spermophilus citellus. Next base: position 11,275,997 of record NC_138197.1, on the reverse strand, counting down.
GCAAATATTTTTTCACCCAAACTGGATGATACTTTCAGGTAATGATCAGTACACTAAGGCGACTTGGTTCCCCAAATGTCGTTCTTCTATGTTGAAGCGTTCATTTCCAGAAACAGTTTGAATTTTTAGGTTTCACTCTGTTTTCTCCTATATTGATAGACGTATTTAGAACTCTAAATCCAACACGGTTTGTGCTAGCTTCTAGAAACTTGACACAGTAAAGTACTTTCACGTTCTATCTCTATGTTTTGTTTCCTCTTGATGTAGCCCTAAGCAGTGACTGGCGAGAAACACTTTCATGGAAAGGGGTTGCCAAGCTTCCAAAAATTACGAATCTCCAGAAATCTCAGCAAATATTTTTTCACCCAAACTGGATGATACTTTCAGGTAATGATCAGTACACTAAGGTGACTTGGTTCCCCAAATGTCGTTCTTCTATGTTGAAGCGTTCATTTCCTGTAACAGTTTGAATTCTTAGGTTTCACTCTGTTTTCTCCTGTATTGATACATGTATTTGGAACTCTAAATCCAACACGGTTTGTGCTAGCTTCTTGAAACTTGACACAGTAAAGTAGTTTCACGTTCTATCTCTATGTTTTGTTTCCTCTTGATGTAGCCCTAAGCAGTGACTGGCGAGAAACACTTTCATGGAAAGGGGTTGCCAAGCTTCCAAAAATTACGAATCTCCAGAAATCTCAGCAAATATTTTTTCACCCAAACTGGATGATACTTTCAGGTAATGATCAGTACACGAAGGCGACTTGGTTCCCCAAATGTCGTTCTTCTATGTTGAAGCGTTCATTTCCAGTAACACTTTGAATTTTTAGGTTTCACTCTGTTTTCTCCTATATTGATAGATGTATTTGGAACTCTAAATCCAACACGGTTTGTGCTAGCTTCATGAAACTTGACAAAGTAAAGTAGTTTCACGTTCTATCTCTATATTCTGTTTCCTCTTGATGTAGCCCTAAGCAGTGACTGGTGAGAAACACTTTCATGGAAAAAGGTTGCCAAGCTTCCAAAAGTTACGAATCTCCAGAAATCTCAGCAAATATTTTTTCACCCAAACTGGATGATACTTTCAGTTAATGATCAGTACACTAAGGCGACTTGGTTCCCCAAAGTTCGTTCTTCTATGTTGAAGCGTTCATTTCCAGTAACAGTTTGAATTTTTAGGTTTCACTCTTTCTCCTATATTGATACATGTATTTGGAACTCTAAATCCAACACGGTTTGTGCTAGCTTCTTGAAACTTGATACAGTAAAGTAGTTTCACGTTCTATCTCTATGTTTTGTTTCCTCTTGCTGTAGCCCTAAGCAGTGACTGGCGAGAACCACTTTCATGGAGAAGGGTTGCAAAGCTTCCAAAAATTACGAATCTCCAGAAATCTCAGCAAATATTTTTTCACCCAAACTGGATGATACTTTCAGGTAATGATCAGTACACGAAGGCGACTTGGTTCCCCAAATGTCGTTCTTCTATGTTGAAGCGTTCATTTCCAGTAACACTTTGAATTTTTAGGTTTCACTCTGTTTTCTCCTATATTGATAGATGTATTTGGAACTCTAAATCCAACACGGTTTGTGCTAGCTTCATGAAACTTGACACAGTAAAGTATTTTCACGTTCTGTCTCTATGTTTTGTTTCCTCTTGCTGTAGCCCTAAGCAGTGACTGGCGAGAAACACTTTCATGGAAAGGGGTTGCCAAGCTTCCAAAAGTTACGAATCTCCAGATATCTCAGCAAATATTTTTTCACCCAAACTGGATGATAATTTCAGGTAATGATCAGTACACTAAGGCAACTTGGTTCCCCAAATGTCGTTCTTCTATGTTGAAGGGTTCATTTCCAGAAACAGTTTGAATTTTTAGGTTTCACTCTGTTTTCTCCTATATTGATACATGTATTTGGAACTCTAAATCCAACACGGTTTGTGCTAGCTTCTTGAAACTTGACACAGTAAAGTAGTTTCAAGTTCTATCTCTATGTTTTGTTTCCTCTTGATGTAGCCCTAAGCAGTGACTGGCGAGAAACACTTTCATGGAAAGGGGTTGCCAAGCTTCCAAAAATTACGAATCTCCAGAAATCTCAGCAAATATTTTTTCACCCAAACTGGATGATACTTTCAGGTAATGATCAGTACACTAAGGCGACTTGGTTCCCCAAATGTCGTTCTTCTATGTTGAAGCGTTCATTTCCTGTAACAGTTTGAATTTTTAGGTTTCACTCTGTTTTCTCCTATATTGATAGATGTATTTGGAACTCTAAATCCAACACGGTTTGTGCTAGCTTCTTGAAACTTGACACAGTAAAGTAGTTTCACGTTCTATCTCTATGTTTTGTTTCCTCTTGCTGTAGCCCTAAGCAGTGACTGGCGAGAACCACTTTCATGGAAAGGGGTTGCCAAGCTTCCAAAAATTACGAATCTCCAGAAATCTCAGCAAATATTTTTTCACCCAAACTGGATGATACTTTCAGGTAATGATCAGTACACGAAGGCGACTTGGTTCCCCAAATGTCGTTCTTCTATGTTGAAGCGTTCATTTCCTGTAACAGTTTGAATTTTTAGGTTTCACTCTGTTTTCTCCTATATTGATACATGTATTTGGAACTGTAAATCCAACACGGTTTGTGATAGCTTCTTGAAACTTGACACAATAAAGTAGTTTCACGTTCTATCTCTATGTTTTGTTTCCTCTTGATGTAGCCCTAAGCAGTGACTGGCGAGAAACACTTTCATGGAAAGGGTATGCCAAGCTTCCAAAAATTACGAATCTCCAGAAATCTCAGCAAATATTTTTTCACCCAAACTGGATGATACTTTCAGGTAATGATCAGTACACTAAGGCGACTTGGTTCCCCAAATGTCGTTCTTCTATGTTGAAGCGTTCATTTCCAGTAACAGTTTGAATTTTCAGGTTTCACTCTGTTTTCTCCTATATTGATAGATGTATTTGGAACTCTAAATCCAACACGGTTTGTGCTAGCTTCTTGAAACTTGACACAGTAAAGTAGTTTCAAGTTCTATCTCTATGTTTTGTTTCCTCTTGATGTAGCCCTTAGCAGTGACTGGCGAGAAACACTTTCATGGAAAGGGGTTGCCAAGCTTCCAAAAATTACGAATCTCCAGAAATCTCAGCAAATATTTTTTCACCCAAACTGGATGATACTTTCAGGTAATGATCTGTACACTAAGGCGACTTGGTTCCCCAAATTTCGTTCTTCTATGTTGAAGCGTTCATTTCCTGTAACAGTTTGAATTTTTAGGTTTCACTCTGTTTTCTCCTATATTGATACATGTATTTGGAACTCTAAATCCAACACGGTTTGTGCTAGCTTCTTGAAACTTGACACAATAAAGTAGTTTCACGTTCTATCTCTATGTATTGTTTCCTCTTGATGTAGCCCTAAGCAGTGACTGGCGAGAAACACTTTCATGGAAAGGGGTTGCCAAGCTTCCAAAAATTACGAATCTCCAGAAATCTCAGCAAATATTTTTTCACCCAAACTGGATGATAATTTCAGGTAATGATCAGTACACTAAGGCGACTTGGTTCCCCAAATATCGTTCTTCTATGTTGAAGCGTTCATTTCCTGTAACAGTTTGAATTTTTAGGTTTCACTCTGTTTTCTCCTATATTGATACATGTATTTGGAACTCTAAATCCAACACGGTTTGTGCTAGCTACTTGAAACTTGACACAGTAAAGTAGTTTCACGTTCTATCACTATGTTTTGTTTCCTCTTGCTGTAGCCCTAAGCAGTGACTGGCGAAAACCACTTTCATCGAGAGGGGTTGCCAAGCTTCCAAAAATTACGAATCTCCAGAAATCTCAGCAAATATTTTTTCACCCAAACTGGATGATACTTTCAGGTAATGATCAGTACACTAAGGCGACTTGGTTCCCCAAATGTTGTTCTTCCATGTTGAAGCGTTCATTTCCAGTAACACTTTGAATTTTTAGGTTTCACTCTGTTTTCTCCTAAATTTATACATGTATTTGGAACTCTAAATCCAACACGGTTTGTGCTAGCTTCTTGAAACTTGACACAGTAAAGTAGTTTCAAGTTCTATCTCTATGTTTTTTTTCCTCTTGATGTAGCCCTAAGCAGTGACTGGCGAGAAACACTTTCATGGAAAGGGGTTGCCAAGCTTCCAAAAATTACGAATCTCCAGAAATCTCAGCAAATATTTTTTCACCCAAACTGGATGATACTTTCAGGTAATGATCAGTACACTAAGGCGACTTGGTTCCCCAAATGTCGTTCTTCTATGTTGAAGCGTTCATTTCCTGTAACAGTTTGAATTTTTAGGTTTCACTCTGTTTTCTCCTATATTGATAGATGTATTTGGAACTCTAAATCCAACACGGTTTGTGCTAGCTTCTTGAAACTTGACACAGTAAAGTAGTTTCACGTTCTATCTCTATGTTTTGTTTCCTCTTGATGTAGCCCTAAGCAGTTACTGGCGAGAAACACTTTCATGGAAAGGGGTTGCCAAGCTTCCAAAAATTACGAATCTCCAGAAATCTCAGCAAATATTTTTTCACCCAAACTGGATGATACTTTCAGGTAATGATCAGTACACTAAGGCGACTTGGTTCCCCAAAGATCGTTCTTCTATGTTGAAGCGTTCATTTCCAGTAACAGTTTGAATTTTTAGGTTTCACTTTCTTTTCTCCTATATTGATACATGTATTTGGAACTCTAAATCCAACACGGTTTGTGCTAGCTTCTTGAAACTTGACACAGTAAAGTAGTTTCACGTTCTATCTCTATGTTTTGTTTCCTCTTGCTGTAGCCCTAAGCAGTGACTGGCGAGAAACACTTGCATGGAGAGGGGTTGCAAAGCTTCCAAAAATTACGAATCTCCAGAAATCTCAGCAAATATATTTTCACCCAAACTGGATGATACTTTCAGGTTATGATCAGTACACGAAGGCGACTTGGTTCCCCAAATGTCGTTCTTCTATGTTGAAGCGTTCATTTCCAGTAACACTTTGAATTTTTAGGTTTCACTCTGTTTTCTCCTATATTGATAGATGTATTTGGAACTCTAAATCCAACACGGTTTGTGCTAGCTTCATGAAACTTGACAAAGTAAAGTAGTTTCAGGTTCTATCTCTATATTCTGTTTCCTCTTGATGTAGCCCTAAGCAGTGACTGGTGAGAAACACTTTCATGGAAAAATGTTGCCAAGCTTCCAAAAGTTACGAATCTCCTGAAATCTCAGCAAATATTTTTTCACCCAAACTGGATGATACTTGCAGGTAATGATCAGTACACGAAGGCGACTTGGTTCCCCAACGTTCATTCTTCTATGTTGAAGCGTTCATTTCCAGAAACAGTTTGAATTTTTAGGTTTCACTCTGTTTTCTCCTATATTGATAGACGTATTTAGAACTCTAAATCCAACACGGTTTGTGCTAGCTTCTAGAAACTTGACACAGTAAAGTACTTTCACGTTCTATCTCTATGTTTTGTTTCCTCTTGATGTAGCCCTAAGCAGTGACTGGCGAGAAACACTTTCATGGAAAGGGGTTGCCAAGCTTCCAAAAATTACGAATCTCCAGAAATCTCAGCAAATATTTTTTCACCCAAACTGGATGATACTTTCAGGTAATGATCAGTACACTAAGGCGACTTGGTTCCCCAAATGTCGTTCTTCTATGTTGAAGCGTTCATTTCCAGTAACACTTTGAATTTTTAGGTTTCACTCTGTTTTCTCCTACATTGATACATGTATTTGGAACTCTAAATCCAACACGGTTTGTGCTAGCTTCTTGAAACTTGACACAGTAAAGTAGTTTCACGTTCTATCTCTATGTTTTGTTTCCTCTTGATGTAGCCCTAAGCAGTGACTGGCGAGAAACACTTTCATGGAAAGGGGTTGCCAAGCTTCCAAAAATTACGAATCTCCAGAAATCTCAGCAAATATTTTTTCACCCAAACTGGATGATACTTTCAGGTAATGATCAGTACACGAAGGCGACTTGGTTCCCCAAATGTCGTTCTTCTATGTTGAAGCGTTCATTTCCAGTAACACTTTGAATTTTTAGGTTTCACTCTGTTTTCTCCTATATTGATAGATGTATTTGGAACTCTAAATCCAACACGGTTTGTGCTAGCTTCATGAAACTTGACAAAGTAAAGTAGTTTCACGTTCTATCTCTATATTCTGTTTCCTCTTGATGTAGCCCTAAGCAGTGACTGGTGAGAAACACTTTCATGGAAAAAGGTTGCCAAGCTTCCAAAAGTTACGTATCTCCAGAAATCTCAGCAAATATTTTTTCACCCAAACTGGATGATACTTTCAGGTAATGATCAGTACACGAAGGCGACTTGGTTCCCCAAATGTCGTTCTTCTATGTTGAAGCGTTCATTTTCTGTAACAGTTTGAATTTTTAGGTTTCACTCTGTTTTCTCCTATATTGATACATGTATTTGGAACTCTAAATCCAACACGGTTTGTGCTAGCTTCTTGAAACTTGACACAGTAAAGTAGTTTCACGTTCTATCTCTATGTTTTTTTTCCTCTTGCTGTAGCCCTAAGCAGTGACTGGTGAGAAACACTTTCATGGAAATGGGTTGCCAAGCTTCCAAAAATTACGAATCTCCAGAAATCTCAGCAAATATTTTTTCACCCACACTGGATGATACTTTCAGTTAATGATCAGTACACTAAGGCGACTTGGTTCCCCAAATGTCGTTCTTCTATGTTGAAGCGTTCATTTCCAGTAACAGTTTGAATTTTTAGGTTTCACTCTTTCTCCTATATTGATACATGTATTTGGAACTCTAAATCCAACACGGTTTGTGCTAGCTTCTTGAAACTTGATACAGTAAAGTAGTTTCACGTTCTATCTCTATGTTTTGTTTCCTCTTGCTGTAGCCCTAAGCAGTGACTGGCGAGAACCACTTTCATGGAGAGGGGTTGCCAAGCTTCCAAAAATTACGAATCTCCAGAAATCTCAGCAAATATTTTTTCACCCAAACTGGATGATACTTTCAGGTAATGATCAGTACACGAAGGCGACTTGGTTCCCCAAATGTCGTTCTTCTATGTTGAAGCGTTCATTTCCAGTAACACTTTGAATTTTTAGGTTTCACTCTGTTTTCTCCTATATTGATAGATGTATTTGGAACTCTAAATCCAACACGGTTTGTGCTAGCTTCATGAAACTTGACACAGTAAAGTATTTTCACGTTCTGTCTCTATGTTTTGTTTCCTCTTGCTGTAGCCCTAAGCAGTGACTGGCGAGAAACACTTTCATGGAAATGGGTTGCCAAGCTTCCAAATGTTACGAATCTCCAGAAATCTCAGCAAATATTTTTTCACCCAAACTGGATGATAATTTCAGGTAATGATCAGTACACTAAGGCGACTTGGTTCCCCAAATGTCGTTTTTCTATGTTGAAGCGTTCATTTCCAGAAACAGTTTGAATTTTTAGGTTTCACTCTGTTTTCTCCTATATTGATAGACGTATTTGGAACTCTAAATCCAACACGGTTTGTGGTAGCTTCTTGAAACTTGACACAGTAAAGTAGTTTCAAGTTCTATCTCTATGTTTTGTTTCCTCTTGATGTAGCCCTAAGCAGTGACTGGCGAGAAACACTTTCATGGAAAGGGGTTGCCAAGCTTCCAAATATTACGAATCTCCAGAAATCTCAGCAAATATTTTTTCACCCAAACTGGATGATACTTTCAGGTAATGATCAGTACACTAAGGCGACTTGGTTCCCCAAATGTCGTTCTTCTATGTTGAAGCGTTCATTTCCTGTAACAGTTTGAATTTTTAGGTTTCACTCTGTTTTCTCCTATATTGATAGATGTATTTGGAACTCTAAATCCAACACGGTTTGTGCTAGCTTCTTGAAACTTGACACAGTAAAGTAGTTTCACGTTCTATCTCTATGTTTTGTTTCCTCTTGCTGTAGCCCTAAGCAGTGACTCGCGAGAACCACTTTCATGGAAAGGGGTTGCCAAGCTTCCAAAAATTACGAATCTCCAGAAATCTCAGCAAATATTTTTTCACCCAAACTGGATGATACTTTCAGGTAATGATCAGTACACGAAGGCGACTTGGTTCCCCAAATGTCGTTCTTCTATGTTGAAGCGTTCATTTCCAGTAACACTTTGAATTTTTAGGTTTCACTCTGTTTTCTCCTATATTGATAGATGTATTTGGAACTCTAAATCCAACACGGTTTGTGCTAGCTTCTTGAAACTTGACACAGTAAAGTAGTTTCACGTTCTATCTCTATGTTTTGTTTCTTCTTGATGTAGCCCTAAGCAGTGACTGGCGAGAAACACTTTCATGGAAAGGGGTTGCCAAGCTTCCAAAAATTACGAATCTCCAGAAATCTCAGCAAATATTTTTTCACCCAAACTGGATGATACTTTCAGGTAATGATCAGTACACTAAGGCGACTTGGTTCCCCAAATGTCGTTCTTCTATGTTGAAGCGTTCATTTCCTGTAACAGTTTGAATTTTTAGGTTTCACTCTGTTTTCTCCTATATTGATACATGTATTTGGAACTCTAAATCCAACACGGTTTGTGCTAGCTTCTTGAAACTTGACACAGTAAAGTAGTTTCACGTTCTATCTCTATGTTTTGTTTCCTCTTGATGTAGCCCTAAGCAGTGACTGGCGAGAAACACTTTCATGGAAAGGGGTTGCCAAGCTTCCAAAAATTACGAATCTCCAGAAATCTCAGCAAATATTTTTTCATCCAAACTGGATGATACTTTCAGGTAATGATCAGTACACTAAGGCGACTTGGTTCCCCAAAGTTCGTTCTTCTATGTTGAAGCGTTCATTTCCAGTAACAGTTTCAATTTTTAGGTTTCACTCTGTTTTCTCCTATATTGATACATGTATTTGGAACTCTAAATCCAACACGGTTTGTGCTAGCTTCTTGAAACTTGATACAGTAAAGTAGTTTCACGTTCTATTTCTATGTTTTGTTTCCTCTTGCTGTAGCCCTAAGCAGTGACTGGCGAGAACCACTTTCATGGAGAGGGGTTGCCAAGCTTCCAAAAATTACGAATCTCCAGAAATCTCAGCAAATATTTTTTCACCCAAACTGGATGATACTTTCAGGTAATGATCAGTACACGAAGGCGACTTGGTTCCCCAAATGTCGTTCTTCTATGTTGAAGCGTTCATTTCCAGTAACACTTTGAATTTTTAGGTTTCACTCTGTTTTCTCCTATATTGATAGATGTATTTGGAACTCTAAATCCAACACGGTTTGTGCTAGCTTCATGAAACTTGACAAAGTAAAGTAGTTTCAGGTTCTATCTCTATATTCTGTTTCCTCTTGATGTAGCCCTAAGCAGTGACTGGTGAGAAACACTTTCATGGAAAAAGGTTGCCAAGCTTCCAAAAGTTACGAATCTCCAGAAATCTCAGCAAATATTTTTTCACCCAAACTGGATGATACTTTCAGGTAATGATCAGTACACGAAGGCGACTTGGTTCCCCAAATTTCGTTCTTCTATGTTGAAGCGTTCATTTCCAGTAACAGTTTGAATTTTTAGGTTTCACTCTGTTTTCTCCTATATTGATACATGTATTTGGAACTCTAAATCCAACACGGTTTGTGCTAGCTTCTTGAAACGTGATACAGTAAAGTAGTTTCACGTTCTATCTCTATGTTTTGTTTCCTCTTGCTGTAGCCCTAAGCAGTGACTGGCGAGAACCACTTTCATGGAGAGGGGTTGCCAAGCTTCCAAAAATTACGAATCTCCAGAAATCTCAGCAAATATTTTTTCACCCAAACTGGATGATACTTTCAGGTAATGATCAGTACACTAAGGCGACTTGGTTCCCCAAATGTCGTTCTTCTATGTTGAAGCGTTCATTTCCTGTAACAGTTTGAATTTTTAGGTTTCACTCTGTTTTCTCCTATATTGATACATGTATTTGGAACTCTAAATCCAACGCGGTTTGTGCTAGCTTCTTGAAACTTGACACAGTAAAGTAGTTTCACGTTCTATCTCTATGTTTTGTTTCCTCTTGATGTAGCCCTAAGCAGTGACTGGCGAGAAACACTTTCATGGAAAGGGGTTGCCAGGCTTCCAAAAATTACGAATCTCCAGAAATCTCAGCAAATATTTTTTCACCCAAACTGGATGATACTTTCAGGTAATGATCAGTACACGAAGGCGACTTGGTTCCCCAAATGTCGTTCTTCTATGTTGAAGCGTTCATTTCCAGTAACACTTTGAATTTTTAGGTTTCACTCTGTTTTCTCCTATATTGATAGATGTATTTGGAACTCTAAATCCAACACGGTTTGTGCTAGCTTCATGAAACTTGACAAAGTAAAGTAGTTTCACGTTCTATCTCTATATTCTTTTTCCTCTTGATGTAGCCCTAAGCAGTGACTGGTGAGAAACACTTTCATGGAAAAAGGTTGCCAAGCTTCCAAAAGTTACGAATCTCCAGAAATCTCAGCAAATATTTTTTCACCCAAACTGGATGATACTTTCAGGTAATGATCAGTACACTAAGGCGACTTGGTTCTCCAAATTTCGTTCTTCTATGTTGAAGCGTTCATTTCCAGTAACAGTTTGAATTTTTAGGTTTCACTCTGTTTTCTCCTATATTGATACATGTATTTGGAACTCTAAATCCAACACGGTTTGTGCTAGCTTCTTGAAACTTGATACAGTAAAGTAGTTTCACGTTCTATCTCTATGTTTTGTTTCCTCTTGCTGTAGCCCTAAGCAGTGACTGGCGAGAACCACTTTCATGGAGAGGGGTTGCCAAGCTTCCAAAAATTACGAATCTCCAGAAATCTCAGCAAATATTTTTTCACCCACACTGGATGATACTTTCAGGTAATGATCAGTACACTAAGGCGACTTGGTTCCCCAAAGTTCGTTCTTCTATGTTGAAGCGTTCATTTCCAGTAACAGTTTGAATTTTTAGGTTTCACTCTGTTTTCTCCTATATTGATACATGTATTTGGAACTCTAAATCCAACACGGTTTGTGCTAGCTTCTTGAAACTTGACACAGTAAAGTAGTTTCACGTTCTATCTCTATGTTTTGTTTCCTCTTGCTGTAGCCCTAAGCAGTGACTGGCGAGAACCACTTTCATGGAGAGGGGTTGCCAAGCTTCCAAAAATTACGAATCTCCAGAAATCTCAGCAAATATTTTTTCACCCAAACTGGATGATACTTTCAGGTAATGATCAGTACACGAAGGCGACTTGGTTCCCCAAATGTCGTTCTTCTATGTTGAAGCGTTCATTTCCAGTAACACTTTGAATTTTTAGGTTTCACTCTGTTTTCTCCTATATTGATAGATGTATTTGGAACTCTAAATCCAACACGGTTTGTGCTAGCTTCATGAAACTTGACACAGTAAAGTATTTTCACGTTCTGTCTCTATGTTTTGTTTCCTCTTGCTGTAGCCCTAAGCAGTGACTGGCGAGAAACACTTTCATGGAAAGGGGTTGCCAAGCTTCCAAAAGTTACGAATCTCCAGAAATTTCAGCAAATATTTTTTCACCCAAACTGGATGATACTTTCAGGTAATGATCAGTACACTAAGGCGACTTGGTTCCCCAAATGTCGTTCTTCTATGTTGAAGCGTTCATTTCCAGAAACAGTTTGAATTTTTAGGTTTCACTCTGTTTTCTCCTATATTGATACATGTATTTGGAACTCTAAATCCAACACGGTTTGTGCTAGCTTCTTGAAACTTGACACAGTAAAGTAGTTTCACGTTCTATCTCTATGTTTTGTTTCCTCTTGATGTAGCCCTAAGCAGTGACTGGCGAGAAACACTTTCATGGAAAGGGGTTGCCAAGCTTCCAAAAATTACGAATCTCCAGAAATCTCAGCAAATATTTTTTCACCCAAACTGGATGATACTTTCAGGTAATGATCAGTACACGAAAGCGACTTGGTTCCCCAAATGTCGTTCTTCTATGTTGAAGCGTTCATTTCCTGTAACAGTTTGAATTTTTAGGTTTCACTCTGTTTTCTCCTATATTGATACATGTATTTGGAACTCTAAATCCAACACGGTTTGTGCTAGCTTCTTGAAACGTGATACAGTAAAGTAGTTTCACGTTCTATCTCTATGTTTTGTTTCCTCTTGCTGTAGCCCTAAGCAGTGACTGGCGAGAACCACTTTCATGGAGAGGGGTTGCTAAGCTTCCAAAAATTACGAATCTCCAGAAATCTCAGCAAATATTTTTTCACCCAAACTGGATGATACTTTCAGGTAATGATCAGTACACTAAGGCGACTTGGTTCCCCAAATGTCGTTCTTCTATGTTGAAGCGTTCATTTCCTGTAACAGTTTGAATTTTTAGGTTTCACTCTGTTTTCTCCTATATTGATACATGTATTTGGAACTCTAAATCCAACACGGTTTGTGCTAGCTTCTTGAAACTTGATACAGTAAAGTCGTTTCACGTTCTATCTCTATGTTTTGTTTCCTCTTGCTGTAGCCCTAAGCAGTGACTGGCGAGAACCACTTTCATGGAGAGGGGTTGCCAAGCTTCCAAAAGTTACGAATCTCCAGAAATCTCAGCAAATATTTTTTCACCCAAACTGGATGATACTTTCAGGTAATGATCAGTACACGAAGGCGACTTGGTTCCCCAAATGTCGTTCTTCTATGTTGAAGCGTTCATTTCCAGAAACAGTTTGAATTTTTAGGTTTCACTCTGTTTTCTCCTATATTGATAGACGTATTTGGAACTCTAAATCCAACACGGTTTGTGCTAGGTTCTTGAAACTTGACACAGTAAAGTACTTTCACGTTCTATCTCTATGTTTTGTTTCCTCTTGATGTAGCCCTAAGCAGTGACTGGCGAGAAACACTTTCATGGAAAGGGGTTGCCAAGCTTCCAAAAATTACGAATCTCCAGAAATCTCAGCAAATATTTTTTCACCCAAACTGGATGATACTTTCAGGTAATGATCAGTATACTAAGGCGACTTGGTTCCCCAAATGTCGTTCTTCTATGTTGAAGCATTCATTTCCTGTAACAGTTTGAATTTTTAGGTTTCACTCTGTTTTCTCCTATATTGATACATGTATTTGGAACTCTAAATCCAACACGATTTGTGCTAGCTTCTTGAAACTTGACACCGAAAAGTAGATTCACGTTCTATCTCTATGTTTTGTTTCCTCTTGATGTAGCCCTAAGCAGTGACAGGCGAGAAACACTTTCATGGAAAGGGGTTGCCAAGCTTCCAAAAATTACGAATCTCCAGAAATATCAGCAAATATTTTTTCACCCAAACTGGATGATACTTTCAGGTAATGATCAGTACACGAAGGCGACTTGGTTCCCCAAATGTCGTTCTTCTATGTTGAAGCGTTCATTTCCTGTAACAGTTTGAATTTTTAGGTTTCACTCTGTTTTCTCCTATATTGATACATGTATTTGGAACTCTAAATCCAACGCGGTTTGTGCTAGCTTCTTGAAACTTGACACAGTAAAGTAGTTTCACGTTCTATCTCTATGTTTTGTTTCCTCTTGATGTAGCCCTAAGCAGTGACTGGCGAGAAACACTTTCATGGAAAGGGGTTGCCAGGCTTCCAAAAATTACGAATCTCCAGAAATCTCAGCAAATATTTTTTCACCCAAACTGGATGATACTTTCAGGTAATGATCAGTACACGAAGGCGACTTGGTTCCCCAAATGTCGTTCTTCTATGTTGAAGCGTTCATTTCCAGTAACACTTTGAATTTTTAGGTTTCACTCTGTTTTCTCCTATATTGATAGATGTATTTGGAACTCTAAATCCAACACGGTTTGTGCTAGCTTCATGAAACTTGACAAAGTAAAGTAGTTTCACGTTCTATCTCTATATTCTTTTTCCTCTTGATGTAGCCCTAAGCAGTGACTGGTGAGAAACACTTTCATGGAAAAAGGTTGCCAAGCTTCCAAAAGTTACGAATCTCCAGAAATCTCAGCAAATATTTTTTTCACCCAAACTGGATGATACTTTAAGGTAATGATCAGTACACTAAGGCGACTTGGTTCTCCAAATTTCGTTCTTCTATGTTGAAGCGTTCATTTCCAGTAACAGTTTGAATTTTTAGGTTTCACTCTGTTTTCTCCTATATTGATAGATGTATTTGGAACTCTAAATCCAACACGGTTTGTGCTAGCTTCTTGAAACTTGATACAGTAAAGTAGTTTCACGTTCTATCTCTATGTTTTGTTTCCTCTTGCTGTAGCCCTAAGCAGTGACTGGCGAGAACCACTTTCATGGAGAGGGGTTGCCAAGCTTCCAAAAATTACGAATCTCCAGAAATCTCAGCAAATATTTTTTCACCCACACTGGATGATACTTTCAGGTAATGATCAGTACACTAAGGCGACTTGGTTCCCCAAAGTTCGTTCTTCTATGTTGAAGCGTTCATTTCCAGTAACAGTTTGAATTTTTAGGTTTCACTCTGTTTTCTCCTATATTGATACATGTATTTGGAACTCTAAATCCAACACGGTTTGTGCTAGCTTCTTGAAACTTGACACAGTAAAGTAGTTTCACGTTCTATCTCTATGTTTTGTTTCCTCTTGCTGTAGCCCTAAGCAGTGACTGGCGAGAACCACTTTCATGGAGAGGGGTTGCCAAGCTTCCAAAAATTACGAATCTCCAGAAATCTCAGCAAATATTTTTTCACCCAAACTGGATGATACTTTCAGGTAATGATCAGTACACGAAGGCGACTTGGTTCCCCAAATGTCGTTCTTCTATGTTGAAGCGTTCATTTCCAGTAACACTTTGAATTTTTAGGTTTCACTCTGTTTTCTCCTATATTGATAGATGTATTTGGAACTCTAAATCCAACACGGTTTGTGCTAGCTTCATGAAACTTGACACAGTAAAGTATTTTCACGTTCTGTCTCTATGTTTTGTTTCCTCTTGCTGTAGCCCTAAGCAGTGACTGGCGAGAAACACTTTCATGGAAATGGGTTGCCAAGCTTCCAAATGTTACGAATCTCCAGAAATCTCAGCAAATATTTTTTCACCCAAACTGGATGATAATTTCAGGTAATGATCAGTACACTAAGGCGACTTGGTTCCCCAAATGTCGTTCTTCTATGTTGAAGCGTTCATTTCCAGAAACAGTTTGAATTTTTAGGTTTCACTCTGTTTTCTCCTATATTGATAGACGTATTTGGAACTCTAAATCCAACACGGTTTGTGGTAGCTTCTTGAAACTTGACACAGTAAAGTAGTTTCAAGTTCTATCTCTATGTTTTGTTTCCTCTTGATGTAGCCCTAAGCAGTGACTGGCGAGAAACACTTTCATGGAAAGGGGTTGCCAAGCTTCCAAATATTACGAATCTCCAGAAATCTCAGCAAATATTTTTTCACCCAAACTGGATGATACTTTCAGGTAATGATCAGTACACTAAGGCGACTTGGTTCCCCAAATGTCGTTTTTCTATGTTGAAGCGTTCATTTCCTGTAACAGTTTGAATTTTTAGGTTTCACTCTGTTTTCTCCTATATTGATAGATGTATTTGGAACTCTAAATCCAACACGGTTTGTGCTAGCTTCTTGAAACTTGACACAGTAAAGTAGTTTCACGTTCTATCTCTATGTTTTGTTTCCTCTTGCTGTAGCCCTAAGCAGTGACTCGCGAGAACCACTTTCATGGAAAGGGGTTGCCAAGCTTCCAAAAATTACGAATCTCCAGAAATCTCAGCAAATATTTTTTCACCCAAACTGGATGATACTTTCAGGTAATGATCAGTACACGAAGGCGACTTGGTTCCCCAAATGTCGTTCTTCTATGTTGAAGCGTTCATTTCCTGTAACAGTTTGAATTTTTAGGTTTCACTCTGTTTTCTCCTATATTGATACATGTATTTGGAACTCTAAATCCAACACGGTTTGTGCTAGCTTCTTGAAACTTGACACAGTAAAGTAGTTTCACGTTCTATCTCTATGTTTTGTTTCTTCTTGATGTAGCCCTAAGCAGTGACTGGCGAGAAACACTTTCATGGAAAGGGGTTGCCAAGCTTCCAAAAATTACGAATCTCCAGAAATCTCAGCAAATATTTTTTCACCCAAACTGGATGATACTTTCAGGTAATGATCAGTACACTAAGGCGACTTGGTTCCCCAAATGTCGTTCTTCTATGTTGAAGCGTTCATTTCCTTTAACAGTTTGAATTTTTAGGTTTCACTCTGTTTTCTCCTATATTGATACATGTATTTGGAACTCTAAATCCAACACGGTTTGTGCTAGCTTCTTGAAACTTGACACAGTAAAGTAGTTTCACGTTCTATCTCTATGTTTTGTTTCCTCTTGATGTAGCCCTAAGCAGTGACTGGCGAGAAACACTTTCATGGAAAGGGGTTGCCAAGCTTCCAAAAATTACGAATCTCCAGAAATCTCAGCAAATATTTTTTCATCCAAACTGGATGATACTTTCAGGTAATGATCAGTACACTAAGGCGACTTGGTTCCCCAAAGTTCGTTCTTCTATGTTGAAGCGTTCATTTCCAGTAACAGTTTCAATTTTTAGGTTTCACTCTGTTTTCTCCTATATTGATACATGTATTTGGAACTCTAAATACAACACGGTTTGTGCTAGCTTCTTGAAACTTGATACAGTAAAGTAGTTTCACGTTCTATTTCTATGTTTTGTTTCCTCTTGCTGTAGCCCTAAGCAGTGACTGGCGAGAACCACTTTCATGGAGAGGGGTTGCCAAGCTTCCAAAAATTACGAATCTCCAGAAATCTCAGCAAATATTTTTTCACCCAAACTGGATGATACTTTCAGGTAATGATCAGTACACGAAGGCGACTTGGTTCCCCAAATGTCGTTCTTCTATGTTGAAGCGTTCATTTCCAGTAACACTTTGAATTTTTAGGTTTCACTCTGTTTTCTCCTATATTGATAGATGTATTTGGAACTCTAAATCCAACACGGTTTGTGCTAGCTTCATGAAACTTGACAAAGTAAAGTAGTTTCAGGTTCTATCTCTATATTCTGTTTCCTCTTGATGTAGCCCTAAGCAGTGACTGGTGAGAAACACTTTCATGGAAAAAGGTTGCCAAGCTTCCAAAAGTTACGAATCTCCAGAAATCTCAGCAAATATTTTTTCACCCAAACTGGATGATACTTTCAGGTAATGATCAGTACACGAAGGCGACTTGGTTCCCCAAATTTCGTTCTTCTATGTTGAAGCGTTCATTTCCAGTAACAGTTTGAATTTTTAGGTTTCACTCTGTTTTCTCCTATATTGATACATGTATTTGGAACTCTAAATCCAACACGGTTTGTGCTAGCTTCTTGAAACGTGATACAGTAAAGTAGTTTCACGTTCTATCTCTATGTTTTGTTTCCTCTTGCTGTAGCCCTAAGCAGTGACTGGCGAGAACCACTTTCATGGAGAGGGGTTGCCAAGCTTCCAAAAATTACGAATCTCCAGAAATCTCAGCAAATATTTTTTCACCCAAACTGGATGATACTTTTAGGTAATGATCAGTACACTAAGGCGACTTGGTTCCCCAAATGTCGTTCTTCTATGTTGAAGCGTTCATTTCCTGTAACAGTTTGAATTTTTAGGTTTCACTCTGTTTTCTCCTATATTGATACATGTATTTGGAACTCTAAATCCAACGCGGTTTGTGCTAGCTTCTTGAAACTTGACACAGTAAAGTAGTTTCACGTTCTATCTCTATGTTTTGTTTCCTCTTGATGTAGCCCTAAGCAGTGACTGGCGAGAAACACTTTCATGGAAAGGGGTTGCCAGGCTTCCAAAAATTACGAATCTCCAGAAATCTCAGCAAATATTTTTTCACCCAAACTGGATGATACTTTCAGGTAATGATCAGTACACGAAGGCGACTTGGTTCCCCAAATGTCGTTCTTCTATGTTGAAGCGTTCATTTCCAGTAACACTTTGAATTTTTAGGTTTCACTCTGTTTTCTCCTATATTGATAGATGTATTTGGAACTCTAAATCCAACACGGTTTGTGCTAGCTTCATGAAACTTGACAAAGTAAAGTAGTTTCACGTTCTATCTCTATATTCTTTTTCCTCTTGATGTAGCCCTAAGCAAGGACTGGTGAGAAACACTTTCATGGAAAAAGGTTGCCAAGCTTCCAAAAGTTACGAATCTCCAGAAATCTCAGCAAATATTTTTTCACCCAAACTGGATGATACTTTCAGGTAATGATCAGTACACTAAGGCGACTTGGTTCTCCAAATTTCGTTCTTCTATGTTGAAGCGTTCATTTCCAGTAACAGTTTGAATTTTTAGGTTTCACTCTGTTTTCTCCTATATTGATACATGTATTTGGAACTCTAAATCCAACACGGTTTGTGCTAGCTTCTTGAAACTTGATACAGTAAAGTAGTTTCACGTTCTATCTCTATGTTTTGTTTCCTCTTGCTGTAGCCCTAAGCAGTGACTGGCGAGAACCACTTTCATGGAGAGGGGTTGCCAAGCTTCCAAAAATTACGAATCTCCAGAAATCTCAGCAAATATTTTTTCACCCACACTGGATGATACTTTCAGGTAATGATCAGTACACTAAGGCAACTTGGTTCCCCAAAGTTCGTTCTTCTATGTTGAAGCGTTCATTTCCAGTAACAGTTTGAATTTTTAGGTTTCACTCTGTTTTCTCCTATATTGATACATGTATTTGGAACTCTAAATCCAACACGGTTTGTGCTAGCTTCTTGAAACTTGACACAGTAAAGTAGTTTCACGTTCTATCTCTATGTTTTGTTTCCTCTTGCTGTAGCCCTAAGCAGTGACTGGCGAGAACCACTTTCATGGAGAGGGGTTGCCAAGCTTCCAAAAATTACGAATCTCCAGAAATCTCAGCAAATATTTTTTCACCCAAACTGGATGATACTTTCAGGTAATGATCAGTACACGAAGGCGACTTGGTTCCCCAAATGTCGTTCTTCTATGTTGAAGCGTTCATTTCCAGTAACACTTTGAATTTTTAGGTTTCACTCTGTTTTCTCCTATATTGATAGATGTATTTGGAACTCTAAATCCAACACGGTTTGTGCTAGCTTCATGAAACTTGACACAGTAAAGTATTTTCACGTTCTGTCTCTATGTTTTGTTTCCTCTTGCTGTAGCCCTAAGCAGTGACTGGCGAGAAACACTTTCATGGAAATGGGTTGCCAAGCTTCCAAATGTTACGAATCTCCAGAAATCTCAGCAAATATTTTTTCACCCAAACTGGATGATAATTTCAGGTAATGATCAGTACACTAAGGCGACTTGGTTCCCCAAATGTCGTTCTTCTATGTTGAAGCGTTCATTTCCAGAAACAGTTTGAATTTTTAGGTTTCACTCTGTTTTCTCCTATATTGATAGACGTATTTGGAACTCTAAATCCAACACGGTTTGTGGTAGCTTCTTGAAACTTGACACAGTAAAGTAGTTTCAAGTTCTATCTCTATGTTTTGTTTCCTCTTGATGTAGCCCTAAGCAGTGACTGGCGAGAAACACTTTCATGGAAAGGGGTTGCCAAGCTTCCAAATATTACGAATCTCCAGAAATCTCAGCAAATATTTTTTCACCCAAACTGGATGATACTTTCAGGTAATGATCAGTACACTAAGGCGACTTGGTTCCCCAAATGTCGTTCTTCTATGTTGAAGCGTTCATTTCCTGTAACAGTTTGAATTTTTAGGTTTCACTCTGTTTTCTCCTATATTGATAGATGTATTTGGAACTCTAAATCCAACACGGTTTGTGCTAGCTTCTTGAAACTTGACACAGTAAAGTAGTTTCACGTTCTATCTCTATGTTTTGTTTCCTCTTGCTGTAGCCCTAAGCAGTGACTCGCGAGAACCACTTTCATGGAAAGGGGTTGCCAAGCTTCCAAAAATTACGAATCTCCAGAAATCTCAGCAAATATTTTTTCACCCAAACTGGATGATACTTTCAGGTAATGATCAGTACACGAAGGCGACTTGGTTCCCCAAATGTCGTTCTTCTATGTTGAAGCGTTCATTTCCAGTAACACTTTGAATTTTTAGGTTTCACTCTGTTTTCTCCTATATTGATAGATGTATTTGGAACTCTAAATCCAACACGGTTTGTGCTAGCTTCTTGAAACTTGACACAGTAAAGTAGTTTCACGTTCTATCTCTATGTTTTGTTTCTTCTTGATGTAGCCCTAAGCAGTGACTGGCGAGAAACACTTTCATGGAAAGGGGTTGCCAAGCTTCCAAAAATTACGAATCTCCAGAAATCTCAGCAAATATTTTTTCACCCAAACTGGATGATACTTTCAGGTAATGATCAGTACACTAAGGCGACTTGGTTCCCCAAATGTCGTTCTTCTATGTTGAAGCGTTCATTTCCTGTAACAGTTTGAATTTTTAGGTTTCACTCTGTTTTCTCCTATATTGATACATGTATTTGGAACTCTAAATCCAACACGGTTTGTGCTAGCTTCTTGAAACTTGACACAGTAAAGTAGTTTCACGTTCTATCTCTATGTTTTGTTTCCTCTTGATGTAGCCCTAAGCAGTGACTGGCGAGAAACACTTTCATGGAAAGGGGTTGCCAAGCTTCCAAAAATTACGAATCTCCAGAAATCTCAGCAAATATTTTTTCATCCAAACTGGATGATACTTTCAGGTAATGATCAGTACACTAAGGCGACTTGGTTCCCCAAAGTTCGTTCTTCTATGTTGAAGCGTTCATTTCCAGTAACAGTTTCAATTTTTAGGTTTCACTCTGTTTTCTCCTATATTGATACATGTATTTGGAACTCTAAATCCAACACGGTTTGTGCTAGCTTCTTGAAACTTGATACAGTAAAGTAGTTTCACGTTCTATTTCTATGTTTTGTTTCCTCTTGCTGTAGCCCTAAGCAGTGACTGGCGAGAACCACTTTCATGGAGAGGGGTTGCCAAGC
The DNA here is from genome assembly GCF_964194105.1 of Spermophilus citellus. Lineage (NCBI taxonomy): Eukaryota > Metazoa > Chordata > Mammalia > Rodentia > Sciuridae > Spermophilus > Spermophilus citellus. The sequence continues at coordinate 11,255,093 of NC_138197.1, read as the reverse complement.
TTCCAAAAATTACGAATCTCCAGAAATCTCAGCAAATATTTTTTCACCCAAACTGGATGATACTTTCAGGTAATGATCAGTACACGAAGGCGACTTGGTTCCCCAAATGTCGTTCTTCTATGTTGAAGCGTTCATTTCCAGTAACACTTTGAATTTTTAGGTTTCACTCTGTTTTCTCCTATATTGATAGATGTATTTGGAACTCTAAATCCAACACGGTTTGTGCTAGCTTCATGAAACTTGACAAAGTAAAGTAGTTTCAGGTTCTATCTCTATATTCTGTTTCCTCTTGATGTAGCCCTAAGCAGTGACTGGTGAGAAACACTTTCATGGAAAAAGGTTGCCAAGCTTCCAAAAGTTACGAATCTCCAGAAATCTCAGCAAATATTTTTTCACCCAAACTGGATGATACTTTCAGGTAATGATCAGTACACGAAGGCGACTTGGTTCCCCAAATTTCGTTCTTCTATGTTGAAGCGTTCATTTCCAGTAACAGTTTGAATTTTTAGGTTTCACTCTGTTTTCTCCTATATTGATACATGTATTTGGAACTCTAAATCCAACACGGTTTGTGCTAGCTTCTTGAAACGTGATACAGTAAAGTAGTTTCACGTTCTATCTCTATGTTTTGTTTCCTCTTGCTGTAGCCCTAAGCAGTGACTGGCGAGAACCACTTTCATGGAGAGGGGTTGCCAAGCTTCCAAAAATTACGAATCTCCAGAAATCTCAGCAAATATTTTTTCACCCAAACTGGATGATACTTTCAGGTAATGATCAGTACACTAAGGCGACTTGGTTCCCCAAATGTCGTTCTTCTATGTTGAAGCGTTCATTTCCTGTAACAGTTTGAATTTTTAGGTTTCACTCTGTTTTCTCCTATATTGATACATGTATTTGGAACTCTAAATCCAACACGGTTTGTGCTAGCTTCATGAAACTTGACAAAGTAAAGTAGTTTCACGTTCTATCTCTATATTCTTTTTCCTCTTGATGTAGCCCTAAGCAGTGACTGGTGAGAAACACTTTCATGGAAAAAGGTTGCCAAGCTTCCAAAAGTTACGAATCTCCAGAAATCTCAGCAAATATTTTTTCACCCAAACTGGATGATACTTTCAGGTAATGATCAGTACACTAAGGCGACTTGGTTCTCCAAATTTCGTTCTTCTATGTTGAAGCGTTCATTTCCAGTAACAGTTTGAATTTTTAGGTTTCACTCTGTTTTCTCCTATATTGATACATGTATTTGGAACTCTAAATCCAACACGGTTTGTGCTAGCTTCTTGAAACTTGATACAGTAAAGTAGTTTCACGTTCTATCTCTATGTTTTGTTTCCTCTTGCTGTAGCCCTAAGCAGTGACTGGCGAGAACCACTTTCATGGAGAGGGGTTGCCAAGCTTCCAAAAATTACGAATCTCCAGAAATCTCAGCAAATATTTTTTCACCCACACTGGATGATACTTTCAGGTAATGATCAGTACACTAAGGCGACTTGGTTCCCCAAAGTTCGTTCTTCTATGTTGAAGCGTTCATTTCCAGTAACAGTTTGAATTTTTAGGTTTCACTCTGTTTTCTCCTATATTGATACATGTATTTGGAACTCTAAATCCAACACGGTTTGTGCTAGCTTCTTGAAACTTGACACAGTAAAGTAGTTTCACGTTCTATCTCTATGTTTTGTTTCCTCTTGCTGTAGCCCTAAGCAGTGACTGGCGAGAACCACTTTCATGGAGAGGGGTTGCCAAGCTTCCAAAAATTACGAATCTCCAGAAATCTCAGCAAATATTTTTTCACCCAAACTGGATGATACTTTCAGGTAATGATCAGTACACGAAGGCGACTTGGTTCCCCAAATGTCGTTCTTCTATGTTGAAGCGTTCATTTCCAGTAACACTTTGAATTTTTAGGTTTCACTCTGTTTTCTCCTATATTGATAGATGTATTTGGAACTCTAAATCCAACACGGTTTGTGCTAGCTTCATGAAACTTGACACAGTAAAGTATTTTCACGTTCTGTCTCTATGTTTTGTTTCCTCTTGCTGTAGCCCTAAGCAGTGACTGGCGAGAAACACTTTCATGGAAAGGGGTTGCCAAGCTTCCAAAAGTTACGAATCTCCAGAAATTTCAGCAAATATTTTTTCACCCAAACTGGATGATACTTTCAGGTAATGATCAGTACACTAAGGCGACTTGGTTCCCCAAATGTCGTTCTTCTATGTTGAAGCGTTCATTTCCAGAAACAGTTTGAATTTTTAGGTTTCACTCTGTTTTCTCCTATATTGATACATGTATTTGGAACTCTAAATCCAACACGGTTTGTGCTAGCTTCTTGAAACTTGACACAGTAAAGTAGTTTCACGTTCTATCTCTATGTTTTGTTTCCTCTTGATGTAGCCCTAAGCAGTGACTGGCGAGAAACACTTTCATGGAAAGGGGTTGCCAAGCTTCCAAAAATTACGAATCTCCAGAAATCTCAGCAAATATTTTTTCACCCAAACTGGATGATACTTTCAGGTAATGATCAGTACACGAAAGCGACTTGGTTCCCCAAATGTCGTTCTTCTATGTTGAAGCGTTCATTTCCTGTAACAGTTTGAATTTTTAGGTTTCACTCTGTTTTCTCCTATATTGATACATGTATTTGGAACTCTAAATCCAACACGGTTTGTGCTAGCTTCTTGAAACGTGATACAGTAAAGTAGTTTCACGTTCTATCTCTATGTTTTGTTTCCTCTTGCTGTAGCCCTAAGCAGTGACTGGCGAGAACCACTTTCATGGAGAGGGGTTGCTAAGCTTCCAAAAATTACGAATCTCCAGAAATCTCAGCAAATATTTTTTCACCCAAACTGGATGATACTTTCAGGTAATGATCAGTACACTAAGGCGACTTGGTTCCCCAAATGTCGTTCTTCTATGTTGAAGCGTTCATTTCCTGTAACAGTTTGAATTTTTAGGTTTCACTCTGTTTTCTCCTATATTGATACATGTATTTGGAACTCTAAATCCAACACGGTTTGTGCTAGCTTCTTGAAACTTGATACAGTAAAGTCGTTTCACGTTCTATCTCTATGTTTTGTTTCCTCTTGCTGTAGCCCTAAGCAGTGACTGGCGAGAACCACTTTCATGGAGAGGGGTTGCCAAGCTTCCAAAAGTTACGAATCTCCAGAAATCTCAGCAAATATTTTTTCACCCAAACTGGATGATACTTTCAGGTAATGATCAGTACACGAAGGCGACTTGGTTCCCCAAATGTCGTTCTTCTATGTTGAAGCGTTCATTTCCAGAAACAGTTTGAATTTTTAGGTTTCACTCTGTTTTCTCCTATATTGATAGACGTATTTGGAACTCTAAATCCAACACGGTTTGTGCTAGCTTCTTGAAACTTGACACAGTAAAGTACTTTCACGTTCTATCTCTATGTTTTGTTTCCTCTTGATGTAGCCCTAAGCAGTGACTGGCGAGAAACACTTTCATGGAAAGGGGTTGCCAAGCTTCCAAAAATTACGAATCTCCAGAAATCTCAGCAAATATTTTTTCACCCAAACTGGATGATACTTTCAGGTAATGATCAGTATACTAAGGCGACTTGGTTCCCCAAATGTCGTTCTTCTATGTTGAAGCATTCATTTCCTGTAACAGTTTGAATTTTTAGGTTTCACTCTGTTTTCTCCTATATTGATACATGTATTTGGAACTCTAAATCCAACACGATTTGTGCTAGCTTCTTGAAACTTGACACCGAAAAGTAGATTCACGTTCTATCTCTATGTTTTGTTTCCTCTTGATGTAGCCCTAAGCAGTGACAGGCGAGAAACACTTTCATGGAAAGGGGTTGCCAAGCTTCCAAAAATTACGAATCTCCAGAAATATCAGCAAATATTTTTTCACCCAAACTGGATGATACTTTCAGGTAATGATCAGTACACGAAGGCGACTTGGTTCCCCAAATGTCGTTCTTCTATGTTGAAGCGTTCATTTCCTGTAACAGTTTGAATTTTTAGGTTTCACTCTGTTTTCTCCTATATTGATACATGTATTTGGAACTCTAAATCCAACGCGGTTTGTGCTAGCTTCTTGAAACTTGACACAGTAAAGTAGTTTCACGTTCTATCTCTATGTTTTGTTTCCTCTTGATGTAGCCCTAAGCAGTGACTGGCGAGAAACACTTTCATGGAAAGGGGTTGCCAGGCTTCCAAAAATTACGAATCTCCAGAAATCTCAGCAAATATTTTTTCACCCAAACTGGATGATACTTTCAGGTAATGATCAGTACACGAAGGCGACTTGGTTCCCCAAATGTCGTTCTTCTATGTTGAAGCGTTCATTTCCAGTAACACTTTGAATTTTTAGGTTTCACTCTGTTTTCTCCTATATTGATAGATGTATTTGGAACTCTAAATCCAACACGGTTTGTGCTAGCTTCATGAAACTTGACAAAGTAAAGTAGTTTCACGTTCTATCTCTATATTCTTTTTCCTCTTGATGTAGCCCTAAGCAGTGACTGGTGAGAAACACTTTCATGGAAAAAGGTTGCCAAGCTTCCAAAAGTTACGAATCTCCAGAAATCTCAGCAAATATTTTTTTCACCCAAACTGGATGATACTTTCAGGTAATGATCAGTACACTAAGGCGACTTGGTTCTCCAAATTTCGTTCTTCTATGTTGAAGCGTTCATTTCCAGTAACAGTTTGAATTTTTAGGTTTCACTCTGTTTTCTCCTATATTGATAGATGTATTTGGAACTCTAAATCCAACACGGTTTGTGCTAGCTTCTTGAAACTTGATACAGTAAAGTAGTTTCACGTTCTATCTCTATGTTTTGTTTCCTCTTGCTGTAGCCCTAAGCAGTGACTGGCGAGAACCACTTTCATGGAGAGGGGTTGCCAAGCTTCCAAAAATTACGAATCTCCAGAAATCTCAGCAAATATTTTTTCACCCACACTGGATGATACTTTCAGGTAATGATCAGTACACTAAGGCGACTTGGTTCCCCAAAGTTCGTTCTTCTATGTTGAAGCGTTCATTTCCAGTAACAGTTTGAATTTTTAGGTTTCACTCTGTTTTCTCCTATATTGATACATGTATTTGGAACTCTAAATCCAACACGGTTTGTGCTAGCTTCTTGAAACTTGACACAGTAAAGTAGTTTCACGTTCTATCTCTATGTTTTGTTTCCTCTTGCTGTAGCCCTAAGCAGTGACTGGCGAGAACCACTTTCATGGAGAGGGGTTGCCAAGCTTCCAAAAATTACGAATCTCCAGAAATCTCAGCAAATATTTTTTCACCCAAACTGGATGATACTTTCAGGTAATGATCAGTACACGAAGGCGACTTGGTTCCCCAAATGTCGTTCTTCTATGTTGAAGCGTTCATTTCCAGTAACACTTTGAATTTTTAGGTTTCACTCTGTTTTCTCCTATATTGATAGATGTATTTGGAACTCTAAATCCAACACGGTTTGTGCTAGCTTCATGAAACTTGACACAGTAAAGTATTTTCACGTTCTGTCTCTATGTTTTGTTTCCTCTTGCTGTAGCCCTAAGCAGTGACTGGCGAGAAACACTTTCATGGAAATGGGTTGCCAAGCTTCCAAATGTTACGAATCTCCAGAAATCTCAGCAAATATTTTTTCACCCAAACTGGATGATAATTTCAGGTAATGATCAGTACACTAAGGCGACTTGGTTCCCCAAATGTCGTTCTTCTATGTTGAAGCGTTCATTTCCAGAAACAGTTTGAATTTTTAGGTTTCACTCTGTTTTCTCCTATATTGATAGACGTATTTGGAACTCTAAATCCAACACGGTTTGTGGTAGCTTCTTGAAACTTGACACAGTAAAGTAGTTTCAAGTTCTATCTCTATGTTTTGTTTCCTCTTGATGTAGCCCTAAGCAGTGACTGGCGAGAAACACTTTCATGGAAAGGGGTTGCCAAGCTTCCAAATATTACGAATCTCCAGAAATCTCAGCAAATATTTTTTCACCCAAACTGGATGATACTTTCAGGTAATGATCAGTACACTAAGGCGACTTGGTTCCCCAAATGTCGTTTTTCTATGTTGAAGCGTTCATTTCCTGTAACAGTTTGAATTTTTAGGTTTCACTCTGTTTTCTCCTATATTGATAGATGTATTTGGAACTCTAAATCCAACACGGTTTGTGCTAGCTTCTTGAAACTTGACACAGTAAAGTAGTTTCACGTTCTATCTCTATGTTTTGTTTCCTCTTGCTGTAGCCCTAAGCAGTGACTCGCGAGAACCACTTTCATGGAAAGGGGTTGCCAAGCTTCCAAAAATTACGAATCTCCAGAAATCTCAGCAAATATTTTTTCACCCAAACTGGATGATACTTTCAGGTAATGATCAGTACACGAAGGCGACTTGGTTCCCCAAATGTCGTTCTTCTATGTTGAAGCGTTCATTTCCTTTAACAGTTTGAATTTTTAGGTTTCACTCTGTTTTCTCCTATATTGATACATGTATTTGGAACTCTAAATCCAACACGGTTTGTGCTAGCTTCTTGAAACTTGACACAGTAAAGTAGTTTCACGTTCTATCTCTATGTTTTGTTTCCTCTTGATGTAGCCCTAAGCAGTGACTGGCGAGAAACACTTTCATGGAAAGGGGTTGCCAAGCTTCCAAAAATTACGAATCTCCAGAAATCTCAGCAAATATTTTTTCATCCAAACTGGATGATACTTTCAGGTAATGATCAGTACACTAAGGCGACTTGGTTCCCCAAAGTTCGTTCTTCTATGTTGAAGCGTTCATTTCCAGTAACAGTTTCAATTTTTAGGTTTCACTCTGTTTTCTCCTATATTGATACATGTATTTGGAACTCTAAATACAACACGGTTTGTGCTAGCTTCTTGAAACTTGATACAGTAAAGTAGTTTCACGTTCTATTTCTATGTTTTGTTTCCTCTTGCTGTAGCCCTAAGCAGTGACTGGCGAGAACCACTTTCATGGAGAGGGGTTGCCAAGCTTCCAAAAATTACGAATCTCCAGAAATCTCAGCAAATATTTTTTCACCCAAACTGGATGATACTTTCAGGTAATGATCAGTACACGAAGGCGACTTGGTTCCCCAAATGTCGTTCTTCTATGTTGAAGCGTTCATTTCCAGTAACACTTTGAATTTTTAGGTTTCACTCTGTTTTCTCCTATATTGATAGATGTATTTGGAACTCTAAATCCAACACGGTTTGTGCTAGCTTCATGAAACTTGACAAAGTAAAGTAGTTTCAGGTTCTATCTCTATATTCTGTTTCCTCTTGATGTAGCCCTAAGCAGTGACTGGTGAGAAACACTTTCATGGAAAAAGGTTGCCAAGCTTCCAAAAGTTACGAATCTCCAGAAATCTCAGCAAATATTTTTTCACCCAAACTGGATGATACTTTCAGGTAATGATCAGTACACGAAGGCGACTTGGTTCCCCAAATTTCGTTCTTCTATGTTGAAGCGTTCATTTCCAGTAACAGTTTGAATTTTTAGGTTTCACTCTGTTTTCTCCTATATTGATACATGTATTTGGAACTCTAAATCCAACACGGTTTGTGCTAGCTTCTTGAAACGTGATACAGTAAAGTAGTTTCACGTTCTATCTCTATGTTTTGTTTCCTCTTGCTGTAGCCCTAAGCAGTGACTGGCGAGAACCACTTTCATGGAGAGGGGTTGCCAAGCTTCCAAAAATTACGAATCTCCAGAAATCTCAGCAAATATTTTTTCACCCAAACTGGATGATACTTTCAGGTAATGATCAGTACACTAAGGCGACTTGGTTCCCCAAATGTCGTTCTTCTATGTTGAAGCGTTCATTTCCTGTAACAGTTTGAATTTTTAGGTTTCACTCTGTTTTCTCCTATATTGATACATGTATTTGGAACTCTAAATCCAACGCGGTTTGTGCTAGCTTCTTGAAACTTGACACAGTAAAGTAGTTTCACGTTCTATCTCTATGTTTTGTTTCCTCTTGATGTAGCCCTAAGCAGTGACTGGCGAGAAACACTTTCATGGAAAGGGGTTGCCAGGCTTCCAAAAATTACGAATCTCCAGAAATCTCAGCAAATATTTTTTCACCCAAACTGGATGATACTTTCAGGTAATGATCAGTACACGAAGGCGACTTGGTTCCCCAAATGTCGTTCTTCTATGTTGAAGCGTTCATTTCCAGTAACACTTTGAATTTTTAGGTTTCACTCTGTTTTCTCCTATATTGATAGATGTATTTGGAACTCTAAATCCAACACGGTTTGTGCTAGCTTCATGAAACTTGACAAAGTAAAGTAGTTTCACGTTCTATCTCTATATTCTTTTTCCTCTTGATGTAGCCCTAAGCAGTGACTGGTGAGAAACACTTTCATGGAAAAAGGTTGCCAAGCTTCCAAAAGTTACGAATCTCCAGAAATCTCAGCAAATATTTTTTCACCCAAACTGGATGATACTTTCAGGTAATGATCAGTACACTAAGGCGACTTGGTTCTCCAAATTTCGTTCTTCTATGTTGAAGCGTTCATTTCCAGTAACAGTTTGAATTTTTAGGTTTCACTCTGTTTTCTCCTATATTGATACATGTATTTGGAACTCTAAATCCAACACGGTTTGTGCTAGCTTCTTGAAACTTGATACAGTAAAGTAGTTTCACGTTCTATCTCTATGTTTTGTTTCCTCTTGCTGTAGCCCTAAGCAGTGACTGGCGAGAACCACTTTCATGGAGAGGGGTTGCCAAGCTTCCAAAAATTACGAATCTCCAGAAATCTCAGCAAATATTTTTTCACCCACACTGGATGATACTTTCAGGTAATGATCAGTACACTAAGGCAACTTGGTTCCCCAAAGTTCGTTCTTCTATGTTGAAGCGTTCATTTCCAGTAACAGTTTGAATTTTTAGGTTTCACTCTGTTTTCTCCTATATTGATACATGTATTTGGAACTCTAAATCCAACACGGTTTGTGCTAGCTTCTTGAAACTTGACACAGTAAAGTAGTTTCACGTTCTATCTCTATGTTTTGTTTCCTCTTGCTGTAGCCCTAAGCAGTGACTGGCGAGAACCACTTTCATGGAGAGGGGTTGCCAAGCTTCCAAAAATTACGAATCTCCAGAAATCTCAGCAAATATTTTTTCACCCAAACTGGATGATACTTTCAGGTAATGATCAGTACACGAAGGCGACTTGGTTCCCCAAATGTCGTTCTTCTATGTTGAAGCGTTCATTTCCAGTAACACTTTGAATTTTTAGGTTTCACTCTGTTTTCTCCTATATTGATAGATGTATTTGGAACTCTAAATCCAACACGGTTTGTGCTAGCTTCATGAAACTTGACACAGTAAAGTATTTTCACGTTCTGTCTCTATGTTTTGTTTCCTCTTGCTGTAGCCCTAAGCAGTGACTGGCGAGAAACACTTTCATGGAAAGGGGTTGCCAAGCTTCCAAAAGTTACGAATCTCCAGAAATTTCAGCAAATATTTTTTCACCCAAACTGGATGATACTTTCAGGTAATGATCAGTACACTAAGGCGACTTGGTTCCCCAAATGTCGTTCTTCTATGTTGAAGCGTTCATTTCCAGAAACAGTTTGAATTTTTAGGTTTCACTCTGTTTTCTCCTATATTGATACATGTATTTGGAACTCTAAATCCAACACGGTTTGTGCTAGCTTCTTGAAACTTGACACAGTAAAGTAGTTTCACGTTCTATCTCTATGTTTTGTTTCCTCTTGATGTAGCCCTAAGCAGTGACTGGCGAGAAACACTTTCATGGAAAGGGGTTGCCAAGCTTCCAAAAATTACGAATCTCCAGAAATCTCAGCAAATATTTTTTCACCCAAACTGGATGATACTTTCAGGTAATGATCAGTACACGAAAGCGACTTGGTTCCCCAAATGTCGTTCTTCTATGTTGAAGCGTTCATTTCCTGTAACAGTTTGAATTTTTAGGTTTCACTCTGTTTTCTCCTATATTGATACATGTATTTGGAACTCTAAATCCAACACGGTTTGTGCTAGCTTCTTGAAACGTGATACAGTAAAGTAGTTTCACGTTCTATCTCTATGTTTTGTTTCCTCTTGCTGTAGCCCTAAGCAGTGACTGGCGAGAACCACTTTCATGGAGAGGGGTTGCTAAGCTTCCAAAAATTACGAATCTCCAGAAATCTCAGCAAATATTTTTTCACCCAAACTGGATGATACTTTCAGGTAATGATTAGTACACTAAGGCGACTTGGTTCCCCAAATGTCGTTCTTCTATGTTGAAGCGTTCATTTCCTGTAACAGTTTGAATTTTTAGGTTTCACTCTGTTTTCTCCTATATTGATACATGTATTTGGAACTCTAAATCCAACACGGTTTGTGCTAGCTTCTTGAAACTTGATACAGTAAAGTCGTTTCACGTTCTATCTCTATGTTTTGTTTCCTCTTGCTGTAGCCCTAAGCAGTGACTGGCGAGAACCACTTTCATGTAGAGGGGTTGCCAAGCTTCCAAAAGTTACGAATCTCCAGAAATCTCAGCAAATATTTTTTCACCCAAACTGGATGATACTTTCAGGTAATGATCAGTACACGAAGGCGACTTGGTTCCCCAAATGTCGTTCTTCTATGTTGAAGCGTTCATTTCCAGAAACAGTTTGAATTTTTAGGTTTCACTCTGTTTTCTCCTATATTGATAGACGTATTTGGAAATCTAAATCCAACACGGTTTGTGCTAGCTTCTTGAAACTTGACACAGTAAAGTACTTTCACGTTCTATCTCTATGTTTTGTTTCCTCTTGATGTAGCCCTAAGCAGTGACTGGCGAGAAACACTTTCATGGAAAGGGGTTGCCAAGCTTCCAAAAATTACGAATCTCCAGAAATCTCAGCAAATATTTTTTCACCCAAACTGGATGATACTTTCAGGTAATGATCAGTATACTAAGGCGACTTGGTTCCCCAAATGTCGTTCTTCTATGTTGAAGCATTCATTTCCTGTAACAGTTTGAATTTTTAGGTTTCACTCTGTTTTCTCCTATATTGATACATGTATTTGGAACTCTAAATCCAACACGATTTCTGCTAGCTTCTTGAAACTTGACACCGAAAAGTAGTTTCAGGTTCTATCTCTATGTTTTGTTTCCTCTTGATGTAGCCCTAAGCAGTGACAGGCGAGAAACACTTTCATGGAAAGGGGTTGCCAAGCTTCCAAAAATTACGAATCTCCAGAAATCTCAGCAAATATTTTTTCACCCAAACTGGATGATACTTTCAGGTAATGATCAGTACACGAAGGCGACTTGGTTCCCCAAATGTCGTTCTTCTATGTTGAAGCGTTCATTTCCTGTAACAGTTTGAATTTTTAGGTTTCACTCTGTTTTCTCCTATATTGATACATGTATTTGGAACTCTAAATCCAACGCGGTTTGTGCTAGCTTCTTGAAACTTGACACAGTAAAGTAGTTTCACGTTCTATCTCTATGTTTTGTTTCCTCTTGATGTAGCCCTAAGCAGTGACTGGCGAGAAACACTTTCATGGAAAGGGGTTGCCAGGCTTCCAAAAATTACGAATCTCCAGAAATCTCAGCAAATATTTTTTCACCCAAACTGGATGATACTTTCAGGTAATGATCAGTACACGAAGGCGACTTGGTTCCCCAAATGTCGTTCTTCTATGTTGAAGCGTTCATTTCCAGTAACACTTTGAATTTTTAGGTTTCACTCTGTTTTCTCCTATATTGATAGATGTATTTGGAACTCTAAATCCAACACGGTTTGTGCTAGCTTCATGAAACTTGATACAGTAAAGTAGTTTCACGTTCTATCTCTATGTTTTGTTTCCTCTTGCTGTAGCCCTAAGCAGTGACTGGCGAGAACCACTTTCATGGAGAGGGGTTGCCAAGCTTCCAAAAATTACGAATCTCCAGAAATCTCAGCAAATATTTTTTCACCCACACTGGATGATACTTTCAGGTAATGATCAGTACACTAAGGCGACTTGGTTCCCCAAAGTTCGTTCTTCTATGTTGAAGCGTTCATTTCCAGTAACAGTTTGAATTTTTAGGTTTCACTCTGTTTTCTCCTATATTGATACATGTATTTGGAACTCTAAATCCAACACGGTTTGTGCTAGCTTCTTGAAACTTGACACAGTAAAGTAGTTTCACGTTCTATCTCTATGTTTTGTTTCCTCTTGCTGTAGCCCTAAGCAGTGACTGGCGAGAACCACTTTCATGGAGAGGGGTTGCCAAGCTTCCAAAAATTACGAATCTCCAGAAATCTCAGCAAATATTTTTTCACCCAAACTGGATGATACTTTCAGGTAATGATCAGTACACGAAGGCGACTTGGTTCCCCAAATGTCGTTCTTCTATGTTGAAGCGTTCATTTCCAGTAACACTTTGAATTTTTAGGTTTCACTCTGTTTTCTCCTATATTGATAGATGTATTTGGAACTCTAAATCCAACACGGTTTGTGCTAGCTTCATGAAACTTGACACAGTAAAGTATTTTCACGTTCTGTCTCTATGTTTTGTTTCCTCTTGCTGTAGCCCTAAGCAGTGACTGGCGAGAAACACTTTCATGGAAAGGGGTTGCCAAGCTTCCAAAAGTTACGAATCTCCAGAAATTTCAGCAAATATTTTTTCACCCACACTGGATGATACTTTCAGGTAATGATCAGTACACTAAGGCGACTTGGTTCCCCAAATGTCGTTCTTCTATTTTGAAGCGTTCATTTCCAGAAACAGTTTGAATTTTTAGGTTTCACTCTGTTTTCTCCTATATTGATACATGTATTTGGAACTCTAAATCCAACACGGTTTGTGCTAGCTTCTTGAAACTTGACACAGTAAAGTAGTTTCACGTTCTATCTCTATGTTTTGTTTCCTCTTGATGTAGCCCTAAGCAGTGACTGGCGAGAAACACTTTCATGGAAAGGGGTTGCCAAGCTTCCAAAAATTACGAATCTCCAGAAATCTCAGCAAATATTTTTTCACCCAAACTGGATGATACTTTCAGGTAATGATCAGTACACGAAAGTGACTTGGTTCCCCAAATGTCGTTCTTCTATGTTGAAGCGTTCATTTCCTGTAACAGTTTGAATTTTTAGGTTTCACTCTGTTTTCTCCTATATTGATACATGTATTTGGAACTCTAAATCCAACACGGTTTGTGCTAGCTTCTTGAAACTTGACACAGTAAAGTAGTTTCACGTTCTATCTCTATGTTTTGTTTCCTCTTGATGTAGCCCTAAGCAGTGACTGGCGAGAAACACTTTCATGGAAAGGGGTTGCCAAGCTTCCAAAAATTACGAATATCCAGAAATCTCAGCAAATATTTTTTCACCCAAACTGGATGATACTTTCAGGTAATGATCAGTACACTAAGGCGACTTGGTTCCCCAAAGTTCGTTCTTCTATGTTGAAGCGTTCATTTCCAGTAACAGTTTGAATTTTTAGGTTTCACTCTGTTTTCTCCTATATTGATACATGTATTTGGAACTCTAAATCCAACACGGTTTGTGCTAGCTTCTTGAAACTTGATACAGTAAAGTAGTTTCACGTTCTATCTCTATGTTTTGTTTCCTCTTGCTGTAGCCCTAAGCAGTGACTGGCGAGAACCACTTTCATCGAGAGGGGTTGCCAAGCTTCCAAAAATTACGAATCTCCAGAAATCTCAGCAAATATTTTTTCACCCGAACTGGATGATACTTTCAGGTAATGATCAGTACACGAAGGCGACTTGGTTCCCCAAATGTCGTTCTTCTATGTTGAAGCGTTCATTTCCTGTAACAGTTTCAATTTTTAGGTTTCACTCTGTTTTCTCCTATATTGATACATGTATTTGGAACTCTAAATCCAACACGGTTTGTGCTAGCTTCATGAAACTTGACACAGTAAAGTATTTTCACGTTCTGTCTCTATGTTTTGTTTCCTCTTGCTGTAGCCCTAAGCAGTGACTGGCGAGAAACACTTTCATGGAAAGGGGTTGCCAAGCTTCCAAAAGTTACGAATCTCCAGAAATTTCAGCAAATATTTTTTCACCCAAACTGGATGATACTTTCAGGTAATGATCAGTACACTAAGGCGACTTGGTTCCCCAAATGTCGTTCTTCTATGTTGAAGCGTTCATTTCCAGAAACAGTTTGAATTTTTAGGTTTCACTCTGTTTTCTCCTATATTGATACATGTATTTGGAACTCTAAATCCAACACGGTTTGTGCTAGCTTCTTGAAACTTGACACAGTAAAGTAGTTTCACGTTCTATCTCTATGTTTTGTTTCCTCTTGATGTAGCCCTAAGCAGTGACTGGCGAGAAACACTTTCATGGAAAGGGGTTGCCAAGCTTCCAAAAATTACGAATCTCCAGAAATCTCAGCAAATATTTTTTCACCCAAACTGGATGATACTTTCAGGTAATGATCAGTACACGAAAGCGACTTGGTTCCCCAAATGTCGTTCTTCTATGTTGAAGCGTTCATTTCCTGTAACAGTTTGAATTTTTAGGTTTCACTCTGTTTTCTCCTATATTGATACATGTATTTGGAACTCTAAATCCAACACGGTTTGTGCTAGCTTCTTGAAACGTGATACAGTAAAGTAGTTTCACGTTCTATCTCTATGTTTTGTTTCCTCTTGCTGTAGCCCTAAGCAGTGACTGGCGAGAACCACTTTCATGGAGAGGGGTTGCTAAGCTTCCAAAAATTACGAATCTCCAGAAATCTCAGCAAATATTTTTTCACCCAAACTGGATGATACTTTCAGGTAATGATCAGTACACTAAGGCGACTTGGTTCCCCAAATGTCGTTCTTCTATGTTGAAGCGTTCATTTCCTGTAACAGTTTGAATTTTTAGGTTTCACTCTGTTTTCTCCTATATTGATACATGTATTTGGAACTCTAAATCCAACACGGTTTGTGCTAGCTTCTTGAAACGTGATACAGTAAAGTCGTTTCACGTTCTATCTCTATGTTTTGTTTCCTCTTGCTGTAGCCCTAAGCAGTGACTGGCGAGAACCACTTTCATGGAGAGGGGTTGCCAAGCTTCCAAAAGTTACGAATCTCCAGAAATCTCAGCAAATATTTTTTCACCCAAACTGGATGATACTTTCAGGTAATGATCAGTACACGAAGGCGACTTGGTTCCCCAAATGTCGTTCTTCTATGTTGAAGCGTTCATTTCCAGAAACAGTTTGAATTTTTAGGTTTCACTCTGTTTTCTCCTATATTGATAGACGTATTTGGAACTCTAAATCCAACACGGTTTGTGCTAGCTTCTTGAAACTTGACACAGTAAAGTACTTTCACGTTCTATCTCTATGTTTTGTTTCCTCTTGATGTAGCCCTAAGCAGTGACTGGCGAGAAACACTTTCATGGAAAGGGGTTGCCAAGCTTCCAAAAATTACGAATCTCCAGAAATCTCAGCAAATATTTTTTCACCCAAACTGGATGATACTTTCAGGTAATGATCAGTATACTAAGGCGACTTGGTTCCCCAAATGTCGTTCTTCTATGTTGAAGCATTCATTTCCTGTAACAGTTTGAATTTTTAGGTTTCACTCTGTTTTCTCCTATATTGATACATGTATTTGGAACTCTAAATCCAACACGATTTGTGCTAGCTTCTTGAAACTTGACACCGAAAAGTAGATTCACGTTCTATCTCTATGTTTTGTTTCCTCTTGATGTAGCCCTAAGCAGTGACAGGCGAGAAACACTTTCATGGAAAGGGGTTGCCAAGCTTCCAAAAATTACGAATCTCCAGAAATATCAGCAAATATTTTTTCACCCAAACTGGATGATACTTTCAGGTAATGATCAGTACACGAAGGCGACTTGGTTCCCCAAATGTCGTTCTTCTATGTTGAAGCGTTCATTTCCTGTAACAGTTTGAATTTTTAGGTTTCACTCTGTTTTCTCCTATATTGATACATGTATTTGGAACTCTAAATCCAACGCGGTTTGTGCTAGCTTCTTGAAACTTGACACAGTAAAGTAGTTTCACGTTCTATCTCTATGTTTTGTTTCCTCTTGATGTAGCCCTAAGCAGTGACTGGCGAGAAACACTTTCATGGAAAGGGGTTGCCAGGCTTCCAAAAATTACGAATCTCCAGAAATCTCAGCAAATATTTTTTCACCCAAACTGGATGATACTTTCAGGTAATGATCAGTACACGAAGGCGACTTGGTTCCCCAAATGTCGTTCTTCTATGTTGAAGCGTTCATTTCCAGTAACACTTTGAATTTTTAGGTTTCACTCTGTTTTCTCCTATATTGATAGATGTATTTGGAACTCTAAATCCAACACGGTTTGTGCTAGCTTCATGAAACTTGACAAAGTAAAGTAGTTTCACGTTCTATCTCTATATTCTTTTTCCTCTTGATGTAGCCCTAAGCAGTGACTGGTGAGAAACACTTTCATGGAAAAAGGTTGCCAAGCTTCCAAAAGTTACGAATCTCCAGAAATCTCAGCAAATATTTTTTTCACCCAAACTGGATGATACTTTCAGGTAATGATCAGTACACTAAGGCGACTTGGTTCTCCAAATTTCGTTCTTCTATGTTGAAGCGTTCATTTCCAGTAACAGTTTGAATTTTTAGGTTTCACTCTGTTTTCTCCTATATTGATAGATGTATTTGGAACTCTAAATCCAACACGGTTTGTGCTAGCTTCTTGAAACTTGATACAGTAAAGTAGTTTCACGTTCTATCTCTATGTTTTGTTTCCTCTTGCTGTAGCCCTAAGCAGTGACTGGCGAGAACCACTTTCATGGAGAGGGGTTGCCAAGCTTCCAAAAATTACGAATCTCCAGAAATCTCAGCAAATATTTTTTCACCCACACTGGATGATACTTTCAGGTAATGATCAGTACACTAAGGCGACTTGGTTCCCCAAAGTTCGTTCTTCTATGTTGAAGCGTTCATTTCCAGTAACAGTTTGAATTTTTAGGTTTCACTCTGTTTTCTCCTATATTGATACATGTATTTGGAACTCTAAATCCAACACGGTTTGTGCTAGCTTCTTGAAACTTGACACAGTAAAGTAGTTTCACGTTCTATCTCTATGTTTTGTTTCCTCTTGCTGTAGCCCTAAGCAGTGACTGGCGAGAACCACTTTCATGGAGAGGGGTTGCCAAGCTTCCAAAAATTACGAATCTCCAGAAATCTCAGCAAATATTTTTTCACCCAAACTGGATGATACTTTCAGGTAATGATCAGTACACGAAGGCGACTTGGTTCCCCAAATGTCGTTCTTCTATGTTGAAGCGTTCATTTCCAGTAACACTTTGAATTTTTAGGTTTCACTCTGTTTTCTCCTATATTGATAGATGTATTTGGAACTCTAAATCCAACACGGTTTGTGCTAGCTTCATGAAACTTGACACAGTAAAGTATTTTCACGTTCTGTCTCTATGTTTTGTTTCCTCTTGCTGTAGCCCTAAGCAGTGACTGGCGAGAAACACTTTCATGGAAATGGGTTGCCAAGCTTCCAAAAGTTACGAATCTCCAGAAATCTCAGCAAATATTTTTTCACCCAAACTGGATGATACTTTCAGGTAATGATCAGTACACTAAGGCGACTTGGTTCTCCAAATTTCGTTCTTCTATGTTGAAGCGTTCATTTCCAGTAACAGTTTGAATTTTTAGGTTTCACTCTGTTTTCTCCTATATTGATACATGTATTTGGAACTCTAAATCCAACACGGTTTGTGCTAGCTTCTTGAAACTTGATACAGTAAAGTAGTTTCACGTTCTATCTCTATGTTTTGTTTCCTCTTGCTGTAGCCCTAAGCAGTGACTGGCGAGAACCACTTTCATGGAGAGGGGTTGCCAAGCTTCCAAAAATTACGAATCTCCAGAAATCTCAGCAAATATTTTTTCACCCACACTGGATGATACTTTCAGGTAATGATCAGTACACTAAGGCGACTTGGTTCCCCAAAGTTCGTTCTTCTATGTTGAAGCGTTCATTTCCAGTAACAGTTTGAATTTTTAGGTTTCACTCTGTTTTCTCCTATATTGATACATGTATTTGGAACTCTAAATCCAACACGGTTTGTGCTAGCTTCTTGAAACTTGACACAGTAAAGTAGTTTCACGTTCTATCTCTATGTTTTGTTTCCTCTTGCTGTAGCCCTAAGCAGTGACTGGCGAGAACCACTTTCATGGAGAGGGGTTGCCAAGCTTCCAAAAATTACGAATCTCCAGAAATCTCAGCAAATATTTTTTCACCCAAACTGGATGATACTTTCAGGTAATGATCAGTACACGAAGGCGACTTGGTTCCCCAAATGTCGTTCTTCTATGTTGAAGCGTTCATTTCCAGTAACACTTTGAATTTTTAGGTTTCACTCTGTTTTCTCCTATATTGATAGATGTATTTGGAACTCTAAATCCAACACGGTTTGTGCTAGCTTCATGAAACTTGACACAGTAAAGTATTTTCACGTTCTGTCTCTATGTTTTGTTTCCTCTTGCTGTAGCCCTAAGCAGTGACTGGCGAGAAACACTTTCATGGAAAGGGGTTGCCAAGCTTCCAAAAGTTACGAATCTCCAGAAATTTCAGCAAATATTTTTTCACCCACACTGGATGATACTTTCAGGTAATGATCAGTACACTAAGGCGACTTGGTTCCCCAAATGTCGTTCTTCTATGTTGAAGCGTTCATTTCCAGAAACAGTTTGAATTTTTAGGTTTCACTCTGTTTTCTCCTATATTGATACATGTATTTGGAACTCTAAATCCAACACGGTTTGTGCTAGCTTCTTGAAACTTGACACAGTAAAGTAGTTTCACGTTCTATCTCTATGTTTTGTTTCCTCTTGATGTAGCCCTAAGCAGTGACTGGCGAGAAACACTTTCATGGAAAGGGGTTGCCAAGCTTCCAAAAATTACGAATCTCCAGAAATCTCAGCAAATATTTTTTCACCCAAACTGGATGATACTTTCAGGTAATGATCAGTACAAGAAAGTGACTTGGTTCCCCAAATGTCGTTCTTCTATGTTGAAGCGTTCATTTCCTGTAACAGTTTGAATTTTTAGGTTTCACTCTGTTTTCTCCTATATTGATACATGTATTTGGAACTCTAAATCCAACACGGTTTGTGCTAGCTTCTTGAAACTTGACACAGTAAAGTAGTTTCACGTTCTATCTCTATGTTTTGTTTCCTCTTGATGTAGCCCTAAGCAGTGACTGGCGAGAAACACTTTCATGGAAAGGGGTTGCCAAGCTTCCAAAAATTACGAATATCCAGAAATCTCAGCAAATATTTTTTCACCCAAACTGGATGATACTTTCAGGTAATGATCAGTACACTAAGGCGACTTGGTTCCCCAAAGTTCGTTCTTCTATGTTGAAGCGTTCATTTCCAGTAACAGTTTGAATTTTTAGGTTTCACTCTGTTTTCTCCTATATTGATACATGTATTTGGAACTCTAAATCCAACACGGTTTGTGCTAGCTTCTTGAAACTTGATACAGTAAAGTAGTTTCACGTTCTATCTCTATGTTTTGTTTCCTCTTGCTGTAGCCCTAAGCAGTGACTGGCGAGAACCACTTTCATCGAGAGGGGTTGCCAAGCTTCCAAAAATTACGAATCTCCAGAAATCTCAGCAAATATTTTTTCACCCGAACTGGATGATACTTTCAGGTAATGATCAGTACACGAAGGCGACTTGGTTCCCCAAATGTCGTTCTTCTATGTTGAAGCGTTCATTTCCTGTAACAGTTTCAATTTTTAGGTTTCACTCTGTTTTCTCCTATATTGATACATGTATTTGGAACTCTAAATCCAACACGGTTTGTGCTAGCTTCATGAAACTTGACACAGTAAAGTATTTTCACGTTCTGTCTCTATGTTTTGTTTCCTCTTGCTGTAGCCCTAAGCAGTGACTGGCGAGAAACACTTTCATGGAAAGGGGTTGCCAAGCTTCCAAAAGTTACGAATCTCCAGAAATTTCAGCAAATATTTTTTCACCCAAACTGGATGATACTTTCAGGTAATGATCAGTACACTAAGGCGACTTGGTTCCCCAAATGTCGTTCTTCTATGTTGAAGCGTTCATTTCCAGAAACAGTTTGAATTTTTAGGTTTCACTCTGTTTTCTCCTATATTGATACATGTATTTGGAACTCTAAATCCAACACGGTTTGTGCTAGCTTCTTGAAACTTGACACAGTAAAGTAGTTTCACGTTCTATCTCTATGTTTTGTTTCCTCTTGATGTAGCCCTAAGCAGTGACTGGCGAGAAACACTTTCATGGAAAGGGGTTGCCAAGCTTCCAAAAATTACGAATCTCCAGAAATCTCAGCAAATATTTTTTCACCCAAACTGGATGATACTTTCAGGTAATGATCAGTACACGAAAGCGACTTGGTTCCCCAAATGTCGTTCTTCTATGTTGAAGCGTTCATTTCCTGTAACAGTTTGAATTTTTAGGTTTCACTCTGTTTTCTCCTATATTGATACATGTATTTGGAACTCTAAATCCAACACGGTTTGTGCTAGCTTCTTGAAACGTGATACAGTAAAGTAGTTTCACGTTCTATCTCTATGTTTTGTTTCCTCTTGCTGTAGCCCTAAGCAGTGACTGGCGAGAACCACTTTCATGGAGAGGGGTTGCTAAGCTTCCAAAAATTACGAATCTCCAGAAATCTCAGCAAATATTTTTTCACCCAAACTGGATGATACTTTCAGGTAATGATCAGTACACTAAGGCGACTTGGTTCCCCAAATGTCGTTCTTCTATGTTGAAGCGTTCATTTCCTGTAACAGTTTGAATTTTTAGGTTTCACTCTGTTTTCTCCTATATTGATACATGTATTTGGAACTCTAAATCCAACACGGTTTGTGCTAGCTTCTTGAAACTTGATACAGTAAAGTCGTTTCACGTTCTATCTCTATGTTTTGTTTCCTCTTGCTGTAGCCCTAAGCAGTGACTGGCGAGAACCACTTTCATGGAGAGGGGTTGCCAAGCTTCCAAAAGTTACGAATCTCCAGAAATCTCAGCAAATATTTTTTCACCCAAACTGGATGATACTTTCAGGTAATGATCAGTACACGAAGGCGACTTGGTTCCCCAAATGTCGTTCTTCTATGTTGAAGCGTTCATTTCCAGAAACAGTTTGAATTTTTAGGTTTCACTCTGTTTTCTCCTATATTGATAGACGTATTTGGAACTCTAAATCCAACACGGTTTGTGCTAGCTTCTTGAAACTTGACACAGTAAAGTACTTTCACGTTCTATCTCTATGTTTTGTTTCCTCTTGATGTAGCCCTAAGCAGTGACTGGCGAGAAACACTTTCATGGAAAGGGGTTGCCAAGCTTCCAAAAATTACGAATCTCCAGAAATCTCAGCAAATATTTTTTCACCCAAACTGGATGATACTTTCAGGTAATGATCAGTATACTAAGGCGACTTGGTTCCCCAAATGTCGTTCTTCTATGTTGAAGCATTCATTTCCTGTAACAGTTTGAATTTTTAGGTTTCACTCTGTTTTCTCCTATATTGATACATGTATTTGGAACTCTAAATCCAACACGATTTGTGCTAGCTTCTTGAAACTTGACACCGAAAAGTAGATTCACGTTCTATCTCTATGTTTTGTTTCCTCTTGATGTAGCCCTAAGCAGTGACAGGCGAGAAACACTTTCATGGAAAGGGGTTGCCAAGCTTCCAAAAATTACGAATCTCCAGAAATATCAGCAAATATTTTTTCACCCAAACTGGATGATACTTTCAGGTAATGATCAGTACACGAAGGCGACTTGGTTCCCCAAATGTCGTTCTTCTATGTTGAAGCGTTCATTTCCTGTAACAGTTTGAATTTTTAGGTTTCACTCTGTTTTCTCCTATATTGATACATGTATTTGGAACTCTAAATCCAACGCGGTTTGTGCTAGCTTCTTGAAACTTGACACAGTAAAGTAGTTTCACGTTCTATCTCTATGTTTTGTTTCCTCTTGATGTAGCCCTAAGCAGTGACTGGCGAGAAACACTTTCATGGAAAGGGGTTGCCAGGCTTCCAAAAATTACGAATCTCCAGAAATCTCAGCAAATATTTTTTCACCCAAACTGGATGATACTTTCAGGTAATGATCAGTACACGAAGGCGACTTGGTTCCCCAAATGTCGTTCTTCTATGTTGAAGCGTTCATTTCCAGTAACACTTTGAATTTTTAGGTTTCACTCTGTTTTCTCCTATATTGATAGATGTATTTGGAACTCTAAATCCAACACGGTTTGTGCTAGCTTCATGAAACTTGACAAAGTAAAGTAGTTTCACGTTCTATCTCTATATTCTTTTTCCTCTTGATGTAGCCCTAAGCAGTGACTGGTGAGAAACACTTTCATGGAAAAAGGTTGCCAAGCTTCCAAAAGTTACGAATCTCCAGAAATCTCAGCAAATATTTTTTTCACCCAAACTGGATGATACTTTCAGGTAATGATCAGTACACTAAGGCGACTTGGTTCTCCAAATTTCGTTCTTCTATGTGGAAGCGTTCATTTCCAGTAACAGTTTGAATTTTTAGGTTTCACTCTGTTTTCTCCTATATTGATAGATGTATTTGGAACTCTAAATCCAACACGGTTTGTGCTAGCTTCTTGAAACTTGATACAGTAAAGTAGTTTCACGTTCTATCTCTATGTTTTGTTTCCTCTTGCTGTAGCCCTAAGCAGTGACTGGCGAGAACCACTTTCATGGAGAGGGGTTGCCAAGCTTCCAAAAATTACGAATCTCCAGAAATCTCAGCAAATATTTTTTCACCCACACTGGATGATACTTTCAGGTAATGATCAGTACACTAAGGCGACTTGGTTCCCCAAAGTTCGTTCTTCTATGTTGAAGCGTTCATTTCCAGTAACAGTTTGAATTTTTAGGTTTCACTCTGTTTTCTCCTATATTGATACATGTATTTGGAACTCTAAATCCAACACGGTTTGTGCTAGCTTCTTGAAACTTGACACAGTAAAGTAGTTTCACGTTCTATCTCTATGTTTTGTTTCCTCTTGCTGTAGCCCTAAGCAGTGACTGGCGAGAACCACTTTCATGGAGAGGGGTTGCCAAGCTTCCAAAAATTACGAATCTCCAGAAATCTCAGCAAATATTTTTTCACCCAAACTGGATGATACTTTCAGGTAATGATCAGTACACGAAGGCGACTTGGTTCCCCAAATGTCGTTCTTCTATGTTGAAGCGTTCATTTCCAGTAACACTTTGAATTTTTAGGTTTCACTCTGTTTTCTCCTATATTGATAGATGTATTTGGAACTCTAAATCCAACACGGTTTGTGCTAGCTTCATGAAACTTGACACAGTAAAGTATTTTCACGTTCTGTCTCTATGTTTTGTTTCCTCTTGCTGTAGCCCTAAGCAGTGACTGGCGAGAAACACTTTCATGGAAATGGGTTGCCAAGCTTCCAAATGTTACGAATCTCCAGAAATCTCAGCAAATATTTTTTCACCCAAACTGGATGATAATTTCAGGTAATGATCAGTACACTAAGGCGACTTGGTTCCCCAAATGTCGTTCTTCTATGTTGAAGCGTTCATTTCCAGAAACAGTTTGAATTTTTAGGTTTCACTCTGTTTTCTCCTATATTGATAGACGTATTTGGAACTCTAAATCCAACACGGTTTGTGGTAGCTTCTTGAAACTTGACACAGTAAAGTAGTTTCAAGTTCTATCTCTATGTTTTGTTTCCTCTTGATGTAGCCCTAAGCAGTGACTGGCGAGAAACACTTTCATGGAAAGGGGTTGCCAAGCTTCCAAATATTACGAATCTCCAGAAATCTCAGCAAATATTTTTTCACCCAAACTGGATGATACTTTCAGGTAATGATCAGTACACTAAGGCGACTTGGTTCCCCAAATGTCGTTCTTCTATGTTGAAGCGTTCATTTCCTGTAACAGTTTGAATTTTTAGGTTTCACTCTGTTTTCTCCTATATTGATAGATGTATTTGGAACTCTAAATCCAACACGGTTTGTGCTAGCTTCTTGAAACTTGACACAGTAAAGTAGTTTCACGTTCTATCTCTATGTTTTGTTTCCTCTTGCTGTAGCCCTAAGCAGTGACTGGCGAGAACCACTTTCATGGAAAGGGGTTGCCAAGCTTCCAAAAATTACGAATCTCCAGAAATCTCAGCAAATATTTTTTCACCCAAACTGGATGATACTTTCAGGTAATGATCAGTACACGAAGGCGACTTGGTTCCCCAAATGTCGTTCTTCTATGTTGAAGCGTTCATTTCCTGTAACAGTTTGAATTTTTAGGTTTCACTCTGTTTTCTCCTATATTGATACATGTATTTGGAACTCTAAATCCAACACGGTTTGTGCTAGCTTCTTGAAACTTGACACAGTAAAGTAGTTTCACGTTCTATCTCTATGTTTTGTTTCTTCTTGATGTAGCCCTAAGCAGTGACTGGCGAGAAACACTTTCATGGAAAGGGGTTGCCAAGCTTCCAAAAATTACGAATCTCCAGAAATCTCAGCAAATATTTTTTCACCCAAACTGGATGATACTTTCAGGTAATGATCAGTACACTAAGGCGACTTGGTTCCCCAAATGTCGTTCTTCTATGTTGAAGCGTTCATTTCCTTTAACAGTTTGAATTTTTAGGTTTCACTCTGTTTTCTCCTATATTGATACATGTATTTGGAACTCTAAATCCAACACGGTTTGTGCTAGCTTCTTGAAACTTGACACAGTAAAGTAGTTTCACGTTCTATCTCTATGTTTTGTTTCCTCTTGATGTAGCCCTAAGCAGTGACTGGCGAGAAACACTTTCATGGAAAGGGGTTGCCAAGCTTCCAAAAATTACGAATCTCCAGAAATCTCAGCAAATATTTTTTCATCCAAACTGGATGATACTTTCAGGTAATGATCAGTACACTAAGGCGACTTGGTTCCCCAAAGTTCGTTCTTCTATGTTGAAGCGTTCATTTCCAGTAACAGTTTCAATTTTTAGGTTTCACTCTGTTTTCTCCTATATTGATACATGTATTTGGAACTCTAAATACAACACGGTTTGTGCTAGCTTCTTGAAACTTGATACAGTAAAGTAGTTTCACGTTCTATTTCTATGTTTTGTTTCCTCTTGCTGTAGCCCTAAGCAGTGACTGGCGAGAACCACTTTCATGGAGAGGGGTTGCCAAGCTTCCAAAAATTACGAATCTCCAGAAATCTCAGCAAATATTTTTTCACCCAAACTGGATGATACTTTCAGGTAATGATCAGTACACGAAGGCGACTTGGTTCCCCAAATGTCGTTCTTCTATGTTGAAGCGTTCATTTCCAGTAACACTTTGAATTTTTAGGTTTCACTCTGTTTTCTCCTATATTGATAGATGTATTTGGAACTCTAAATCCAACACGGTTTGTGCTAGCTTCATGAAACTTGACAAAGTAAAGTAGTTTCAGGTTCTATCTCTATATTCTGTTTCCTCTTGATGTAGCCCTAAGCAGTGACTGGTGAGAAACACTTTCATGGAAAAAGGTTGCCAAGCTTCCAAAAGTTACGAATCTCCAGAAATCTCAGCAAATATTTTTTCACCCAAACTGGATGATACTTTCAGGTAATGATCAGTACACGAAGGCGACTTGGTTCCCCAAATTTCGTTCTTCTATGTTGAAGCGTTCATTTCCAGTAACAGTTTGAATTTTTAGGTTTCACTCTGTTTTCTCCTATATTGATACATGTATTTGGAACTCTAAATCCAACACGGTTTGTGCTAGCTTCTTGAAACGTGATACAGTAAAGTAGTTTCACGTTCTATCTCTATGTTTTGTTTCCTCTTGCTGTAGCCCTAAGCAGTGACTGGCGAGAACCACTTTCATGGAGAGGGGTTGCCAAGCTTCCAAAAATTACGAATCTCCAGAAATCTCAGCAAATATTTTTTCACCCAAACTGGATGATACTTTCAGGTAATGATCAGTACACTAAGGCGACTTGGTTCCCCAAATGTCGTTCTTCTATGTTGAAGCGTTCATTTCCTGTAACAGTTTGAATTTTTAGGTTTCACTCTGTTTTCTCCTATATTGATACATGTATTTGGAACTCTAAATCCAACGCGGTTTGTGCTAGCTTCTTGAAACTTGACACAGTAAAGTAGTTTCACGTTCTATCTCTATGTTTTGTTTCCTCTTGATGTAGCCCTAAGCAGTGACTGGCGAGAAACACTTTCATGGAAAGGGGTTGCCAGGCTTCCAAAAATTACGAATCTCCAGAAATCTCAGCAAATATTTTTTCACCCAAACTGGATGATACTTTCAGGTAATGATCAGTACACGAAGGCGACTTGGTTCCCCAAATGTCGTTCTTCTATGTTGAAGCGTTCATTTCCAGTAACACTTTGAATTTTTAGGTTTCACTCTGTTTTCTCCTATATTGATAGATGTATTTGGAACTCTAAATCCAACACGGTTTGTGCTAGCTTCATGAAACTTGACAAAGTAAAGTAGTTTCACGTTCTATCTCTATATTCTTTTTCCTCTTGATGTAGCCCTAAGCAGTGACTGGTGAGAAACACTTTCATGGAAAAAGGTTGCCAAGCTTCCAAAAGTTACGAATCTCCAGAAATCTCAGCAAATATTTTTTCACCCAAACTGGATGATACTTTCAGGTAATGATCAGTACACTAAGGCGACTTGGTTCTCCAAATTTCGTTCTTCTATGTTGAAGCGTTCATTTCCAGTAACAGTTTGAATTTTTAGGTTTCACTCTGTTTTCTCCTATATTGATACATGTATTTGGAACTCTAAATCCAACACGGTTTGTGCTAGCTTCTTGAAACTTGATACAGTAAAGTAGTTTCACGTTCTATCTCTATGTTTTGTTTCCTCTTGCTGTAGCCCTAAGCAGTGACTGGCGAGAACCACTTTCATGGAGAGGGGTTGCCAAGCTTCCAAAAATTACGAATCTCCAGAAATCTCAGCAAATATTTTTTCACCCACACTGGATGATACTTTCAGGTAATGATCAGTACACTAAGGCAACTTGGTTCCCCAAAGTTCGTTCTTCTATGTTGAAGCGTTCATTTCCAGTAACAGTTTGAATTTTTAGGTTTCACTCTGTTTTCTCCTATATTGATACATGTATTTGGAACTCTAAATCCAACACGGTTTGTGCTAGCTTCTTGAAACTTGACACAGTAAAGTAGTTTCACGTTCTATCTCTATGTTTTGTTTCCTCTTGCTGTAGCCCTAAGCAGTGACTGGCGAGAACCACTTTCATGGAGAGGGGTTGCCAAGCTTCCAAAAATTACGAATCTCCAGAAATCTCAGCAAATATTTTTTCACCCAAACTGGATGATACTTTCAGGTAATGATCAGTACACGAAGGCGACTTGGTTCCCCAAATGTCGTTCTTCTATGTTGAAGCGTTCATTTCCAGTAACACTTTGAATTTTTAGGTTTCACTCTGTTTTCTCCTATATTGATAGATGTATTTGGAACTCTAAATCCAACACGGTTTGTGCTAGCTTCATGAAACTTGACACAGTAAAGTATTTTCACGTTCTGTCTCTATGTTTTGTTTCCTCTTGCTGTAGCCCTAAGCAGTGACTGGCGAGAAACACTTTCATGGAAAGGGGTTGCCAAGCTTCCAAAAGTTACGAATCTCCAGAAATTTCAGCAAATATTTTTTCACCCAAACTGGATGATACTTTCAGGTAATGATCAGTACACTAAGGCGACTTGGTTCCCCAAATGTCGTTCTTCTATGTTGAAGCGTTCATTTCCAGAAACAGTTTGAATTTTTAGGTTTCACTCTGTTTTCTCCTATATTGATACATGTATTTGGAACTCTAAATCCAACACGGTTTGTGCTAGCTTCTTGAAACTTGACACAGTAAAGTAGTTTCACGTTCTATCTCTATGTTTTGTTTCCTCTTGATGTAGCCCTAAGCAGTGACTGGCGAGAAACACTTTCATGGAAAGGGGTTGCCAAGCTTCCAAAAATTACGAATCTCCAGAAATCTCAGCAAATATTTTTTCACCCAAACTGGATGATACTTTCAGGTAATGATCAGTACACGAAAGCGACTTGGTTCCCCAAATGTCGTTCTTCTATGTTGAAGCGTTCATTTCCTGTAACAGTTTGAATTTTTAGGTTTCACTCTGTTTTCTCCTATATTGATACATGTATTTGGAACTCTAAATCCAACACGGTTTGTGCTAGCTTCTTGAAACGTGATACAGTAAAGTAGTTTCACGTTCTATCTCTATGTTTTGTTTCCTCTTGCTGTAGCCCTAAGCAGTGACTGGCGAGAACCACTTTCATGGAGAGGGGTTGCTAAGCTTCCAAAAATTACGAATCTCCAGAAATCTCAGCAAATATTTTTTCACCCAAACTGGATGATACTTTCAGGTAATGATTAGTACACTAAGGCGACTTGGTTCCCCAAATGTCGTTCTTCTATGTTGAAGCGTTCATTTCCTGTAACAGTTTGAATTTTTAGGTTTCACTCTGTTTTCTCCTATATTGATACATGTATTTGGAACTCTAAATCCAACACGGTTTGTGCTAGCTTCTTGAAACTTGATACAGTAAAGTCGTTTCACGTTCTATCTCTATGTTTTGTTTCCTCTTGCTGTAGCCCT
The DNA here is from genome assembly GCF_964194105.1 of Spermophilus citellus. Taxonomy (NCBI): domain Eukaryota; kingdom Metazoa; phylum Chordata; class Mammalia; order Rodentia; family Sciuridae; genus Spermophilus; species Spermophilus citellus. Next base: position 11,226,519 of record NC_138197.1, on the reverse strand, counting down.
AAGCAGTGACTGGCGAGAACCACTTTCATGTAGAGGGGTTGCCAAGCTTCCAAAAGTTACGAATCTCCAGAAATCTCAGCAAATATTTTTTCACCCAAACTGGATGATACTTTCAGGTAATGATCAGTACACGAAGGCGACTTGGTTCCCCAAATGTCGTTCTTCTATGTTGAAGCGTTCATTTCCAGAAACAGTTTGAATTTTTAGGTTTCACTCTGTTTTCTCCTATATTGATAGACGTATTTGGAAATCTAAATCCAACACGGTTTGTGCTAGCTTCTTGAAACTTGACACAGTAAAGTACTTTCACGTTCTATCTCTATGTTTTGTTTCCTCTTGATGTAGCCCTAAGCAGTGACTGGCGAGAAACACTTTCATGGAAAGGGGTTGCCAAGCTTCCAAAAATTACGAATCTCCAGAAATCTCAGCAAATATTTTTTCACCCAAACTGGATGATACTTTCAGGTAATGATCAGTATACTAAGGCGACTTGGTTCCCCAAATGTCGTTCTTCTATGTTGAAGCATTCATTTCCTGTAACAGTTTGAATTTTTAGGTTTCACTCTGTTTTCTCCTATATTGATACATGTATTTGGAACTCTAAATCCAACACGATTTCTGCTAGCTTCTTGAAACTTGACACCGAAAAGTAGTTTCAGGTTCTATCTCTATGTTTTGTTTCCTCTTGATGTAGCCCTAAGCAGTGACAGGCGAGAAACACTTTCATGGAAAGGGGTTGCCAAGCTTCCAAAAATTACGAATCTCCAGAAATCTCAGCAAATATTTTTTCACCCAAACTGGATGATACTTTCAGGTAATGATCAGTACACGAAGGCGACTTGGTTCCCCAAATGTCGTTCTTCTATGTTGAAGCGTTCATTTCCTGTAACAGTTTGAATTTTTAGGTTTCACTCTGTTTTCTCCTATATTGATACATGTATTTGGAACTCTAAATCCAACGCGGTTTGTGCTAGCTTCTTGAAACTTGACACAGTAAAGTAGTTTCACGTTCTATCTCTATGTTTTGTTTCCTCTTGATGTAGCCCTAAGCAGTGACTGGCGAGAAACACTTTCATGGAAAGGGGTTGCCAGGCTTCCAAAAATTACGAATCTCCAGAAATCTCAGCAAATATTTTTTCACCCAAACTGGATGATACTTTCAGGTAATGATCAGTACACGAAGGCGACTTGGTTCCCCAAATGTCGTTCTTCTATGTTGAAGCGTTCATTTCCAGTAACACTTTGAATTTTTAGGTTTCACTCTGTTTTCTCCTATATTGATAGATGTATTTGGAACTCTAAATCCAACACGGTTTGTGCTAGCTTCATGAAACTTGACAAAGTAAAGTAGTTTCACGTTCTATCTCTATATACTTTTTCCTCTTGATGTAGCCCTAAGCAGTGACTGGTGAGAAACACTTTCATGGAAAAAGGTTGCCAAGCTTCCAAAAGTTACGAATCTCCAGAAATCTCAGCAAATATTTTTTCACCCAAACTGGATGATACTTTCAGGTAATGATCAGTACACTAAGGCGACTTGGTTCTCCAAATTTCGTTCTTCTATGTTGAAGCGTTCATTTCCAGTAACAGTTTGAATTTTTAGGTTTCACTCTGTTTTCTCCTATATTGATACATGTATTTGGAACTCTAAATCCAACACGGTTTGTGCTAGCTTCTTGAAACTTGATACAGTAAAGTAGTTTCACGTTCTATCTCTATGTTTTGTTTCCTCTTGCTGTAGCCCTAAGCAGTGACTGGCGAGAACCACTTTCATGGAGAGGGGTTGCCAAGCTTCCAAAAATTACGAATCTCCAGAAATCTCAGCAAATATTTTTTCACCCACACTGGATGATACTTTCAGGTAATGATCAGTACACTAAGGCGACTTGGTTCCCCAAAGTTCGTTCTTCTATGTTGAAGCGTTCATTTCCAGTAACAGTTTGAATTTTTAGGTTTCACTCTGTTTTCTCCTATATTGATACATGTATTTGGAACTCTAAATCCAACACGGTTTGTGCTAGCTTCTTGAAACTTGACACAGTAAAGTAGTTTCACGTTCTATCTCTATGTTTTGTTTCCTCTTGCTGTAGCCCTAAGCAGTGACTGGCGAGAACCACTTTCATGGAGAGGGGTTGCCAAGCTTCCAAAAATTACGAATCTCCAGAAATCTCAGCAAATATTTTTTCACCCAAACTGGATGATACTTTCAGGTAATGATCAGTACACGAAGGCGACTTGGTTCCCCAAATGTCGTTCTTCTATGTTGAAGCGTTCATTTCCAGTAACACTTTGAATTTTTAGGTTTCACTCTGTTTTCTCCTATATTGATAGATGTATTTGGAACTCTAAATCCAACACGGTTTGTGCTAGCTTCATGAAACTTGACACAGTAAAGTATTTTCACGTTCTGTCTCTATGTTTTGTTTCCTCTTGCTGTAGCCCTAAGCAGTGACTGGCGAGAAACACTTTCATGGAAAGGGGTTGCCAAGCTTCCAAAAGTTACGAATCTCCAGAAATTTCAGCAAATATTTTTTCACCCACACTGGATGATACTTTCAGGTAATGATCAGTACACTAAGGCGACTTGGTTCCCCAAATGTCGTTCTTCTATGTTGAAGCGTTCATTTCCAGAAACAGTTTGAATTTTTAGGTTTCACTCTGTTTTCTCCTATATTGATACATGTATTTGGAACTCTAAATCCAACACGGTTTGTGCTAGCTTCTTGAAACTTGACACAGTAAAGTAGTTTCACGTTCTATCTCTATGTTTTGTTTCCTCTTGATGTAGCCCTAAGCAGTGACTGGCGAGAAACACTTTCATGGAAAGGGGTTGCCAAGCTTCCAAAAATTACGAATCTCCAGAAATCTCAGCAAATATTTTTTCACCCAAACTGGATGATACTTTCAGGTAATGATCAGTACACGAAAGTGACTTGGTTCCCCAAATGTCGTTCTTCTATGTTGAAGCGTTCATTTCCTGTAACAGTTTGAATTTTTAGGTTTCACTCTGTTTTCTCCTATATTGATACATGTATTTGGAACTCTAAATCCAACACGGTTTGTGCTAGCTTCTTGAAACTTGACACAGTAAAGTAGTTTCACGTTCTATCTCTATGTTTTGTTTCCTCTTGATGTAGCCCTAAGCAGTGACTGGCGAGAAACACTTTCATGGAAAGGGGTTGCCAAGCTTCCAAAAATTACGAATATCCAGAAATCTCAGCAAATATTTTTTCACCCAAACTGGATGATACTTTCAGGTAATGATCAGTACACTAAGGCGACTTGGTTCCCCAAAGTTCGTTCTTCTATGTTGAAGCGTTCATTTCCAGTAACAGTTTGAATTTTTAGGTTTCACTCTGTTTTCTCCTATATTGATACATGTATTTGGAACTCTAAATCCAACACGGTTTGTGCTAGCTTCTTGAAACTTGATACAGTAAAGTAGTTTCACGTTCTATCTCTATGTTTTGTTTCCTCTTGCTGTAGCCCTAAGCAGTGACTGGCGAGAACCACTTTCATGGAGAGGGGTTGCCAAGCTTCCAAAAATTACGAATCTCCAGAAATCTCAGCAAATACTTTTTTACCCAAACTGGATGATACTTTCAGGTAATGATCAGTACACGAAGGCGACTTGGTTCCCCAAATGTCGTTCTTCTATGTTGAAGCGTTCATTTCCAGTAACACTTTGAATTTTTAGGTTTCACTCTGTTTTCTCCTATATTGATAGATGTATTTGGAACTCTAAATCCAACACGGTTTGTGCTAGCTTCATGAAACTTGACAAAGTAAAGTAGTTTCACGTTCTATCTCTATATTCTGTTTCCTCTTGATGTAGCTGTAAGCAGTGACTGGTGAGAAACACTTTCATGGAAAAAGGTTGCCAAGCTTCCAAAAGTTACGAATCTCCAGAAATCTCAGCAAATATTTTTTCACCCAAACTGGATGATCCTCTCAGGTAATGATCAGTACACGAAGGCGACTTGGTTCCCCAAATTTCGTTCTTCTATGTTGAAGCGTTCATTTCCTGTAACAGTTTGAATTTTTAGGTTTCACTCTGTTTTCTCCTATATTGATACATGTATTTGGAACTCTAAATCCAACACGGTTTGTGCTAGCTTCTTGAAACTTGATACAGTAAAGTAGTTTCACGTTCTATCTCTATGTTTTGTTTCCTCTTGCTGTAGCCCTAAGCAGTGACTGGCGAGAACCACTTTCATGGAGAGGGGTTGCCAAGCTTCCAAAAATTACGAATCTCCAGAAATCTCAGCAAATATTTTTTCACCCAAACTGGATGATACTTTCAGGTAATGATCAGTACACTAAGGTGACTTGGTTCCCCAAATGTCGTTCTTCTATGTTGAAGCGTTCATTTCCTGTAACAGTTTGAATTTTTAGGTTTCACTCTGTTTTCTCCTATATTGATACATGTATTTTGAACTCTAAATCCAACACGGTTTGTGCTAGCTTCTTGAAACTTGATACAGTAAAGTCGTTTCACGTTCTATCTCTACGTTTTGTTTCCTCTTGCTGTAGCCCTAAGCAGTGACTGGCGAGAACCACTTTCATGTAGAGGGGTTGCCAAGCTTCCAAAAGTTACGAATCTCCAGAAATCTCAGCAAATATTTTTTCACCCAAACTGGATGATACTTTCAGGTAATGATCAGTACACGAAGGCGACTTGGTTCCCCAAATGTCGTTCTTCTATGTTGAAGCGTTCATTTCCAGAAACAGTTTGAATTTTTAGGTTTCACTCTGTTTTCTCCTATATTGATAGACGTATTTGGAAATCTAAATCCAACACGGTTTGTGCTAGCTTCTTGAAACTTGACACAGTAAAGTACTTTCACGTTCTATCTCTATGTTTTGTTTCCTCTTGATGTAGCCCTAAGCAGTGACTGGCGAGAAACACTTTCATGGAAAGGGGTTGCCAAGCTTCCAAAAATTACGAATCTCCAGAAATCTCAGCAAATATTTTTTCACCCAAACTGGATGATACTTTCAGGTAATGATCAGTATACTAAGGCGACTTGGTTCCCCAAATGTCGTTCTTCTATGTTGAAGCATTCATTTCCTGTAACAGTTTGAATTTTTAGGTTTCACTCTGTTTTCTCCTATATTGATACATGTATTTGGAACTCTAAATCCAACACGATTTCTGCTAGCTTCTTGAAACTTGACACCGAAAAGTAGTTTCAGGTTCTATCTCTATGTTTTGTTTCCTCTTGATGTAGCCCTAAGCAGTGACAGGCGAGAAACACTTTCATGGAAAGGGGTTGCCAAGCTTCCAAAAATTACGAATCTCCAGAAATCTCAGCAAATATTTTTTCACCCAAACTGGATGATACTTTCAGGTAATGATCAGTACACGAAGGCGACTTGGTTCCCCAAATGTCGTTCTTCTATGTTGAAGCGTTCATTTCCTGTAACAGTTTGAATTTTTAGGTTTCACTCTGTTTTCTCCTATATTGATACATGTATTTGGAACTCTAAATCCAACGCGGTTTGTGCTAGCTTCTTGAAACTTGACACAGTAAAGTAGTTTCACGTTCTATCTCTATGTTTTGTTTCCTCTTGATGTAGCCCTAAGCAGTGACTGGCGAGAAACACTTTCATGGAAAGGGGTTGCCAGGCTTCCAAAAATTACGAATCTCCAGAAATCTCAGCAAATATTTTTTCACCCAAACTGGATGATACTTTCAGGTAATGATCAGTACACGAAGGCGACTTGGTTCCCCAAATGTCGTTCTTCTATGTTGAAGCGTTCATTTCCAGTAACACTTTGAATTTTTAGGTTTCACTCTGTTTTCTCCTATATTGATAGATGTATTTGGAACTCTAAATCCAACACGGTTTGTGCTAGCTTCATGAAACTTGACAAAGTAAAGTAGTTTCACGTTCTATCTCTATATTCTTTTTCCTCTTGATGTAGCCCTAAGCAGTGACTGGTGAGAAACACTTTCATGGAAAAAGGTTGCCAAGCTTCCAAAAGTTACGAATCTCCAGAAATCTCAGCAAATATTTTTTCACCCAAACTGGATGATACTTTCAGGTAATGATCAGTACACTAAGGCGACTTGGTTCTCCAAATTTCGTTCTTCTATGTTGAAGCGTTCATTTCCAGTAACAGTTTGAATTTTTAGGTTTCACTCTGTTTTCTCCTATATTGATACATGTATTTGGAACTCTAAATCCAACACGGTTTGTGCTAGCTTCTTGAAACTTGATACAGTAAAGTAGTTTCACGTTCTATCTCTATGTTTTGTTTCCTCTTGCTGTAGCCCTAAGCAGTGACTGGCGAGAACCACTTTCATGGAGAGGGGTTGCCAAGCTTCCAAAAATTACGAATCTCCAGAAATCTCAGCAAATATTTTTTCACCCACACTGGATGATACTTTCAGGTAATGATCAGTACACTAAGGCGACTTGGTTCCCCAAAGTTCGTTCTTCTATGTTGAAGCGTTCATTTCCAGTAACAGTTTGAATTTTTAGGTTTCACTCTGTTTTCTCCTATATTGATACATGTATTTGGAACTCTAAATCCAACACGGTTTGTGCTAGCTTCTTGAAACTTGACATAGTAAAGTAGTTTCACGTTCTATCTCTATGTTTTGTTTCCTCTTGCTGTAGCCCTAAGCAGTGACTGGCGAGAACCACTTTCATGGAGAGGGGTTGCCAAGCTTCCAAAAGTTACGAATCTCCAGAAATCTCAGCAAATATTTTTTCACCCAAACTGGATGATACTTTCAGGTAATGATCAGTACACGAAGGCGACTTGGTTCCCCAAATGTCGTTCTTCTATGTTGAAGCGTTCATTTCCAGTAACACTTTGAATTTTTAGGTTTCACTCTGTTTTCTCCTATATTGATAGATGTATTTGGAACTCTAAATCCAACACGGTTTGTGCTAGCTTCATGAAACTTGACACAGTAAAGTATTTTCACGTTCTGTCTCTATGTTTTGTTTCCTCTTGCTGTAGCCCTAAGCAGTGACTGGCGAGAAACACTTTCATGGAAAGGGGTTGCCAAGCTTCCAAAAGTTACGAATCTCCAGAAATTTCAGCAAATATTTTTTCACCCACACTGGATGATACTTTCAGGTAATGATCAGTACACTAAGGCGACTTGGTTCCCCAAATGTCGTTCTTCTATGTTGAAGCGTTCATTTCCAGAAACAGTTTGAATTTTTAGGTTTCACTCTGTTTTCTCCTATATTGATACATGTATTTGGAACTCTAAATCCAACACGGTTTGTGCTAGCTTCTTGAAACTTGACACAGTAAAGTAGTTTCACGTTCTATCTCTATGTTTTGTTTCCTCTTGATGTAGCCCTAAGCAGTGACTGGCGAGAAACACTTTCATGGAAAGGGGTTGCCAAGCTTCCAAAAATTACGAATCTCCAGAAATCTCAGCAAATATTTTTTCACCCAAACTGGATGATACTTTCAGGTAATGATCAGTACACGAAAGTGACTTGGTTCCCCAAATGTCGTTCTTCTATGTTGAAGCGTTCATTTCCTGTAACAGTTTGAATTTTTAGGTTTCACTCTGTTTTCTCCTATATTGATACATGTATTTGGAACTCTAAATCCAACACGGTTTGTGCTAGCTTCTTGAAACTTGACACAGTAAAGTAGTTTCACGTTCTATCTCTATGTTTTGTTTCCTCTTGATGTAGCCCTAAGCAGTGACTGGCGAGAAACACTTTCATGGAAAGGGGTTGCCAAGCTTCCAAAAATTACGAATATCCAGAAATCTCAGCAAATATTTTTTCACCCAAACTGGATGATACTTTCAGGTAATGATCAGTACACTAAGGCGACTTGGTTCCCCAAAGTTCGTTCTTCTATGTTGAAGCGTTCATTTCCAGTAACAGTTTGAATTTTTAGGTTTCACTCTGTTTTCTCCTATATTGATACATGTATTTGGAACTCTAAATCCAACACGGTTTGTGCTAGCTTCTTGAAACTTGATACAGTAAAGTAGTTTCACGTTCTATCTCTATGTTTTGTTTCCTCTTGCTGTAGCCCTAAGCAGTGACTGGCGAGAACCACTTTCATCGAGAGGGGTTGCCAAGCTTCCAAAAATTACGAATCTCCAGAAATCTCAGCAAATATTTTTTCACCCGAACTGGATGATACTTTCAGGTAATGATCAGTACACGAAGGCGACTTGGTTCCCCAAATGTCGTTCTTCTATGTTGAAGCGTTCATTTCCAGTAACACTTTGAATTTTTAGGTTTCACTCTGTTTTCTCCTATATTGATAGATGTATTTGGAACTCTAAATCCAACACGGTTTGTGCTAGCTTCATGAAACTTGACAAAGTAAAGTAGTTTCACGTTCTATCTCTATATTCTGTTTCCTCTTGATGTAGCCCTAAGCAGTGACTGGTGAGAAACACTTTCATGGAAAAAGGTTGCCAAGCTTCCAAAAGTTACGAATCTCCAGAAATCTCAGCAAATATATTTTCACCCAAACTGGATGATACTTTCACGTAATGATCAGTACACGAAGGCGACTTGGTTCCCCAAATTTCGTTCTTCTATGTTGAAGCGTTCATTTCCAGTAACAGTTTCAATTTTTAGGTTTCACTCTGTTTTCTCCTATATTGATACATGTATTTGGAACTCTAAATCCAACACGGTTTGTGCCAGCTTCTTGAAACTTGATACAGTAAAGTAGTTTCACGTTATATCTCTATGTTTTGTTTCCTCTTGCTGTAGCCCTAAGCAGTGACTGGCGAGAACCACTTTCATGGAGAGGGGTTGCCAAGCTTCCAAAAATTACGAATCTCCAGAAATCTCAGCAAATATTTTTTCACCCACACTGGATGATACTTTCAGGTAATGATCAGTACACTAAGGCGACTTGGTTCCCCAAAGTTCGTTCTTCTATGTTGAAGCGTTCATTTCCAGTAACAGTTTGAATTTTTAGGTTTCACTCTGTTTTCTCCTATATTGATACATGTATTTGGAACTCTAAATCCAACACGGTTTGTGCTAGCTTCTTGAAACTTGATACAGTAAAGTAGTTTCACGTTCTATCTCTATGTTTTGTTTCCTCTTGCTGTAGCCCTAAGCAGTGACTGGCGAGAACCACTTTCATGGAGAGGGGTTGCCAAGCTTCCAAAAGTTACGAATCTCCAGAAATCTCAGCAAATATTTTTTCACCCAAACTGGATGATACTTTCAGGTAATGATCAGTACACGAAGGCGACTTGGTTCCCCAAATGTCGTTCTTCTATGTTGAAGCGTTCATTTCCAGAAACAGTTTGAATTTTTAGGTTTCACTCTGTTTTCTCCTATATTGATAGACGTATTTGGAACTCTAAATCCAACACGGTTTGTGCTAGGTTCTTGAAACTTGACAGAGTAAAGTACTTTCACGTTCTATCTCTATGTTTTGTTTCCTCTTGATGTAGCCCTAAGCAGTGACTGGCGAGAAACACTTTCATGGAAAGGGGTTGCCAAGCTTCCAAAAATTACGAATCTCCAGAAATCTCAGCAAATATTTTTTCACCCAAACTGGATGATACTTTCAGGTAATGATCAGTACACTAAGGCGACTTGGTTCCCCAAAGTTCGTTCTTCTATGTTGAAGCGTTCATTTCCAGTAACAGTTTGAATTTTTAGGTTTCAGTCTGTTTTCTCCTATATTGATAGATGTATTTGGAACTCTAAATCCAACACGGTTTGTGCTAGCTTCTTGAAACTTGACACAGTAAAGTAGTTTCAAGTTCTATCTCTATGTTTTGTTTCCTCTTGATGTAGCCCTAAGCAGTGACTCGCGAGAACCACTTTCATGGAAAGGGGTTGCCAAGCTTCCAAAAATTACGAATCTCCAGAAATCTCAGCAAATATTTTTTCACCCAAACTGGATGATACTTTCAGGTAATGATCAGTACACGAAGGCGACTTGGTTCCCCAAATGTCGTTCTTCTATGTTGAAGCGTTCATTTCCTGTAACAGTTTGAATTTTTAGGTTTCACTCTGTTTTCTCCTATATTGATACATGTATTTGGAACTCTAAATCCAACACGGTTTGTGGTAGCTTCTTGAAACTTGACACAGTAAAGTAGTTTCACGTTCTATCTCTATGTTTTGTTTCCTCTTGATGTAGCCCTAAGCAGTGACTGGCGAGAAACACTTTCATGGAAAGGGGTTGCCAAGCTTCCAAAAATTACGAATCTCCAGAAATCTCAGCAAATATTTTTTCACCCAAACTGGATGATACTTTCAGGTAATGATCAGTACACGAAGGCGACTTGGTTCCCCAAATGTCGTTCTTCTATGTTGAAGCGTTCATTTCCTGTAACAGTTTGAATTTTTAGGTTTCACTCTGTTTTCTCCTATATTGATACATGTATTTGGAACTCTAAATCCAACACGGTTTGTGCTAGCTTCTTGAAACTTGACACAGTAAAGTAGTTTCACGTTCTATCTGTATGTTTTCTTTCCTCTTGATGTAGCCCTAAGCAGTGACTGGCGAGAAACACTTTCATGGAAAGGGGTTGCCAAGCTTCCAAAAATTACGAATCTCCAGAAATCTCAGCAAATATTTTTTCACCCAAACTGGATGATACTTTCAGGTAATGATCAGTACACGAAGGCGACTTGGTTCCCCAAATGTCGTTCTTCTATGTTGAAGCGTTCATTTCCTGTAACAGTTTGAATTTTTAGGTTTCACTCTGTTTTCTCCTATATTGATACATGTATTTGGAACTCTAAATCCAACACGGTTTGTGCTAGCTTCTTGAAACTTGACACAGTAAAGTAGTTTCACGTTCTATCTCTATGTTTTGTTTCCTCTTGATGTAGCCCTAAGCAGTGACTGGCGAGAAACACTTTCATGGAAAGGGGTTGCCAAGCTTCCAAAAATTACGAATCTCCAGAAATCTCAGCAAATATTTTTTCACCCAAACTGGATGATACTTTCAGGTAATGATCAGTACACTAAGGCGACTTGGTTCCCCAAAGTTCGTTCTTCTATGTTGAAGCGTTCATTTCCAGTAACAGTTTCAATTTTTAGGTTTCACTCTGTTTTCTCCTATATTGATACATGTATTTGGAACTCTAAATCCAACACGGTTTGTGCTAGCTTCTTGAAACTTGATACAGTAAAGTAGTTTCACATTCTATCTCTATGTTTTGTTTCCTCTTGCTGTAGCCCTAAGCAGTGACTGGCGAGAACCACTTTCATGGAGAGGGGTTGCCAAGCTTCCAAAAATTACGAATCTCCAGAAATCTCAGCAAATACTTTTTTACCCAAACTGGATGATACTTTCAGGTAATGATCAGTACACGAAGGCGACTTGGTTCCCCAAATGTCGTTCTTCTATGTTGAAGCGTTCATTTCCAGTAACACTTTGAATTTTTAGGTTTCACTCTGTTTTCTCCTATATTGATAGATGTATTTGGAACTCTAAATCCAACACGGTTTGTGCTAGCTTCATGAAACTTGACAAAGTAAAGTAGTTTCACGTTCTATCTCTATATTCTGTTTCCTCTTGATGTAGCTGTAAGCAGTGACTGGTGAGAAACACTTTCATGGAAAAAGGTTGCCAAGCTTCCAAAAGTTACGAATCTCCAGAAATCTCAGCAAATATTTTTTCACCCAAACTGGATGATCCTCTCAGGTAATGATCAGTACACGAAGGCGACTTGGTTCCCCAAATTTCGTTCTTCTATGTTGAAGCGTTCATTTCCTGTAACAGTTTGAATTTTTAGGTTTCACTCTGTTTTCTCCTATATTGATACATGTATTTGGAACTCTAAATCCAACACGGTTTGTGCTAGCTTCTTGAAACTTGATACAGTAAAGTAGTTTCACGTTCTATCTCTATGTTTTGTTTCCTCTTGCTGTAGCCCTAAGAAGTGACTGGCGAGAACCACTTTCATGGAGAGGGGTTGCCAAGCTTCCAAAAATTACGAATCTCCAGAAATCTCAGCAAATATTTTTTCACCAAAACTGGATGATACTTTCAGGTAATGATCAGTACACTAAGGTGACTTGGTTCCCCAAATGTCGTTCTTCTATGTTGAAGCGTTCATTTCCTGTAACAGTTTGAATTTTTAGGTTTCACTCTGTTTTCTCCTATATTGATACATGTATTTTGAACTCTAAATCCAACACGGTTTGTGCTAGCTTCTTGAAACTTGATACAGTAAAGTCGTTTCACGTTCTATCTCTACGTTTTGTTTCCTCTTGCTGTAGCCCTAAGCAGTGACTGGCGAGAACCACTTTCATGGAGAGGGGTTGCCAAGCTTCCAAAAGTTACGAATCTCCAGAAATCTCAGCAAATATTTTTTCACCCAAACTGGATGATACTTTCAGGTAATGATCAGTACACGAAGGCGACTTGGTTCCCCAAATGTCGTTCTTCTATGTTGAAGCGTTCATTTCCAGTAACACTTTGAATTTTTAGGTTTCACTCTGTTTTCTCCTATATTGATAGATGTATTTGGAACTCTAAATCCAACACGGTTTGTGCTAGCTTCATGAAACTTGACACAGTAAAGTATTTTCACGTTCTGTCTCTATGTTTTGTTTCCTCTTGCTGTAGCCCTAAGCAGTGACTGGCGAGAAACACTTTCATGGAAAGGGGTTGCCAAGCTTCCAAAAGTTACGAATCTCCAGAAATCTCAGCAAATATTTTTTTCACCCAAACTGGATGATACTTTCAGGTAATGATCAGTACACTAAGGCGACTTGGTTCCCCAAATGTCGTTCTTCTATGTTGAAGCGTTCATTTCCAGAAACAGTTTGAATTTTTAGGTTTCACTCTGTTTTCTCCTATATTGATAGACGTATTTGGAACTCTAAATCCAACACGGTTTGTGCTAGCTTCTTGAAACTTGACACAGTAAAGTACTTTCACTTTCTATCTCTATGTTTTGTTTCCTCTTGATGTAGCCCTAAGCAGTGACTGGCGAGAAACACTTTCATGGAAAGGGGTTGCCAAGCTTCCAAAAATTACGAATCTCCAGAAATCTCAGCAAATATTTTTTCACCCAAACTGGATGATACTTTCAGGTAATGATCAGTACACTAAGGCGACTTGGTTCCCCAAATGTCGTTCTTCTATGTTGAAGCGTTCATTTCCTGTAACAGTTTGAATTTTTAGGTTTCACTCTGTTTTCTCCTATATTGATACATGTATTTGGAACTCTAAATCCAACACGGTTTGTGCTAGCTTCTTGAAACTTGACACAGTAAAGTAGTTTCACGTTCTATCTCTATGTTTTGTTTCCTCTTGATGTAGCCCTAAGCAGTGACTGGCGAGAAACACTTTCATGGAGAGGGGTTGCCAAGCTTCCAAAAATTACGAATCTCCAGAAATCTCAGCAAATATTTTTTCACCCAAACTGGATGATACTTTCAGGTAATGATCAGTACACTAAGGCGACTTGGTTCCCCAAAGTTCGTTCTTCTATGTTGAAGCGTTCATTTCCAGTAACAGTTTGAATTTTTAGGTTTCACTCTGTTTTCTCCTATATTGATACATGTATTTGGAACTCTAAATCCAACACGGTTTGTGCTAGCTTCTTGAAACTTGATACAGTAAAGTAGTTTCACGTTCTATCTCTATGTTTTGTTTCCCCTTGCTGTAGCCCTAAGCAGTGACTGGCGAGAACCACTTTCATGGAGAGGGGTTGCCAAGCTTCCAAAAATTACGAATCTCCAGAAATCTCAGCAAATATTTTTTCACCCAAACTGGATGATACTTTCAGGTAATGATCAGTACACGAAGGCGACTTGGTTCCCCAAATGTCGTTCTTCTATGTTGAAGCGTTCATTTCCAGAAACAGTTTGAATTTTTAGGTTTCACTCTGTTTTCTCCTATATTGATAGACGTATTTGGAACTCTGAATCCAACACGGTTTGTGCTAGCTTCTTGAAACTTGACAGAGTAAAGTACTTTCACGTTCTATCTCTATGTTTTGTTTCCTCTTGATGTAGCCCTAAGCAGTGACTGGCGAGAAACACTTTCATGGAAAGGGGTTGCCAAGCTTCCAAAAATTACGAATCTCCAGAAATCTCAGCAAATATTTTTTCACCCAAACTGGATGATACTTTCAGGTAATGATCAGTACACTAAGGCGACTTGGTTCCCCAAAGTTCGTACTTCTATGTTGAAGCGTTCATTTCCAGTAACAGTTTGAATTTTTAGGTTTCACTCTGTTTTCTCCTATATTGATAGATGTATTTGGAACTCTAAATCCAACACGGTTTGTGCTAGCTTCTTGAAACTTGACACAGTAAAGTAGTTTCAAGTTCTATCTCTATGTTTTGTTTCCTCTTGATGTAGCCCTAAGCAGTGACTGGCGAGAAACACTTTCATGGAAAGGGGTTGCCAAGCTTCCAAAAATTACGAATCTCCAGAAATCTCAGCAAATATTTTTTCACCCAAACTGGATGATACTTTCAGGTAATGATCAGTACAGTAAGGCGACTTGGTTCTCCAAATTTTGTTCTTCTATGTTGAAGCGTTCATTTCCTGTAACAGTTTGAATTTTTAGGTTTCACTCTGTTTTCTCCTATATTGATACATGTATTTGGAACTCTAAATCCAACACGGTTTGTGCTAGCTTCTTGAAACTTGACACAGTAAAGTAGTTTCACGTTCTATCTCTATGTTTTGTTTCCTCTTGATGTAGCCCTAAGCAGTGACTGGCGAGAAACACTTTCATGGAAAGGGGTTGCCAAGCTTCCAAAAATTACGAATCTCCAGAAATCTCAGCAAATATTTTTTCACCCAAACTGGATGATACTTTCAGGTAATGATCAGTACACTAAGGCGACTTGGTTTCCCAAATGTCGTTCTTCTATGTTGAAGCGTTCATTTCCTGTAACAGTTTGAATTTTTAGGTTTCACTCTGTTTTCTCCTATATTGATACATGTATTTGGAACTCTAAATCCAACACGGTTTGTACTAGCTTCTTGAAACTTGACACAGTAAAGTAGTTTCACGTTCTATCTCTATGTTTTGTTTCCTCTTGATGTAGCCCTAAGCAGTGACTGGCGAGAAACACTTTCATGGAAAGGGGTTGCCAAGCTTCCAAAAATTACGAATCTCCAGAAATCTCAGCAAATATTTTTTCACCCAAACTGGATGATACTTTCAGGTAATGATCAGTACACGAAGGCGACTTGGTTCCCCAAATGTCGTTCTTCTATGTTGAAGCGTTCATTTCCTGTAACAGTTTGAATTTTTAGGTTTCACTCTGTTTTCTCCTATATTGATACATGTATTTGGAACTCTAAATCCAACACGGTTTGTGCTAGCTTCTTGAAACTTGACACAGTAAAGTAGTTTCACGTTCTATCTCTATGTTTTGTTTCCTCTTGATGTAGCCCTAAGCAGTGACTGGCGAGAAACACTTTCATGGAAAGGGGTTGCCAAGCTTCCAAAAATTACGAATCTCCAGAAATCTCAGCAAATATTTTTTCACCCAAACTGGATGATACTTTCAGGTAATGATCAGTACACGAAGGCGACTTGGTTCCCCAAAGTTCGTTCTTCTATGTTGAAGCGTTCATTTCCAGTAACAGTTTAAATTTTTAGGTTTCACTCTGTTTTCTCCTATATTGATACATGTATTTGGAACTCTAAATCCAACACGGTTTGTGCTAGCTTCTTGAAACTTGATACAGTAAAGTAGTTTCACGTTCTATCTCTATGTTTTGTTTCCTCTTGATGTAGCCCTAAGCAGTGACTGGCGAGAAACACTTTCATGGAAAGGGGTTGCCAAGCTTCCAAAAATTACGAATCTCCAGAAATCTCAGCAAATATTTTTTCACCCAAACTGGATGATACTTTCAGGTAATGATCAGTACACGAAGGCGACTTGGTTCCCCAAATGTCGTTCTTCTATGTTGAAGCGTTCATTTCCTGTAACAGTTTGAATTTTTAGGTTTCACTCTGTTTTCTCCTATATTGATACATGTATTTGGAACTCTAAATCCAACACGGTTTGTGCTAGCTTCTTGAAACTTGACACAGTAAAGTAGTTTCACGTTCTATCTCTATGTTTTGTTTCCTCTTGATGTAGCCCTAAGCAGTGACTGGTGAGAAACACTTTCATGGAAAAACGTTGCCAAGCTTCCAAAAGTTACGAATCTCCAGAAATCTCAGCAAATATTTTTTCACCCAAACTGGATGATACTTTCAGGTAATGATCAGTACACGAAGGCGACTTGGTTCCCCAAATTTCGTTCTTCTATGTTGAAGAGTTCATTTCCAGTAACAGTTTGAATTTTTAGGTTTCACTCTGTTTTCTCCTATATTGATACATGTATTTGGAACTCTAAATCCAACACGGTTTGTGCTAGCTTCTTGAAACTTGACACAGTAAAGTAGTTTCACGTTCTATCTCTATGTTTTGTTTCCTCTTGATGTAGCCCTAAGCAGTGACTGGCGAGAAACACTTTCATGGAAAGGGCTTGCCAAGCTTCCAAAAATTACGAATCTCCAGAAATCTCAGCAAATATTTTTTCACCCAAACTGGATGATACTTTCAGGTAATGATCAGTACACTAAGGCGACTTGGTTCCCCAAAGTTCGTTCTTCTATGTTGAAGCGTTCATTTCCAGTAACAGTTTCAATTTTTAGGTTTCACTCTGTTTTCTCCTATATTGATACATGTATTTAGAACTCTAAATCCAACACGGTTTGTGCTAGCTTCTTGAAACTTGATACAGTAAAGTAGTTTCACGTTCTATCTCTATGTTTTGTTTCCTCTTGCTGTAGCCCTAAGCAGTGACTGGCGAGAACCACTTTCATGGAGAGGGGTTTCCAAGCTTCCAAAAATTACGAATCTCCAGAAATCTCAGCAAATATTTTTTCACCCAAACTGGATGATACTTTCAGGTAATGATCAGTACACGAAGGCGACTTGGTTCCCCAAATGTCGTTCTTCTATGTTGAAGCGTTCATTTCCTGTAACAGTTTGAATTTTTAGGTTTCACTCTGTTTTCTCCTATATTGATACATGTATTTGGAACTCTAAATCCAACACGGTTTGTGCTAGCTTCTTGAAACTTGACACAGTAAAGTAGTTTCACGTTCTATCTCTATGTTTTGTTTCCTCTTGATGTAGCCCTAAGCAGTGACTGGCGAGAAACACTTTCATGGAAAGGGGTTGCCAAGCTTCCAAAAATTACGAATCTCCAGAAATCTCAGCAAATATTTTTTCACCCAAACTGGATGATACTTTCAGGTAATGATCAGTACACTAAGGCGACTTGGTTCCCCAAAGTTCGTTCTTCTATGTTGAAGCGTTCATTTCCAGTAACAGTTTCAATTTTTAGGTTTCACTCTGTTTTCTCCTATATTGATACATGTATTTGGAACTCTAAATCCAACACGGTTTGTGCTAGCTTCTTGAAACTTGATACAGTAAAGTAGTTTCACGTTCTATCTCTATGTTTTGTTTCCTCTTGCTGTAGCCCTAAGCAGTGACTGGCGAGAACCACTTTCATGGAGAGGGGTTTCCAAGCTTCCAAAAATTACGAATCTCCAGAAATCTCAGCAAATATTTTTTCACCCAAACTGGATGATACTTTCAGGTAATGATCAGTACACTAAGGCGACTTGGTTCCCCAAATGTCGTTCTTCTATGTTGAAGCGTTCATTTCCAGTAACACTTTGAATTTTTAGGTTTCACTCTGTTTTCTCCTATATTGATAGATGTATTTGGAACTCTAAATCCAACACGGTTTGTGCTAGCTTCATGAAACTTGACAAAGTAAAGTAGTTTCACGTTCTATCTCTATATTCTGTTTCCTCTTGATGTAGCCTTAAGCAGTGACTGGTGAGAAACACTTTCATGGAAAAAGGTTGCCAAGCTTCCAAAAGTTACGAATCTCCAGAAATCTCAGCAAATATTTTTTCACCCAAACTGGATGATACTTTCAGGTAAAGATCAGTACACGAAGGCGACTTGGTTCCCCAAATGTCGTTCTTCTATGTTGAAGCGTTCATTTTCAGTAACAGTTTGAATTTTTAGGTTTCACTCTGTTTTCTCCTATATTGATACATGTATTTGGAACTCTAAATCCAACACGGTTTGTGCTAGCTTCTTGAAACTTGATACAGTAAAGTAGTTTCACGTTCTATCTCTATGTTTTGTTTCCTCTTGCTGTAGCCCTAAGCAGTGACTGGCGAGAACCACTTTCATGGAGAGGGGTTGCCAAGCTTCCAAAAATTACGAATCTCCAGAAATCTCAGCAAATATTTTTTCACCCACACTGGATGATACTTTCAGGTAATGATCAGTACACTAAGGCGACTTGGTTCCCCAAATGTCGTTCTTCTATGTTGAAGCGTTCATTTCCAGAAACAGTTTGAATTTTTAGGTTTCACTCTGTTTTCTCCTATATTGATAGACGTATTTGGAACTCTAAATCCAACACGGTTTGTGCTAGCTTCTTGAAACTTGACACAGTAAAGTACTTTCACGTTCTATCTCTATGTTTTGTTTCCTCTTGATGTAGCCCTAAGCAGTGACTGGCGAGAAACACTTTCATGGAAAGGGGTTGCCAAGCTTCCAAAAATTACGAATCTCCAGAAATCTCAGAAAATATTTTTTCACCCAAACTGGATGATACTTTCAGGTAATGATTAGTACACTAAGGCGACTTGGTTCCCCAAATGTCGTTCTTCTATGTTGAAGCGTTCATTTCCTGTAACAGTTTAAATTTTTAGGTTTCACTCTGTTTTCTCCTATATTGATACATGTATTTGGAACTCTAAATCCAACACGGTTTGTGCTAGCTTCTTGAAACTTGACACAGTAAAGTAGTTTC
The DNA here is from genome assembly GCF_964194105.1 of Spermophilus citellus. NCBI lineage: Eukaryota > Metazoa > Chordata > Mammalia > Rodentia > Sciuridae > Spermophilus > Spermophilus citellus. The sequence goes on along the minus strand of NC_138197.1, from coordinate 11,207,713 downwards.
ACGTTCTATCTCTATGTTTTGTTTCCTATTGATGTAGCCCTAAGCAGTGACTGGCGAGAAACACTTTCATGGAAAGGGGTTGCCAAGCTTCCAAAAATTACGAATCTCCAGAAATCTCAGCAAATATTTTTTCACCCAAACTGGATGATACTTTCAGGTAATGATCAGTACACTAAGGCGACTTGGTTCCCCAAAGTTCGTTCTTCTATGTTGAAGCGTTCATTTCCAGTAACAGTTTCAATTTTTAGGTTTCACTCTGTTTTCTCCTATATTGATACATGTATTTGGAACTCTAAATCCAACACGGTTTGTGCTAGCTTCTTGAAACTTGATACAGTAAAGTAGTTTCACGTTCTATCTCTATGTTTTGTTTCCTCTTGCTGTAGCCCTAAGCAGTGACTGGCGAGAACCACTTTCATGGAGAGGGGTTTCCAAGCTTCCAAAAATTACGAATCTCCAGAAATCTCAGCAAATATTTTTTCACCCAAACTGGATGATACTTTCAGGTAATGACCAGTACACAAAGGCGACTTGGTTCCCCAAATGTAGTTCTTCTATGTTGAAGCGTTCATTTCCAGTAACAGTTTGAATTTTTAGGTTTCACTCTGTTTTCTCCTATATTGATACATGTATTTGGAACTCTAAATCCAACACGGTTTGTGCTAGCTTCTTGAAACTTGATACAGTAAAGTAGTTTCACGTTCTATCTCTATGTTTTGTTTCCTCTTGCTGTAGCCCTAAGCAGTGACTGGCGAGAACCACTTTCATGGAGAGGGGTTGCCAAGCTTCCAAAAATTACGAATCTCCAGAAATCTCAGCAAATATTTTTTCACCCACACTGGATGATACTTTCAGGTAATGATCAGTATACTAAGGCGACTTGGTTCCCCAAATGTCGTTCTTCTATGTTGAAGCGTTCATTTCCAGAAACAGTTTGAATTTTTAGGTTTCACTCTGTTTTCTCCTATATTGATAGACGTATTTGGAACTCTAAATCCAACACGGTTTGTGCTAGCTTCTTGAAACTTGACACAGTAAAGTACTTTCACGTTCTATCTCTATGTTTTGTTTCCTCTTGATGTAGCCCTAAGCAGTGACTGGCGAGAAACACTTTCATGGAAAGGGGTTGCCAAGCTTCCAAAAATTACGAATCTCCAGAAATCTCAGCAAATATTTTTTCACCCAAACTGGATGATACTTTCAGGTAATGATCAGTACACTAAGGCGACTTGGTTCCCCAAATGTCGTTCTTCTATGTTGAAGCGTTCATTTCCTGTAACAGTTTGAATTTTTAGGTTTCACTCTGTTTTCTCCTATATTGATACATGTATTTGGAACTCTAAATCCAACACGGTTTGTGCTAGCTTCTTGAAACTTGACACAGTAAAGTAGTTTCACGTTCTATCTCTATGATTTATTTCCTCTTGATGTAGCCCTAAGCAGTGACTGGCGAGAAACACTTTCATGGAAAGGGGTTGCCAAGCTTCCAAAAATTACGAATCTCCAGAAATCTCAGCAAATATTTTTTCACCCAAACTGGATGATACTTTCAGGTAATGATCAGTACACGAAGGCGACTTGGTTCCCCAAATGTCGTTCTTCTATGTTGAAGCGTTCATTTCCTGTAACAGTTTGAATTTTTAGGTTTCACTCTGTTTTCTCCTATATTGATACATGTATTTGGAACTCTAAATCCAACACGGTTTGTGCTAGCTTCTTGAAACTTGACACAGTAAAGTAGTTTCACGTTCTATCTCTATGTTTTGTTTCCTCTTGATGTAGCCCTAAGCAGTGACTGGCGAGAAACACTTTCATGGAAAGGGGTTGCCAAGCTTCCAAAAATTACGAATCTCCAGAAATCTCAGCAAATATTTTTTCACCCAAACTGGATGATACTTTCAGGTAATGATCAGTACACGAAGGCGACTTGGTTCCCCAAATGTCGTTCTTCTATGTTGAAGCGTTCATTTCCTGTAACAGTTTGAATTTTTAGGTTTCACTCTGTTTTCTCCTATATTGATACATGTATTTGGAACTCTAAATCCAACACGGTTTGTGCTAGCTTCTTGAAACTTGATACAGTAAAGTAGTTTCACGTTCTATCTCTATGTTTTGTTTCCTCTTGCTGTAGCCCTAAGCAGTGACTGGCAAGAACCACTTTCATGAGGAGGGGTTGCCAAGCTTCCAAAAATTACGAATCTCCAGAAATCTCAGCAAATATTTTTTCACCCAAACTGGATGATACTTTCAGGTAATGATCAGTACACGAAGGCGACTTGGTTCCCCAAATGTCGTTCTTCTATGTTGAAGCGTTCATTTCCAGTAACACTTTGAATTTTTAGGTTTCACTCTGTTTTCTCCTATATTGATAGACGTATTTGGAACTCTAAATCCAACACGGTTTGTGCTAGCTTCATGAAACTTGACAAAGTAAAGTAGTTTCACGTTCTATCTCTATATTCTGTTTCCTCTTGATGTAGCCCTAAGCAGTGACTGGTGAGAAACACTTTCATGGAAAAAGGTTGCCAAGCTTCCAAAAGTTACGAATCTCCAGAAATCTCAGCAAATATTTTTTCACCCACACTGGATGATACTTTCAGGTAATGATCAGTACACTAAGGCGACTTGGTTCCCCAAAGTTCGTTCTTCTATTTTGAAGCGTTCATTTCCAGTAACAGTTTGAATTTTTAGGTTTCACTCTGTTTTCTCCTATATTGATACATGTATTTCGAACTCTAAATCCAACACGGTTTGTGCTAGCTTCTTGAAACTTGATACAGTAAAGTAGTTTCAAGTTCTATCTCTATGTTTTGTTTCCTCTTGCTGTAGCCCTAAGCAGTGACTGGCGAGAACCACTTTCATGGAGAGGGGTTGCCAAGCTTCCAAAAATTACGAATCTCCAGAAATCTCAGCAAATATTTTTTCACCCAAACTGGATGATACTTTCAGGTAATGATCAGTACAGTAAGGCGACTTGGTTCTCCAAATTTCGTTCTTCTATGTTGAAGCATTCATTTCCAGTAACAGTTTGAATTTTTAGGTTTCACTCTGTTTTCTCCTATATTGATAGATGTATTTGGAACTCTAAATCCAACACGGTTTGTGCTAGCTTCTTGAAACTTGACACAGTAAAGTATTTTCACGTTCTGTCTCTATGTTTTGTTTCCTCTTGCTGTAGCCCTAAGCAGTGACTGGCGAGAAACACTTTCATGGAAAGGGGTTGCCAAGCTTCCAAAAGTTATGAATCTCCAGAAATCTCAGCAAATATTTTTTCACCCAAACTGGATGATACTTTCAGGTAATGATCAGTACACTAAGGCGACTTGGTTCCCCAAATGTCGTTCTTCTATGTTGAAGCGTTCATTTCCTGTAACAGTTTGAATTTTTAGGTTTCACTCTGTTTTCTCCTATATTGATACATGTATTTGGAACTCTAAATCCAACACGGTTTGTGCTAGCTTCTTGAAACTTGACACAGTAAAGTAGTTTCACGTTCTATCTCTATGTTTTGTTTCCTCTTGATGTAGCCCTAAGCAGTGACTGGCGAGAAACACTTTCATGGAAAGGGTTTGCCAAGCTTCCAAAAATTACGAGTCTCCAGAAATCTCAGCAAATATTTTTTCACCCAAACTGGATGATACTTTCAGGTAATGATCAGTACACGAAGGCGACTTGGTTCCCCAAATGTCGTTCTTCTATGTTGAAGCGTTCATTTCCAGTAACACTTTGAATTTTTAGGTTTCACTCTGTTTTCTCCTATATTGATACATGTATTTGGAACTCTAAATCCAACACGGTTTGTGCTAGCTTCTTGAAACTTGATACAGTAAAGTAGTTTCACGTTCTATCTCTATGTTTTGTTTCCTCTTGCTGTAGCCCTAAGCAGTGACTGGCGAGAACCACTTTCATGGAGAGGGGTTGCCAAGCTTCCAAAAATTACGAATCTCCAGAAATCTCAGCAAATATTTTTTCACCCAAACTGGATGATACTTTCAGGTAATGATCAGTACACGAAGGCGACTTGGTTCCCCAAATGTCGTTCTTCTATGTTGAAGCGTTCATTTCCAGTAACACTTTGAATTTTTAGGTTTCACTCTGTTTTCTCCTATATTGATAGATGTATTTGGAACTCTAAATCCAACACGGTTTGTGCTAGCTTCATGAAACTTGACACAGTAAAGTATTTTCACATTCTGTCTCTATGTTTTGTTTCCTCTTGCTGTAGCCCTAAGCAGTGACTGGCGAGAAACACTTTCATGGAAAGGGGTTGCCAAGCTTCCAAAAGTTACGAATCTCCAGAAATCTCAGCAAATATTTTTTCACCCAAACTGGATGATACTTTCAGGTAATGATCAGTACACTAAGGCGACTTGTTTCCCCAAATGTCGTTCTTCTATGTTGAAGCGTTCATTTCCAGAAACAGTTTGAATTTTTAGGTTTCACTCTGTTTTCTCCTATATTGATAGACGTATTTGGAACTCTAAATCCAACACGGTTTGTGCTAGCTTCTTGAAACTTGACACAGTAAAGTACTTTCACGTTCTATCTCTATGTTTTGTTTCCTCTTGATGTAGCCCTAAGCAGTGACTGGCGAGAAACACTTTCATGGAAAGGGGTTGCCAAGCTTCCAAAAATTACGAATCTCCAGAAATCTCAGCAAATATTTTTTCACCCAAACTGGATGATACTTTCAGGTAATGATCAGTACACTAAGGCGACTTGGTTCCCCAAATGTCGTTCTTCTATGTTGAAGCGTTCATTTCCTGTAACAGTTTGAATTTTTAGGTTTCACTCTGTTTTCTCCTATATTGATACATGTATTTGGAACTCTAAATCCAACACGGTTTGTGCTAGCTTCTTGAAACTTGATACAGTAAAGTAGTTTCACGTTCTATCTCTATGTTTTGTTTCCTCTTGCTGTAGCCCTAAGCAGTGACTGGCGAGAACCACTTTCATGGAGAGGGGTTGCCAAGCTTCCAAAAATTACGAATCTCCAGAAATCTCAGCAAATATTTTTTCACCCAAACTGGATGATACTTTCAGGTAATGATCAGTACACGAAGGCGACTTGGTTCCCCAAATGTCGTTCTTCTATGTTGAAGCGTTCATTTCCAGTAACACTTTGAATTTTTAGGTTTCACTCTGTTTTCTCCTATATTGATAGATGTATTTGGAACTCTAAATCCAACACGGTTTGTGCTAGCTTCATGAAACTTGACAAAGTAAAGTAGTTTCACGTTCTATCTCTATATTCTGTTTCCTCTTGATGTAGCCCTAAGCAGTGACTGGTGAGAAACACTTTCATGGAAAAAGGTTGCCAAGCATCCAAAAGTTACGAATCTCCAGAAATCTCAGCAAATATTTTTTCACCCAAACTGGATGATACTTTCAGGTAAAGATCAGTACACGAAGGCGACTTGGTTCCCCAAATTTCGTTCTTCTATGTTGAAGCGTTTATTTCAAGTAACAGTTTGAATTTTTAGGTTTCACTCTGTTTTCTCCTATATTGATACATGTATTTGGAACTCTAAATCCAACACGGTTTGTGCTAGCTTCTTGAAACTTGATACAGTAAAGTAGTTTCACGTTCTATCTCTATGTTTTGTTTCCTCTTGATGTAGCCCTAAGCAGTGACTGGCGAGAACCACTTTCATGGAGAGGGGTTGCCAAGCTTCCAAAAATTACGAATCTCCAGAAATCTCAGCAAATATTTTTTCACCCACACTGGATGATACTTTCAGGTAATGATCAGTACACTAAGGCGACTTGGTTCCCCAAATGTCGTTCTTCTATGTTGAAGCGTTCATTTTCAGAAACAGTTTGAATTTTTAGGTTTCACTCTGTTTTCTCCTATATTGATAGACGTATTTGGAACTCTAAATCCAACACGGTTTGTGCTAGCTTCTTGAAACTTGACACAGTAAAGTACTTTCACGTTCTATCTCTATGTTTTGTTTCCTCTTGATGTAGCCCTAAGCAGTGACTGGCGAGAAACACTTTCATGGAAAGGGGTTGCCAAGCTTCCAAAAATTACGAATCTCCAGAAATCTCAGCAAATATTTTTTCACCCAAACTGGATGATACTTTCAGGTAATGATCAGTACACTAAGGCGACTTGGTTCCCCAAATGTCGTTCTTCTATGTTGAAGCGTTCATTTCCTGTAACAGTTTGAATTTTTAGGTTTCACTCTGTTTTCTCCTATATTGATACATGTATTTGGAACTCTAAATCCAACACGGTTTGTGCTAGCTTCTTGAAACTTGACACAGTAAAGTAGTTTCACGTTCTATCTCTATGTTTTGTTTCCTCTTGATGTAGCCCTAAGCAGTGACTGGCGAGAAACACTTTCATGGAAAGGGGTTGCCAAGCTTCCAAAAATTACGAATCTCCAGAAATCTCAGCAAATATTTTTTCACCCAAACTGGATGATACTTTCAGGTAATGATCAGTACACGAAGGCGACTTGGTTCCCCAAATGTCGTTCTTCTATGTTGAAGCGTTCATTTCCTGTAACAGTTTGAATTTTTAGGTTTCACTCTGTTTTCTCCTATATTGATACATGTATTTGGAACTCTAAATCCAACACGGTTTGTGCTAGCTTCTTGAAACTTGATACAGTAAAGTAGTTTCACGTTCTATCTCTATGTTTTGTTTCCTCTTGCTGTAGCCCTAAGCAGTGACTGGCAAGAACCACTTTCATGGAGAGGGGTTGCCAAGCTTCCAAAAATTACGAATCTCCAGAAATCTCAGCAAATATTTTTTCACCCAAACTGGATGATACTTTCAGGTAATGATCAGTACACGAAGGCGACTTGGTTCCCCAAATGTCGTTCTTCTATGTTGAAGCGTTCATTTCCAGTAACACTTTGAATTTTTAGGTTTCACTCTGTTTTCTCCTATATTGATTGATAGATGTATTTGGAACTCTAAATCCAACACGGTTTGTGCTAGCTTCATGAAACTTGACAAAGTAAAGTAGTTTCACGTTCTATCTCTATATTCTGTTTCCTCTTGATGTAGCCCTAAGCAGTGACTGGTGAGAAACACTTTCATGGAAAAAGGTTGCCAAGCTTCCAAAAGTTACGAATCTCCAGAAATCTCAGCAAATATTTTTTCACCCACACTGGATGATACTTTCAGGTAATGATCAGTACACTAAGGCGACTTGGTTCCCCAAAGTTCGTTCTTCTATGTTGAAGCGTTCATTTCCAGTAACAGTTTGAATTTTTAGGTTTCACTCTGTTTTCTCCTATATTGATACATGTATTTGGAACTCTAAATCCAACACGGTTTGTGCTAGCTTCTTGAAACTTGATACAGTAAAGTAGTTTCACGTTCTATCTCTATGTTTTGTTTCCTCTTGCTGTAGCCCTAAGCAGTGACTGGCGAGAACCACTTTCATGGAGAGGGGTTGCCAAGCTTCCAAAAATTACGAATCTCCAGAAATCTCAGCAAATATTTTTTCACCCAAACTGGATGATACTTTCAGGTAATTATCAGTACACTAAGGCGACTTGGTTCTCCAAATTTCGTTCTTCTATGTTGAAGCATTCATTTCCAGTTACAGTTTGAATTTTTAGGTTTCACTCTGTTTTCTCCTATATTGATAGATGTATTTGGAACTCTAAATCCAACACGGTTTGTGCTAGCTTCATGAAACTTGACACAGTAAAGTATTTTCACGTTCTGTCTCTATGTTTTGTTTCCTCTTGCTGTAGCCCTAAGCAGTGACTGGCGAGAAACACTTTCATGGAAAGGGGTTGCCAAGCTTCCAAAAGTTATGAATCTCCAGAAATCTCAGCAAATATTTTTTCACCCAAACTGGATGATACTTTCAGGTAATGATCAGTACACTAAGGCGACTTGGTTCCCCAAATGTCGTTCTTCTATGTTGAAGCGTTCATTTCCTGTAACAGTTTGAATTTTTAGGTTTCACTCTGTTTTCTCCTATATTGATACATGTATTTGGAACTCTAAATCCAACACGGTTTGTGCTAGCTTCTTGAAACTTGACACAGTAAATTAGTTTCACGTTCTATCTCTATGTTTTGTTTCCTCTTGATGTAGCCCTAAGCAGTGACTGGCGAGAAACACTTTCATGGAAAGGGGTTGCCAAGCTTCCAAAAATTACGAGTCTCCAGAAATCTCAGCAAATATTTTTTCACCCAAACTGGATGATACTTTCAGGTAATGATCAGTACACGAAGGCGACTTGGTTCCCCAAATGTCGTTCTTCTATGTTGAAGCGTTCATTTCCAGTAACACTTTGAATTTTTAGGTTTCACTCTGTTTTCTCCTATATTGATATATGTATTTGGAACTCTAAATCCAACACGGTTTGTGCTAGCTTCTTCAAACTTGATACAGTAAAGTAGTTTCACGTTCTATCTCTATGTTTTTTTTCCTCTTGCTGTAGCCCTAAGCAGTGACTGGCGAGAACCACTTTCATGGAGAGGGGTTGCCAAGCTTCCAAAAATTACGAATCTCCAGAAATCTCAGCAAATATTTTTTCACCCAAACTGGATGATACTTTCAGGTAATGATCAGTACACTAAGGCGACTTGGTTCCCCAAATGTCGTTCTTCTATGTTGAAGCGTTCATTTCCAGTAACACTTTGAATTTTTAGGTTTCACTCTGTTTTCTCCTATATTGATAGATGTATTTGGAAATCTAAATCCAACACGGTTTGTGCTGGCTTCATGAAACTTGACACAGTAAAGTATTTTCACGTTCTGTCTCTATGTTTTGTTTCCTCTTGCTGTAGCCCTAAGCAGTGACTGGCGAGAAACACTTTGATGGAAAGGGGTTGCCAAGCTTCCAAAAGTTACGAATCTCCAGAAATCTCAGCAAATATTTTTTCACCCAAACTGGATGATACTTTCAGGTAATGATCAGTACACGAAGGCGACTTGGTTCCCCAAATGTCGTTCTTCTATGTTGAAGCGTTCATTTCCAGTAACACTTTGAATTTTTAGGTTTCACTCTGTTTTCTCCTATATTGATAGATGTATTTGGAACTCTAAATCCAACACGGTTTGTGCTAGCTTCATGAAACTTGACAAAGTAAAGTAGTTTCACGTTCTATCTCTATATTCTGTTTCCTCTTGATGTAGCCCTAAGCAGTGACTGGTGAGAAACACTTTCATGGAAAAAGGTTGCCAAGCATCCAAAAGTTACGAATCTCCAGAAATCTCAGCAAATATTTTTTCACCCAAACTGGATGATACTTTCAGGTAAAGATCAGTACACGAAGGCGACTTGGTTCCCCAAATTTCGTTCTTCTATGTTGAAGCGTTCATTTCAAGTAACAGTTTGAATTTTTAGGTTTCACTCTGTTTTCTCCTATATTGATACATGTATTTGGAACTCTAAATCCAACACGGTTTGTGCTAGCTTCTTGAAACTTGATACAGTAAAGTAGTTTCACGTTCTATCTCTATGTTTTGTTTCCTCTTGATGTAGCCCTAAGCAGTGACTGGCGAGAACCACTTTCATGGAGAGGGGTTGCCAAGCTTCCAAAAATTACGAATCTCCAGAAATCTCAGCAAATATTTTTTCACCCACACTGGATGATACTTTCAGGTAATGATCAGTACACTAAGGCGACTTGGTTCCCCAAATGTCGTTCTTCTATGTTGAAGCGTTCATTTTCAGAAACAGTTTGAATTTTTAGGTTTCACTCTGTTTTCTCCTATATTGATAGACATATTTGGAACTCTAAATCCAACACGGTTTGTGCTAGCTTCTTGAAACTTGACACAGTAAAGTACTTTCACGTTCTATCTCTATGTTTTGTTTCCTCTTGATGTAGCCCTAAGCAGTGACTGGCGAGAAACACTTTCATGGAAAGGGGTTGCCAAGCTTCCAAAAATTACGAATCTCCAGAAATCTCAGCAAATATTTTTTCACCCAAACTGGATGATACTTTCAGGTAATGATCAGTACACTAAGGCGACTTGGTTCCCCAAATGTCGTTCTTCTATGTTGAAGCGTTCATTTCCTGTAACAGTTTGAATTTTTAGGTTTCACTCTGTTTTCTCCTATATTGATACATGTATTTGGAACTCTAAATCCAACACGGTTTGTGCTAGCTTCTTGAAACTTGACACAGTAAAGTAGTTTCACGTTCTATCTCTATGTTTTGTTTCCTCTTGATGTAGCCCTAAGCAGTGACTGGCGAGAAACACTTTCATGGAAAGGGGTTGCCAAGCTTCCAAAAATTACGAATCTCCAGAAATCTCAGCAAATATTTTTTCACCCAAACTGGATGATACTTTCAGGTAATGATCAGTACACGAAGGCGACTTGGTTCCCCAAATGTCGTTCTTCTATGTTGAAGCGTTCATTTCCTGTAACAGTTTGAATTTTTAGGTTTCACTCTGTTTTCTCCTATATTGATACATGTATTTGGAACTCTAAATCCAACACGGTTTGTGCTAGCTTCTTGAAACTTGATACAGTAAAGTAGTTTCACGTTCTATCTCTATGTTTTGTTTCCTCTTGCTGTAGCCCTAAGCAGTGACTGGCAAGAACCACTTTCATGGAGAGGGGTTGCCAAGCTTCCAAAAATTACGAATCTCCAGAAATCTCAGCAAATATTTTTTCACCCAAACTGGATGATACTTTCAGGTAATGATCAGTACACGAAGGCGACTTGGTTCCCCAAATGTCGTTCTTCTATGTTGAAGCGTTCATTTCCAGTAACACTTTGAATTTTTAGGTTTCACTCTGTTTTCTCCTATATTGATAGATGTATTTGGAACTCTAAATCCAACACGGTTTGTGCTAGCTTCATGAAACTTGACAAAGTAAAGTAGTTTCACGTTCTATCTCTATATTCTGTTTCCTCTTGATGTAGCCCTAAGCAGTGACTGGTGAGAAACACTTTCATGGAAAAAGGTTGCCAAGCTTCCAAAAGTTACGAATCTCCAGAAATCTCAGCAAATATTTTTTCACCCACACTGGATGATACTTTCAGGTAATGATCAGTACACTAAGGCGACTTGGTTCCCCAAAGTTCGTTCTTCTATGTTGAAGCGTTCATTTCCAGTAACAGTTTGAATTTTTAGGTTTCACTCTGTTTTCTCCTATATTGATACATGTATTTGGAACTCTAAATCCAACACGGTTTGTGCTAGCTTCTTGAAACTTGATACAGTAAAGTAGTTTCACGTTCTATCTCTATGTTTTGTTTCCTCTTGCTGTAGCCCTAAGCAGTGACTGGCGAGAACCACTTTCATGGAGAGGGGTTGCCAAGCTTCCAAAAATTACGAATCTCCAGAAATCTCAGCAAATATTTTTTCACCCAAACTGGATGATACTTTCAGGTAATGATCAGTACACTAAGGCGACTTGGTTCTCCAAATTTCGTTCTTCTATGTTGAAGCATTCATTTCCAGTAACAGTTTGAATTTTTAGGTTTCACTCTGTTTTCTCCTATATTGATAGATGTATTTGGAACTCTAAATCCAACACGGTTTGTGCTAGCTTCATGAAACTTGACACAGTAAAGTATTTTCACGTTCTGTCTCTATGTTTTGTTTCCTCTTGCTGTAGCCCTAAGCAGTGACTGGCGAGAAACACTTTCATGGAAAGGGGTTGCCAAGCTTCCAAAAGTTATGAATCTCCAGAAATCTCAGCAAATATTTTTTCACCCAAACTGGATGATACTTTCAGGTAATGATCAGTACACTAAGGCGACTTGGTTCCCCAAATGTCGTTCTTCTATGTTGAAGCGTTCATTTCCTGTAACAGTTTGAATTTTTAGGTTTCACTCTGTTTTCTCCTATATTGATACATGTATTTGGAACTCTAAATCCAACACGGTTTGTGCTAGCTTCTTGAAACTTGACACAGTAAAGTAGTTTCACGTTCTATCTCTATGTTTTGTTTCCTCTTGATGTAGCCCTAAGCAGTGACTGGCGAGAAACACTTTCATGGAAAGGGGTTGCCAAGCTTCCAAAAATTACGAATCTCCAGAAATCTCAGCAAATATTTTTTCACCCAAACTGGATGATACTTTCAGGTAATGATCAGTACACGAAGGCGACTTGGTTCCCCAAAGTTCGTTCTTCTATGTTGAAGCGTTCATTTCCAGTAACAGTTTCAATTTTTAGGTTTCACTCTGTTTTCTCCTATATTGATACATGTATTTGGAACTCTAAATCCAACACGGTTTGTGCTAGCTTCTTGAAACTTGATACAGTAAAGTAGTTTCACGTTCTATCTCTATGTTTTGTTTCCTCTTGCTGTAGCCCTAAGCAGTGACTGGCGAGAACCACTTTCATGGAGAGGGGTTGCCAAGCTTCCAAAAATTACGAATCTCCAGAAATCTCAGCAAATATTTTTTCACCCAAACTGGATGATACTTTCAGGTAATGATCAGTACACGAAGGCGACTTGGTTCCCCAAATGTCGTTCTTCTATTATGAAGCGTTCATTTCCAGTAACACTTTGAATTTTTATGTTTCACTCTGTTTTCTCCTATATTGATAGATGTATTTGGAACTCTAAATCCAACACGGTTTGTGCTAGCTTCATGAAACTTGACAAAGTAAAGTAGTTTCACGTTCTATCTCTATATTCTGTTTCCTCTTGATGTAGCCCTAAGCAGTGACTGGTGAGAAACACTTTCATGGAAAAAGGTTGCCAAGCATCCAAAAGTTACGAATCTCCAGAAATCTCAGCAAATATTTTTTCACCCAAACTGGATGATACTTTCAGGTAAAGATCAGTACAGGAAGGCGACTTGGTTCCCCAAATTTCGTTCTTCTATGTTGAAGCGTTCATTTCAAGTAACAGTTTGAATTTTTAGGTTTCACTCTGTTTTCTCCTATATTGATACATGTATTTGGAACTCTAAATCCAACACGGTTTGTGCTAGCTTCTTGAAACTTGATACAGTAAAGTAGTTTCACGTTCTATCTCTATGTTTTGTTTCCTCTTGCTGTAGCCCTAAGCAGTGACTGGCGAGAACCACTTTCATGGAGAGGGGTTGCCAAGCTTCCAAAAATTACGAATCTCCAGAAATCTCAGCAAATATTTTTTCACCCACACTGGATGATACTTTCAGGTAATGATCAGTACACTAAGGCGACTTGGTTCCCCAAATGTCGTTCTTCTATGTTGAAGAGTTCATTTTCAGAAACAGTTTGAATTTTTAGGTTTCACTCTGTTTTCTCCTATATTGATAGACGTATTTGGATCTCTAAATCCAACACGGTTTGTGCTAGCTTCTTGAAACTTGACACAGTAAAGTAGTTTCACGTTCTATCTCTATGTTTTGTTTCCTCTTGATGTAGCCCTAAGCAGTGACTGGCGAGAAACACTTTCATGGAGAGGGGTTGCCAAGCTTCCAAAAATTACGAATCTCCAGAAATCTCAGCAAATATTTTTTCACCCAAACTGGATGATACTTTCAGGTAATGATCAGTACACTAAGGCGACTTGGTTCCCCAAATGTCGTTCTTCTATGTTGAAGCGTTCATTTCCTGTAACAGTTTGAATTTTTAGGTTTCACTCTGTTTTCTCCTATATTGATACATGTATTTGGAACTCTAAATCCAACACGGTTTGTGCTAGCTTCTTGAAACTTGACACAGTAAAGTAGTTTCACGTTCTATCTCTATGTTTTGTTTCCTCTTGATGTAGCCCTAAGCAGTGACTGGCGAGAAACACTTTCATGGAAAGGGGTTGCCAAGCTTCCAAAAATTACGAATCTCCAGAAATCTCAGCAAATATTTTTTCACCCAAACTGGATGATACTTTCAGGTAATGATCAGTACACGAAGGCGACTTGGTTCCCCAAATGTCGTTCTTCTATGTTGAAGCGTTCATTTCCTGTAACAGTTTGAATTTTTAGGTTTCACTCTGTTTTCTCCTATATTGATACATGTATTTGGAACTCTAAATCCAACACGGTTTGTGCTAGCTTCTTGAAACTTGATACAGTAAAGTAGTTTCACGTTCTATCTCTATGTTTTGTTTCCTCTTGCTGTAGCCCTAAGCAGTGACTGGCGAGAACCACTTTCATGGAGAGGGGTTGCCAAGCTTCCAAAAATTACGAATCTCCAGAAATCTCAGCAAATATTTTTTCACCCAAACTGGATGATACTTTCAGGTAATGATCAGTACAGTAAGGCGACTTGGTTCTCCAAATTTCGTTCTTCTATGTTGAAGCATTCATTTCCAGTAACAGTTTGAATTTTTAGGTTTCACTCTGTTTTCTCCTATATTGATAGATGTATTTGGAACTCTAAAACCAACACGGTTTGTGCTAGCTTTATGAAACTTGACACAGTAAAGTATTTTCACGTTCTGTCTCTATGTTTTGTTTCCTCTTGCTGTAGCCCTAAGCAGTGACTGGCGAGAAACACTTTCATGGAAAGGGGTTGCCAAGCTTCCAAAAGTTATGAATCTCCAGAAATCTCAGCAAATATTTTTTCACCCAAACTGGATGATACTTTCAGGTAATGATCAGTACACTAAGGCGACTTGTTTCCCCAAATGTCGTTCTTCTATGTTGAAGCGTTCATTTCCTGTAACAGTTTGAATTTTTAGGTTTCACTCTGTTTTCTCCTATATTGATACATGTATTTGGAACTCTAAATCCAACACGGTTTGTGCTAGCTTCTTGAAACTTGACACAGTAAAGTAGTTTCACGTTCTATCTCTATGTTTTGTTTCCTCTTGATGTAGCCCTAAGCAGTGACTGGCGAGAAACACTTTCATGGAAAGGGGTTGCCAAGCTTCCAAAAATTACGAGTCTCCAGAAATCTCAGCAAATATTTTTTCACCCAAACTGGATGATACTTTCAGGTAATGATCAGTACACTAAGGCGACTTGGTTCCCCAAAGTTCGTTCTTCTATGTTGAAGCGTTCATTTCCAGTAACACTTTGAATTTTTAGGTTTCACTCTGTTTTCTCCTATATTGATACATGTATTTGGAACTCTAAATCCAACACGGTTTGTGCTAGCTTCTTGAAACTTGATACAGTAAAGTAGTTTCACGTTCTATCTCTATGTTTTGTTTCCTCTTGCTGTAGCCCTAAGCAGTGACTGGCGAGAACCACTTTCATGGAGAGGGGTTGCCAAGCTTCCAAAAATTACGAATCTCCAGAAATCTCAGCAAATATTTTTTCACCCAAACTGGATGATACTTTCAGGTAATGATCAGTACACTAAGGCGACTTGGTTCCCCAAATGTCGTTCTTCTATGTTGAAGCGTTCATTTCCTGTAACAGTTTGAATTTTTAGGTTTCACTCTGTTTTCTCCTATATTGATACATGTATTTGGAACTCTAAATCCAACACGGTTTGTGCTAGCTTCTTGAAACTTGACACAGTAAAGTAGTTTCACGTTCTATCTCTATGTTTTGTTTCCTCTTGATGTAGCCCTAAGCAGTGACTGGCGAGAAACACTTTCATGGAAAGGGGTTGCCAAGCTTCCAAAAATTACGAGTCTCCAGAAATCTCAGCAAATATTTTTTCACCCAAACTGGATGATACTTTCAGGTAATGATCAGTACACGAAGGCGACTTGGTTCCCCAAATGTCGTTCTTCTATGTTGAAGCGTTCATTTCCAGTAACACTTTGAATTTTTAGGTTTCACTCTGTTTTCTCCTATATTGATACATGTATTTGGAACTCTAAATCCAACACGGTTTGTGCTAGCTTCTTGAAACTTGATACAGTAAAGTAGTTTCACGTTCTATCTCTATGTTTTGTTTCCTCTTGCTGTAGCCCTAAGCAGTGACTGGCGAGAACCACTTTCATGGAGAGGGGTTGCCAAGCTTCCAAAAATTACGAATCTCCAGAAATCTCCGCAAATATTTTTTCACCCAAACTGGATGATACTTTCAGGTAATGATCAGTACACGAAGGCGACTTGGTTCCCCAAATGTCGTTCTTCTATTATGAAGCGTTCATTTCCAGTAACACTTTGAATTTTTATGTTTCACTCTGTTTTCTCCTATATTGATAGATGTATTTGGAACTCTAAATCCAACACGGTTTGTGCTAGCTTCATGAAACTTGACAAAGTAAAGTAGTTTCACGTTCTATCTCTATATTCTGTTTCCTCTTGATGTAGCCCTAAGCAGTGACTGGTGAGAAACACTTTCATGGAAAAAGGTTGCCAAGCATCCAAAAGTTACGAATCTCCAGAAATCTCAGCAAATATTTTTTCACCCAAACTGGATGATACTTTCAGGTAAAGATCAGTACAGGAAGGCGACTTGGTTCCCCAAATTTCGTTCTTCTATGTTGAAGCGTTCATTTCAAGTAACAGTTTGAATTTTTAGGTTTCACTCTGTTTTCTCCTATATTGATACATGTATTTGGAACTCTAAATCCAACACGGTTTGTGCTAGCTTCTTGAAACTTGATACAGTAAAGTAGTTTCACGTTCTATCTCTATGTTTTGTTTCCTCTTGCTGTAGCCCTAAGCAGTGACTGGCGAGAACCACTTTCATGGAGAGGGGTTGCCAAGCTTCCAAAAATTACGAATCTCCAGAAATCTCAGCAAATATTTTTTCACCCACACTGGATGATACTTTCAGGTAATGATCAGTACACTAAGGCGACTTGGTTCCCCAAATGTCGTTCTTCTATGTTGAAGAGTTCATTTTCAGAAACAGTTTGAATTTTTAGGTTTCACTCTGTTTTCTCCTATATTGATAGACGTATTTGGATCTCTAAATCCAACACGGTTTGTGCTAGCTTCTTGAAACTTGACACAGTAAAGTAGTTTCACGTTCTATCTCTATGTTTTGTTTCCTCTTGATGTAGCCCTAAGCAGTGACTGGCGAGAAACACTTTCATGGAGAGGGGTTGCCAAGCTTCCAAAAATTACGAATCTCCAGAAATCTCAGCAAATATTTTTTCACCCAAACTGGATGATACTTTCAGGTAATGATCAGTACACTAAGGCGACTTGGTTCCCCAAATGTCGTTCTTCTATGTTGAAGCGTTCATTTCCTGTAACAGTTTGAATTTTTAGGTTTCACTCTGTTTTCTCCTATATTGATACATGTATTTGGAACTCTAAATCCAACACGGTTTGTGCTAGCTTCTTGAAACTTGACACAGTAAAGTAGTTTCACGTTCTATCTCTATGTTTTGTTTCCTCTTGATGTAGCCCTAAGCAGTGACTGGCGAGAAACACTTTCATGGAAAGGGGTTGCCAAGCTTCCAAAAATTACGAATCTCCAGAAATCTCAGCAAATATTTTTTCACCCAAACTGGATGATACTTTCAGGTAATGATCAGTACACGAAGGCGACTTGGTTCCCCAAATGTCGTTCTTCTATGTTGAAGCGTTCATTTCCTGTAACAGTTTGAATTTTTAGGTTTCACTCTGTTTTCTCCTATATTGATACATGTATTTGGAACTCTAAATCCAACACGGTTTGTGCTAGCTTCTTGAAACTTGATACAGTAAAGTAGTTTCACGTTCTATCTCTATGTTTTGTTTCCTCTTGCTGTAGCCCTAAGCAGTGACTGGCGAGAACCACTTTCATGGAGAGGGGTTGCCAAGCTTCCAAAAATTACGAATCTCCAGAAATCTCAGCAAATATTTTTTCACCCAAACTGGATGATACTTTCAGGTAATGATCAGTACAGTAAGGCGACTTGGTTCTCCAAATTTCGTTCTTCTATGTTGAAGCATTCATTTCCAGTAACAGTTTGAATTTTTAGGTTTCACTCTGTTTTCTCCTATATTGATAGATGTATTTGGAACTCTAAAACCAACACGGTTTGTGCTAGCTTTATGAAACTTGACACAGTAAAGTATTTTCACGTTCTGTCTCTATGTTTTGTTTCCTCTTGCTGTAGCCCTAAGCAGTGACTGGCGAGAAACACTTTCATGGAAAGGGGTTGCCAAGCTTCCAAAAGTTATGAATCTCCAGAAATCTCAGCAAATATTTTTTCACCCAAACTGGATGATACTTTCAGGTAATGATCAGTACACTAAGGCGACTTGTTTCCCCAAATGTCGTTCTTCTATGTTGAAGCGTTCATTTCCTGTAACAGTTTGAATTTTTAGGTTTCACTCTGTTTTCTCCTATATTGATACATGTATTTGGAACTCTAAATCCAACACGGTTTGTGCTAGCTTCTTGAAACTTGACACAGTAAAGTAGTTTCACGTTCTATCTCTATGTTTTGTTTCCTCTTGATGTAGCCCTAAGCAGTGACTGGCGAGAAACACTTTCATGGAAAGGGGTTGCCAAGCTTCCAAAAATTACGAGTCTCCAGAAATCTCAGCAAATATTTTTTCACCCAAACTGGATGATACTTTCAGGTAATGATCAGTACACGAAGGCGACTTGGTTCCCCAAATGTCGTTCTTCTATGTTGAAGCGTTCATTTCCAGTAACACTTTGAATTTTTAGGTTTCACTCTGTTTTCTCCTATATTGATATATGTATTTGGAACTCTAAATCCAACACGGTTTGTGCTAGATTCTTGAAACTTGATACAGTAAAGTAGTTTCACGTTCTATCTCTATGTTTTGTTTCCTCTTGCTGTAGCCCTAAGCAGTGACTGGCGAGAACCACTTTCATGGAGAGGGGTTGCCAAGCTTCCAAAAATTACGAATCTCCAGAAATCTCCGCAAATATTTTTTCACCCAAACTGGATGATACTTTCAGGTAATGATCAGTACACTAAGGCGACTTGGTTCCCCAAATGTCGTTCTTCTATGTGGAAGCGTTCATTTCCAGTAACACTTTGAATTTTTAGGTTTCACTCTGTTTTCTCCTATATTGATAGATGTATTTGGAACTCCAAATCCAACACGGTTTGTGCTAGCTTCATGAAACTTGACACAGTAAAGTATTTTCACGTTCTGTCTCTATGTTTTGTTTCCTCTTGCTGTAGCCCTAAGCAGTGACTGGCGAGAAACACTTTGATGGAAAGGGGTTGCCAAGCTTCCAAAAGTTACGAATCTCCAGAAATCTCAGCAAATATTTTTTCACCCAAACTGGATGATACTTTCAGGTAATGATCAGTACACTAAGGCGACTTGGTTCCCCAAATGTCGTTCTTCTATGTTGAAGCGTTCATTTCCAGAAACAGTTTGAATTTTTAGGTTTCACTCTGTTTTCTCCTATATTGATAGACGTATTTGGAACTCTAAATCCAACACGGTTTGTGCTAGCTTCTTGAAACTTGACACAGTAAAGTAGTTTCACGTTCTATCTCTATGTTTTGTTTCCTCTTGATGTAGCCCTAAGCAGTGACTGGCGAGAAACACTTTCATGGAAAGGGGTTGCCAAGCTTCCAAAAATTACGAATCTCCAGAAATCTCAGCAAATATTTTTTCACCCAAACTGGATGATACTTTCAGGTAATGATCAGTACACTAAGGCGACTTGGTTCCCCAAAGTTCGTTCTTCTATGTTGAAGCGTTCATTTCCAGTAACAGTTTGAATTTTTAGGTTTCACTCTGTTTTCTCCTATATTGATACATGTATTTGGAACTCTAAATCCAACACGGTTTGTGCTAGCTTCTTGAAACTTGATACAGTAAAGTAGTTTCACGTTCTATCTCTATGTTTTGTTTCCTCTTGCTGTAGCCCTAAGCAGTGACTGGCGAGAACCACTTTCATGGAGAGGGGTTGCCAAGCTTCCAAAAATTACGAATCTCCAGAAATCTCAGCAAATATTTTTTCACCCAAACTGGATGATACTTTCAGGTAATGATCAGTACAGTAAGGCGACTTGGTTCTCCAAATTTCGTTCTTCTATGTTGAAGCATTCATTTCCAGTAACAGTTTGAATTTTTAGGTTTCACTCTGTTTTCTCCTATATTGATAGATGTATTTGGAACTCTAAATCCAACACGGTTTGTGCTAGCTTCATGAAACTTGACACAGTAAAGTATTTTCACGTTCTGTCTCTATGTTTTGTTTCCTCTTGCTGTAGCCCTAAGCAGTGACTGGCGAGAAACACTTTCATGGAAAGGGGTTGCCAAGCTTCCAAAAGTTATGAATCTCCAGAAATCTCAGCAAATATTTTTTCACCCAAACTGGATGATACTTTCAGGTAATGATCAGTACACGAAGGCGACTTGGTTCCCCAAATGTCGTTCTTCTATGTTGAAGCGTTCATTTCCAGTAACACTTTGAATTTTTAGGTTTCACTCTGTTTTCTCCTATATTGATACATGTATTTGGAACTCTAAATCCAACACGGTTTGTGCTAGCTTCTTGAAACTTGATACAGTAAAGTAGTTTCACGTTCTATCTCTATGTTTTGTTTCCTCTTGCTGTAGCCCTAAGCAGTGACTGGCGAGAACCACTTTCATGGAGAGGGGTTGCCAAGCTTCCAAAAATTACGAATCTCCAGAAATCTCAGCAAATATTTTTTCACCCAAACTGGATGATACTTACAGGTAATGATCAGTACACTAAGGCGACTTGGTTCCCCAAATGTCGTTCTTCTATGTTGAAGCGTTCATTTCCAGTAACACTTTGAATTTTTAGGTTTCACTCTGTTTTCTCCTATATTGATAGATGTATTTGGAACTCTAAATCCAACACGGTTTGTGCTAGCTTCATGAAACTTGACACAGTAAAGTATTTTCACGTTCCCTCTCTATGTTTTGTTTCCTCTTGCTGTAGCCCTAAGCAGTGACTGGCGAGAAACACTTTGATGGAAAGGGGTTGCCAAGCTTCCAAAAGTTACGAATCTCCAGAAATCTCAGCAAATATTTTTTCACCCAAACTGGATGATACTTTCAGGTAATGATCAGTACACTAAGGCGACTTGGTTCCCCAAATGTCGTTCTTCTATGTTGAAGCGTTCATTTCCTGTAACAGTTTGAATTTTTAGGTTTCACTCTGTTTTCTCCTATATTGATAGACGTATTTGGAACTCTAAATCCAACACGGTTTGTGCTAGCTTCTTGAAACTTGACACAGTAAAGTACTTTCACGTTCTATCTCTATGTTTTGTTTCCTCTTGATGTAGCCCTAAGCAGTGACTGGCGAGAAACACTTTCATGGAAAGGGGTTGCCAAGCTTCCAAAAATTACGAATCTCCAGAAATCTCAGCAAATATTTTTTCACCCAAACTGGATGATACTTTCAGGTAATGATCAGTACACTAAGGCGACTTGGTTCCCCAAATGTCGTTCTTCTATGTTGAAGCGTTCATTTCCAGTAACAGTTTGAATTTTTAGGTTTCACTCTGTTTTCTCCTATATTGATACATGTATTTGGAACTCTAAATCCAACACGGTTTGTGCTAGCTTCTTGAAACTTGACACAGTAAAGTAGTTTCACGTTCTATCTCTATGTTTTGTTTCCTCTTGATGTAGCCCTAAGCAGTGACTGGCGAGAAACACTTTCATGGAAAGGGGTTGCCAAGCTTCCAAAAATTACGAATCTCCAGAAATCTCAGCAAATATTTTTTCACCCAAACTGGATGATACTTTCAGGTAATGATCAGTACACGAAGGCGACTTGGTTCCCCAAATGTCGTTCTTCTATGTTGAAGCGTTCATTTCCTGTAACAGTTTGAATTTTTAGGTTTCACTCTGTTTTCTCCTATATTGATACATGTATTTGGAACTCTAAATCCAACACGGTTTGTGCTAGCTTCTTGAAACTTGATACAGTAAAGTAGTTTCACGTTCTATCTCTATGTTTTGTTTCCTCTTGCTGTAGCCCTAAGCAGTGACTGGCAAGAACCACTTTCATGGAGAGGGGTTGCCAAGCTTCCAAAAATTACGAATCTCCAGAAATCTCAGCAAATATTTTTTCACCCAAACTGGATGATACTTTCAGGTAATGATCAGTACACGAAGGCGACTTGGTTCCCCAAATGTCGTTCTTCTATGTTGAAGCGTTCATTTCCAGTAACACTTTGAATTTTTAGGTTTCACTCTGTTTTCTCCTATATTGATAGATGTATTTGGAACTCTAAATCCAACACGGTTTGTGCTAGCTTCATGAAACTTGACAAAGTAAAGTAGTTTCACGTTCTATCACTATATTCTGTTTCCTCTTGATGTAGCCCTAAGCAGTGACTGGTGAGAAACACTTTCATGGAAAGGGGTTGCCAAGCTTCCAAAAGTTACGAATCTCCAGAAATCTCAGCAAATATTTTTTCACCCACACTGGATGATACTTTCAGGTAATGATCAGTACACTAAGGCGACTTGGTTCCCCAAAGTTCGTTCTTCTATGTTGAAGCGTTCATTTCCAGTAACACTTTGAATTTTTAGGTTTCACTCTGTTTTCTCCTATATTGATATATGTATTTGGAACTCTAAATCCAACACGGTTTGTGCTAGATTCTTGAAACTTGATACAGTAAAGTAGTTTCACGTTCTATCTCTATGTTTTGTTTCCTCTTGCTGTAGCCCTAAGCAGTGACTGGCGAGAACCACTTTCATGGAGAGGGGTTGCCAAGCTTCCAAAAATTACGAATCTCCAGAAATCTCCGCAAATATTTTTTCACCCAAACTGGATGATACTTTCAGGTAATGATCAGTACACTAAGGCGACTTGGTTCCCCAAATGTCGTTCTCCTATGTGGAAGCGTTCATTTCCAGTAACACTTTGAATTTTTAGGTTTCACTCTGTTTTCTCCTATATTGATAGATGTATTTGGAACTCTAAATCCAACACGGTTTGTGCTAGCTTCATGAAACTTGACACAGTAAAGTATTTTCACGTTCTGTCTCTATGTTTTGTTTCCTCTTGCTGTAGCCCTAAGCAGTGACTGGCGAGAAACACTTTGATGGAAAGGGGTTGCCAAGCTTCCAAAAGTTACGAATCTCCAGAAATCTCAGCAAATATTTTTTCACCCAAACTGGATGATACTTTCAGGTAATGATCAGTACACTAAGGCGACTTGGTTCCCCAAATGTCGTTCTTCTATGTTGAAGCGTTCATTTCCAGAAACAGTTTGAATTTTTAGGTTTCACTCTGTTTTCTCCTATATTGATAGACGTATTTGGAACTCTAAATCCAACACGGTTTGTGCTAGCTTCTTGAAACTTGACACAGTAAAGTAGTTTCACGTTCTATCTCTATGTTTTGTTTCCTCTTGATGTAGCCCTAAGCAGTGACTGGCGAGAAACACTTTCATGGAAAGGGGTTGCCAAGCTTCCAAAAATTACGAATCTCCAGAAATCTCAGCAAATATTTTTTCACCCAAACTGGATGATACTTTCAGGTAATGATCAGTACACTAAGGCGACTTGGTTCCCCAAAGTTCGTTCTTCTATGTTGAAGCGTTCATTTCCAGTAACAGTTTGAATTTTTAGGTTTCACTCTGTTTTCTCCTATATTGATACATGTATTTGGAACTCTAAATCCAACACGGTTTGTGCTAGCTTCTTGAAACTTGATACAGTAAAGTAGTTTCACGTTCTATCTCTATGTTTTGTTTCCTCTTGCTGTAGCCCTAAGCAGTGACTGGCGAGAACCACTTTCATGGAGAGGGGTTGCCAAGCTTCCAAAAATTACGAATCTCCAGAAATCTCAGCAAATATTTTTTCACCCAAACTGGATGATACTTTCAGGTAATGATCAGTACAGTAAGGCGACTTGGTTCTCCAAATTTCGTTCTTCTATGTTGAAGCATTCATTTCCAGTAACAGTTTGAATTTTTAGGTTTCACTCTGTTTTCTCCTATATTGATAGATGTATTTGGAACTCTAAATCCAACACGGTTTGTGCTAGCTTCATGAAACTTGACACAGTAAAGTATTTTCACGTTCTGTCTCTATGTTTTGTTTCCTCTTGCTGTAGCCCTAAGCAGTGACTGGCGAGAAACACTTTCATGGAAAGGGGTTGCCAAGCTTCCAAAAGTTATGAATCTCCAGAAATCTCAGCAAATATTTTTTCACCCAAACTGGATGATACTTTCAGGTAATGATCAGTACACGAAGGCGACTTGGTTCCCCAAATGTCGTTCTTCTATGTTGAAGCGTTCATTTCCAGTAACACTTTGAATTTTTAGGTTTCACTCTGTTTTCTCCTATATTGATACATGTATTTGGAACTCTAAATCCAACACGGTTTGTGCTAGCTTCTTGAAACTTGACACAGTAAAGTAGTTTCACGTTCTATCTCTATGTTTTGTTTCCTCTTGCTGTAGCCTTAAGCAGTGACTGGCGAGAACCACTTTCATGGAGAGGGGTTGCCAAGCTTCCAAAAATTACGAATCTCCAGAAATCTCAGCAAATATTTTTTCACCCAAACTGGATGATACTTACAGGTAATGATCAGTACACTAAGGCGACTTGGTTCCCCAAATGTCGTTCTTCTATGTTGAAGCGTTCATTTCCAGTAACACTTTGAATTTTTAGGTTTCACTCTGTTTTCTCCTATATTGATAGATGTATTTGGAACTCTAAATCCAACACGGTTTGTGCTAGCTTCATGAAACTTGACACAGTAAAGTATTTTCACGTTCCCTCTCTATGTTTTGTTTCCTCTTGCTGTAGCCCTAAGCAGTGACTGGCGAGAAACACTTTGATGGAAAGGGGTTGCCAAGCTTCCAAAAGTTACGAATCTCCAGAAATCTCAGCAAATATTTTTTCACCCAAACTGGATGATACTTTCAGGTAATGATCAGTACACTAAGGCGACTTGGTTCCCCAAATGTCGTTCTTCTATGTTGAAGCGTTCATTTCCAGAAACAGTTTGAATTTTTAGGTTTCACTCTGTTTTCTCCTATATTGATAGACGTATTTGGAACTCTAAATCCAACACGGTTTGTGCTAGCTTCTTGAAACTTGACACAGTAAAGTACTTTCACGTTCTATCTCTATGTTTTGTTTCCTCTTGATGTAGCCCTAAGCAGTGACTGGCGAGAAACACTTTCATGGAAAGGGGTTGCCAAGCTTCCAAAAATTACGAATCTCCAGAAATCTCAGCAAATATTTTTTCACCCAAACTGGATGATACTTTCAGGTAATGATCAGTACACGAAGGCGACTTGGTTCCCCAAATGTCGTTCTTCTATGTTGAAGCGTTCATTTCCTGTAACAGTTTGAATTTTTAGGTTTCACTCTGTTTTCTCCTATATTGATACATGTATTTGGAACTCTAAATCCAACACGGTTTGTGCTAGCTTCTTGAAACTTGATACAGTAAAGTAGTTTCACGTTCTATCTCTATGTTTTGTTTCCTCTTGCTGTAGCCCTAAGCAGTGACTGGCAAGAACCACTTTCATGGAGAGGGGTTGCCAAGCTTCCAAAAATTACGAATCTCCAGAAATCTCAGCAAATATTTTTTCACCCAAACTGGATGATACTTTCAGGTAATGATCAGTACACGAAGGCGACTTGGTTCCCCAAATGTCGTTCTTCTATGTTGAAGCGTTCATTTCCAGTAACACTTTGAATTTTTAGGTTTCACTCTGTTTTCTCCTATATTGATAGATGTATTTGGAACTCTAAATCCAACACGGTTTGTGCTAGCTTCATGAAACTTGACAAAGTAAAGTAGTTTCACGTTCTATCACTATATTCTGTTTCCTCTTGATGTAGCCCTAAGCAGTGACTGGTGAGAAACACTTTCATGGAAAGGGGTTGCCAAGCTTCCAAAAGTTACGAATCTCCAGAAATCTCAGCAAATATTTTTTCACCCACACTGGATGATACTTTCAGGTAATGATCAGTACACTAAGGCGACTTGGTTCCCCAAAGTTCGTTCTTCTATGTTGAAGCGTTCATTTCCAGTAACAGTTTGAATTTTTAGGTTTCACTCTGTTTTCTCCTATATTGATACATGTATTTGGAACTCTAAATCCAACACGGTTTGTGCTAGCTTCTTGAAACTTGATACAGTAAAGTAGTTTCACGTTCTATCTCTATGTTTTGTTTCCTCTTGCTGTAGCCCTAAGCAGTGACTGGCGAGAACCACTTTCATGGAGAGGGGTTGCCAAGCTTCCAAAAATTACGAATCTCCAGAAATCTCAGCAAATATTTTTTCACCCAAACTGGATGATACTTTCAGGTAATGATCAGTACAGTAAGGCGACTTGGTTCTCCAAATTTCGTTCTTCTATGTTGAAGCATTCATTTCCAGTAACAGTTTGAATTTTTAGGTTTCACTCTGTTTTCTCCTATATTGATAGATGTATTTGGAACTCTAAATCCAACACGGTTTGTGCTAGCTTCATGAAACTTGACACAGTAAAGTATTTTCACGTTCTGTCTCTATGTTTTGTTTCCTCTTGATGTAGCCCTAAGCAGTGACTGGCGAGAAACACTTTCATGGAAAGGGGTTGCCAAGCTTCCAAAAGTTATGAATCTCCAGAAATCTCAGCAAATATTTTTTCACCCAAACTGGATGATACTTTCAGGTAATGATCAGTACACTAAGGCGACTTGGTTCCCCAAATGTCGTTCTTCTATGTTGAAGCGTTCATTTCCTGTAACAGTTTGAATTTTTAGGTTTCACTCTGTTTTCTCCTATATTGATACATGTATTTGGAACTCTAAATCCAACACGGTTTGTGCTAGCTTCTTGAAACTTGACACAGTAAAGTAGTTTCACGTTCTATCTCTATGTTTTGTTTCCTCTTGATGTAGCCCTAAGCAGTGACTGGCGAGAAACACTTTCATGGAAAGGAGTTGCCAAGCTTCCAAAAATTACGAGTCTCCAGAAATCTCAGCAAATATTTTTTCACCCAAACTGGATGATACTTTCAGGTAATGATCAGTACACGAAGGCGACTTGGTTCCCCAAAGTTCGTTCTTCTATGTTGAAGCGTTCATTTCCAGTAACACTTTGAATTTTTAGGTTTCACTCTGTTTTCTCCTATATTGATAGATGTATTTGGAACTCTAAATCCAACACGGTTTGTGCTAGCTTCATGAAACTTGACACAGTAAAGTATTTTCACGTTCTGTCTCTATGTTTTGTTTCCTCTTGCTGTAGCCCTAAGCAGTGACTGGCGAGAAACACTTTGATGGAAAGGGGTTGCCAAGCTTCCAAAAGTTACGAAACTCCAGAAATCTCAGCAAATATTTTTTCACCCAAACTGGATGATACTTTCAGGTAATGATCAGTACACTAAGGCGACTTGGTTCCCCAAATGTCGTTCTTCTATGTTGAAGCGTTCATTTCCAGAAACAGTTTGAATTTTTAGGTTTCACTCTGTTTTCTCCTATATTGATAGACGTATTTGGAACTCTAAATCCAACACGGTTTGTGCTAGCTTCTTGAAACTTGACACAGTAAAGTACTTTCACGTTCTATCTCTATGTTTTGTTTCCTCTTGATGTAGCCCTAAGCAGTGACTGGCGAGAAACACTTTCATGGAAAGGGGTTGCCAAGCTTCCAAAAATTACGAATCTCCAGAAATCTCAGCAAATATTTTTTCACCCAAACTGGATGATACTTTCAGGTAATGATCAGTACACTAAGGCGACTTGGTTCCCCAAATGTCGTTCTTCTATGTTGAAGCGTTCATTTCCTGTAACAGTTTGAATTTTTAGGTTTCACTCTGTTTTCTCCTATATTGATACATGTATTTGGAACTCTAAATTCAACACGGTTTGTGCTAGCTTCTTGAAACTTGACACAGTAAAGTAGTTTCACGTTCTATCTCTATGTTTTGTTTCCTCTTGATGTAGCCCTAAGCAGTGACTGGCGAGAAACACTTTCATGGAAAGGGGTTGCCAAGCTTCCAAAAATTACGAATCTCCAGAAATCTCAGCAAATATTTTTTCACCCAAACTGGATGATACTTTCAGGTAATGATCAGTACACGAAGGCGACTTGGTTCCCCAAATGTCGTTCTTCTATGTTGAAGCGTTCATTTCCTGTAACAGTTTGAATTTTTAGGTTTCACTCTGTTTTCTCCTATATTGATACATGTATTTGGAACTCTAAATCCAACACGGTTTGTGCTAGCTTCTTGAAACTTGATACAGTAAAGTAGTTTCACGTTCTATCTCTATGTTTTGTTTCCTCTTGCTGTAGCCCTAAGCAGTGACTGGCAAGAACCACTTTCATGGAGAGGGGTTGCCAAGCTTCCAAAAATTACGAATCTCCAGAAATCTCAGCAAATATTTTTTCACCCAAACTGGATGATACTTTCAGGTAATGATCAGTACACGAAGGCGACTTGGTTCCCCAAATGTCGTTCTTCTATGTTGAAGCGTTCATTTCCAGTAACACTTTGAATTTTTAGGTTTCACTCTGTTTTCTCCTATATTGATAGATGTATTTGGAACTCTAAATCCAACACGGTTTGTGCTAGCTTCATGAAACTTGACAAAGTAAAGTAGTTTCACGTTCTATCACTATATTCTGTTTCCTCTTGATGTAGCCCTAAGCAGTGACTGGTGAGAAACACTTTCATGGAAAGGGGTTGCCAAGCTTCCAAAAGTTACGAATCTCCAGAAATCTCAGCAAATATTTTTTCACCCACACTGGATGATACTTTCAGGTAATGATCAGTACACTAAGGCGACTTGGTTCCCCAAAGTTCGTTCTTCTATGTTGAAGCGTTCATTTCCAGTAACAGTTTGAATTTTTAGGTTTCACTCTGTTTTCTCCTATATTGATACATGTATTTGGAACTCTAAATCCAACACGGTTTGTGCTAGCTTCTTGAAACTTGATACAGTAAAGTAGTTTCACGTTCTATCTCTATGTTTTGTTTCCTCTTGCTGTAGCCCTAAGCAGTGACTGGCGAGAACCACTTTCATGGAGAGGGGTTGCCAAGCTTCCAAAAATTACGAATCTCCAGAAATCTCAGCAAATATTTTTTCACCCAAACTGGATGATACTTTCAGGTAATGATCAGTACAGTAAGGCGACTTGGTTCTCCAAATTTCGTTCTTCTATGTTGAAGCATTCATTTCCAGTAACAGTTTGAATTTTTAGGTTTCACTCTGTTTTCTCCTATATTGATAGATGTATTTGGAACTCTAAATCCAACACGGTTTGTGCTAGCTTCATGAAACTTGACACAGTAAAGTATTTTCACGTTCTGTCTCTATGTTTTGTTTCCTCTTGCTGTAGCCCTAAGCAGTGACTGGCGAGAAACACTTTCATGGAAAGGGGTTGCCAAGCTTCCAAAAGTTATGAATCTCCAGAAATCTCAGCAAATATTTTTTCACCCAAACTGGATGATACTTTCAGGTAATGATCAGTACACTAAGGCGACTTGGTTCCCCAAATGTCGTTCTTCTATGTTGAAGCGTTCATTTCCTGTAACAGTTTGAATTTTTAGGTTTCACTCTGTTTTCTCCTATATTGATACATGTATTTGGAACTCTAAATCCAACAGGGTTTGTGCTAGCTTCTTGAAACTTGACACAGTAAAGTAGTTTCACGTTCTATCTCTATGTTTTGTTTCCTCTTGATGTAGCCCTAAGCAGTGACTGGCGAGAAACACTTTCATGGAAAGGGGTTGCCAAGCTTCCAAAAATTACGAGTCTCCAGAAATCTCAGCAAATATTTTTTCACCCAAACTGGATGATACTTTCAGGTAATGATCAGTACACGAAGGCGACTTGGTTCCCCAAAGTTCGTTCTTCTATGTTGAAGCGTTCATTTCCAGTAACACTTTGAATTTTTAGGTTTCACTCTGTTTTCTCCTATATTGATACATGTATTTGGAACTCTAAATCCAACACGGTTTGTGCTAGCTTCTTGAAACTTGATACAGTAAAGTAGTTTCACGTTCTATCTCTATGTTTTGTTTCCTCTTGATGTAGCCCTAAGCAGTGACTGGCGAGAACCACTTTCATGGAGAGGGGTTGCCAAGCTTCCAAAAATTACGAATCTCCAGAAATCTCAGCAAATATTTTTTCACCCAAACTGGATGATACTTTCAGGTAATGATCAGTACACTAAGGCGACTTGGTTCCCCAAATGTCGTTCTTCTATGTTGAAGCGTTCATTTCCAGTAACACTTTGAATTTTTAGGTTTCACTCTGTTTTCTCCTATATTGATAGATGTATTTGGAACACTAAATCCAACACGGTTTGTGCTAGCTTCATGAAACTTGACAAAGTAAAGTAGTTTCACGTTCTATCACTATATTCTGTTTCCTCTTGATGTAGCCCTAAGCAGTGACTGGTGAGAAACACTTTCATGGAAAGGGGTTGCCAAGCTTCCAAAAGTTACGAATCTCCAGAAATCTCAGCAAATATTTTTTCACCCACACTGGATGATACTTTCAGGTAATGATCAGTACACTAAGGCGACTTGGTTCCCCAAAGTTCGTTCTTCTATGTTGAAGCGTTCATTTCCAGTAACAGTTTGAATTTTTAGGTTTCACTCTGTTTTCTCCTATATTGATACATGTATTTGGAACTCTAAATCCAACACGGTTTGTGCTAGCTTCTTGAAACTTGATACAGTAAAGTAGTTTCACGTTCTATCTCTATGTTTTGTTTCCTCTTGCTGTAGCCCTAAGCAGTGACTGGCGAGAACCACTTTCATGGAGAGGGGTTGCCAAGCTTCCAAAAATTACGAATCTCCAGAAATCTCAGCAAATATTTTTTCACCCAAACTGGATGATACTTTCAGGTAATGATCAGTACAGTAAGGCGACTTGGTTCTCCAAATTTCGTTCTTCTATGTTGAAGCATTCATTTCCAGTAACAGTTTGAATTTTTAGGTTTCACTCTGTTTTCTCCTATATTGATAGATGTATTTGGAACTCTAAATCCAACACGGTTTGTGCTAGCTTCATGAAACTTGACACAGTAAAGTATTTTCACGTTCTGTCTCTATGTTTTGTTTCCTCTTGCTGTAGCCCTAAGCAGTGACTGGCGAGAAACACTTTCATGGAAAGGGGTTGCCAAGCTTCCAAAAGTTATGAATCTCCAGAAATCTCAGCAAATATTTTTTCACCCAAACTGGATGATACTTTCAGGTAATGATCAGTACACTAAGGCGACTTGGTTCCCCAAATGTCGTTCTTCTATGTTGAAGCGTTCATTTCCTGTAACAGTTTGAATTTTTAGGTTTCACTCTGTTTTCTCCTATATTGATACATGTATTTGGAACTCTAAATCCAACACGGTTTGTGCTAGCTTCTTGAAACTTGACACAGTAAAGTAGTTTCACGTTCTATCTCTATGTTTTGTTTCCTCTTGATGTAGCCCTAAGCAGTGACTGGCGAGAAACACTTTCATGGAAAGGGGTTGCCAAGCTTCCAAAAATTACGAATCTCCAGAAATCTCAGCAAATATTTTTTCACCCAAACTGGATGATACTTTCAGGTAATGATCAGTACACGAAGGCGACTTGGTTCCCCAAATGTCGTTCTTCTATGTTGAAGCGTTCATTTCCTGTAACAGTTTGAATTTTTAGGTTTCACTCTGTTTTCTCCTATATTGATACATGTATTTGGAACTCTAAATCCAACACGGTTTGTGCTAGCTTCTTGAAACTTGATACAGTAAAGTAGTTTCACGTTCTATCTCTATGTTTTGTTTCCTCTTGCTGTAGCCCTAAGCAGTGACTGGCAAGAACCACTTTCATGGAGAGGGGTTGCCAAGCTTCCAAAAATTACGAATCTCCAGAAATCTCAGCAAATATTTTTTCACCCAAACTGGATGATACTTTCAGGTAATGATCAGTACACGAAGGCGACTTGGTTCCCCAAATGTCGTTCTTCTATGTTGAAGCGTTCATTTCCAGTAACACTTTGAATTTTTAGGTTTCACTCTGTTTTCTCCTATATTGATAGATGTATTTGGAACTCTAAATCCAACACGGTTTGTGCTAGCTTCATGAAACTTGACAAAGTAAAGTAGTTTCACGTTCTATCACTATATTCTGTTTCCTCTTGATGTAGCCCTAAGCAGTGACTGGTGAGAAACACTTTCATGGAAAGGGGTTGCCAAGCTTCCAAAAGTTACGAATCTCCAGAAATCTCAGCAAATATTTTTTCACCCACACTGGATGATACTTTCAGGTAATGATCAGTACACTAAGGCGACTTGGTTCCCCAAAGTTCGTTCTTCTATGTTGAAGCGTTCATTTCCAGTAACAGTTTGAATTTTTAGGTTTCACTCTGTTTTCTCCTATATTGATACATGTATTTGGAACTCTAAATCCAACACGGTTTGTGCTAGCTTCTTGAAACTTGATACAGTAAAGTAGTTTCACGTTCTATCTCTATGTTTTGTTTCCTCTTGCTGTAGCCCTAAGCAGTGACTGGCGAGAACCACTTTCATGGAGAGGGGTTGCCAAGCTTCCAAAAATTACGAATCTCCAGAAATCTCAGCAAATATTTTTTCACCCAAACTGGATGATACTTTCAGGTAATGATCAGTACAGTAAGGCGACTTGGTTCTCCAAATTTCGTTCTTCTATGTTGAAGCATTCATTTCCAGTAACAGTTTGAATTTTTAGGTTTCACTCTGTTTTCTCCTATATTGATAGATGTATTTGGAACTCTAAATCCAACACGGTTTGTGCTAGCTTCATGAAACTTGACACAGTAAAGTATTTTCACGTTCTGTCTCTATGTTTTGTTTCCTCTTGATGTAGCCCTAAGCAGTGACTGGCGAGAAACACTTTCATGGAAAGGGGTTGCCAAGCTTCCAAAAGTTATGAATCTCCAGAAATCTCAGCAAATATTTTTTCACCCAAACTGGATGATACTTTCAGGTAATGATCAGTACACTAAGGCGACTTGGTTCCCCAAATGTCGTTCTTCTATGTTGAAGCGTTCATTTCCTGTAACAGTTTGAATTTTTAGGTTTCACTCTGTTTTCTCCTATATTGATACATGTATTTGGAACTCTAAATCCAACACGGTTTGTGCTAGCTTCTTGAAACTTGACACAGTATAGTAGTTTCACGTTCTATCTCTATGTTTTGTTTCCTCTTGATGTAGCCCTAAGCAGTGACTGGCGAGAAACACTTTCATGGAAAGGGGTTGCCAAGCTTCCAAAAATTACGAGTCTCCAGAAATCTCAGCAAATATTTTTTCACCCAAACTGGATGATACTTTCAGGTAATGATCAGTACACGAAGGCGACTTGGTTCCCCAAAGTTCGTTCTTCTATGTTGAAGCGTTCATTTCCAGTAACACTTTGAATTTTTAGGTTTCACTCTGTTTTCTCCTATATTGATACATGTATTTGGAACTCTAAATCCAACACGGTTTGTGCTAGCTTCTTGAAACTTGATACAGTAAAGTAGTTTCACGTTCTATCTCTATGTTTTGTTTCCTCTTGCTGTAGCCCTAAGCAGTGACTGGCGAGAACCACTTTCATGGAGAGGGGTTGCCAAGCTTCCAAAAATTACGAATCTCCAGAAATCTCAGCAAATATTTTTTCACCCAAACTGGATGATACTTTCAGGTAATGATCAGTACACTAAGGCGACTTGGTTCCCCAAATGTCGTTCTTCTATGTTGAAGCGTTCATTTCCAGTAACACTTTGAATTTTTAGGTTTCACTCTGTTTTCTCCTATATTGATAGATGTATTTGGAACTCTAAATCCAACACGGTTTGTGCTAGCTTCATGAAACTTGACACAGTAAAGTATTTTCACGTTCTGTCTCTATGTTTTGTTTCCTCTTGCTGTAGCCCTAAGCAGTGACTGGCGAGAAACACTTTGATGGAAAGGGGTTGCCAAGCTTCCAAAAGTTACGAAACTCCAGAAATCTCAGCAAATATTTTTTCACCCAAACTGGATGATACTTTCAGGTAATGATCAGTACACTAAGGCGACTTGGTTCCCCAAATGTCGTTCTTCTATGTTGAAGCGTTCATTTCCAGAAACAGTTTGAATTTTTAGGTTTCACTCTGTTTTCTCCTATATTGATAGACGTATTTGGAACTCTAAATCCAACACGGTTTGTGCTAGCTTCTTGAAACTTGACACAGTAAAGTACTTTCACGTTCTATCTCTATGTTTTGTTTCCTCTTGATGTAGCCCTAAGCAGTGACTGGCGAGAAACACTTTCATGGAAAGGGGTTGCCAAGCTTCCAAAAATTACGAATCTCCAGAAATCTCAGCAAATATTTTTTCACCCAAACTGGATGATACTTTCAGGTAATGATCAGTACACTAAGGCGACTTGGTTCCCCAAATGTCGTTCTTCTATGTTGAAGCGTTCATTTCCTGTAACAGTTTGAATTTTTAGGTTTCACTCTGTTTTCTCCTATATTGATACATGTATTTGGAACTCTAAATCCAACACGGTTTGTGCTAGCTTCTTGAAACTTGACACAGTAAAGTAGTTTCACGTTCTATCTCTATGTTTTGTTTCCTCTTGATGTAGCCCTAAGCAGTGACTGGCGAGAAACACTTTCATGGAAAGGGGTTGCCAAGCTTCCAAAAATTACGAATCTCCAGAAATCTCAGCAAATATTTTTTCACCCAAACTGGATGATACTTTCAGGTAATGATCAGTACACGAAGGCGACTTGGTTCCCCAAATGTCGTTCTTCTATGTTGAAGCGTTCATTTCCTGTAACAGTTTGAATTTTTAGGTTTCACTCTGTTTTCTCCTATATTGATACATGTATTTGGAACTCTAAATCCAACACGGTTTGTGCTAGCTTCTTGAAACTTGATACAGTAAAGTAGTTTCACGTTCTATCTCTATGTTTTGTTTCCTCTTGCTGTAGCCCTAAGCAGTGACTGGCAAGAACCACTTTCATGGAGAGGGGTTGCCAAGCTTCCAAAAATTACGAATCTCCAGAAATCTCAGCAAATATTTTTTCACCCAAACTGGATGATACTTTCAGGTAATGATCAGTACACGAAGGCGACTTGGTTCCCCAAATGTCGTTCTTCTATGTTGAAGCGTTCATTTCCAGTAACACTTTGAATTTTTAGGTTTCACTCTGTTTTCTCCTATATTGATAGATGTATTTGGAACTCTAAATCCAACACGGTTTGTGCTAGCTTCATGAAACTTGACAAAGTAAAGTAGTTTCACGTTCTATCACTATATTCTGTTTCCTCTTGATGTAGCCCTAAGCAGTGACTGGTGAGAAACACTTTCATGGAAAGGGGTTGCCAAGCTTCCAAAAGTTACGAATCTCCAGAAATCTCAGCAAATATTTTTTCACCCACACTGGATGATACTTTCAGGTAATGATCAGTACACTAAGGCGACTTGGTTCCCCAAAGTTCGTTCTTCTATGTTGAAGCGTTCATTTCCAGTAACAGTTTGAATTTTTAGGTTTCACTCTGTTTTCTCCTATATTGATACATGTATTTGGAACTCTAAATCCAACACGGTTTGTGCTAGCTTCTTGAAACTTGATACAGTAAAGTAGTTTCACGTTCTATCTCTATGTTTTGTTTCCTCTTGCTGTAGCCCTAAGCAGTGACTGGCGAGAACCACTTTCATGGAGAGGGGTTGCCAAGCTTCCAAAAATTACGAATCTCCAGAAATCTCAGCAAATATTTTTTCACCCAAACTGGATGATACTTTCAGGTAATGATCAGTACAGTAAGGCGACTTGGTTCTCCAAATTTCGTTCTTCTATGTTGAAGCATTCATTTCCAGTAACAGTTTGAATTTTTAGGTTTCACTCTGTTTTCTCCTATATTGATAGATGTATTTGGAACTCTAAATCCAACACGGTTTGTGCTAGCTTCATGAAACTTGACACAGTAAAGTATTTTCACGTTCTGTCTCTATGTTTTGTTTCCTCTTGATGTAGCCCTAAGCAGTGACTGGCGAGAAACACTTTCATGGAAAGGGGTTGCCAAGCTTCCAAAAGTTATGAATCTCCAGAAATCTCAGCAAATATTTTTTCACCCAAACTGGATGATACTTTCAGGTAATGATCAGTACACTAAGGCGACTTGGTTCCCCAAATGTCGTTCTTCTATGTTGAAGCGTTCATTTCCTGTAACAGTTTGAATTTTTAGGTTTCACTCTGTTTTCTCCTATATTGATACATGTATTTGGAACTCTAAATCCAACACGGTTTGTGCTAGCTTCTTGAAACTTGACACAGTAAAGTAGTTTCACGTTCTATCTCTATGTTTTGTTTCCTCTTGATGTAGCCCTAAGCAGTGACTGGCGAGAAACACTTTCATGGAAAGGGGTTGCCAAGCTTCCAAAAATTACGAGTCTCCAGAAATCTCAGCAAATATTTTTTCACCCAAACTGGATGATACTTTCAGGTAATGATCAGTACACGAAGGCGACTTGGTTCCCCAAAGTTCGTTCTTCTATGTTGAAGCGTTCATTTCCAGTAACACTTTGAATTTTTAGGTTTCACTCTGTTTTCTCCTATATTGATACATGTATTTGGAACTCTAAATCCAACACGGTTTGTGCTAGCTTCTTGAAACTTGATACAGTAAAGTAGTTTCACGTTCTATCTCTATGTTTTGTTTCCTCTTGCTGTAGCCCTAAGCAGTGACTGGCGAGAACCACTTTCATGGAGAGGGGTTGCCAAGCTTCCAAAAATTACGAATCTCCAGAAATCTCAGCAAATATTTTTTCACCCAAACTGGATGATACTTTCAGGTAATGATCAGTACACTAAGGCGACTTGGTTCCCCAAATGTCGTTCTTCTATGTTGAAGCGTTCATTTCCAGTAACACTTTGAATTTTTAGGTTTCACTCTGTTTTCTCCTATATTGATAGATGTATTTGGAACTCTAAATCCAACACGGTTTGTGCTAGCTTCATGAAACTTGACACAGTAAAGTATTTTCACGTTCTGTCTCTATGTTTTGTTTCCTCTTGCTGTAGCCCTAAGCAGTGACTGGCGAGAAACACTTTGATGGAAAGGGGTTGCCAAGCTTCCAAAAGTTACGAAACTCCAGAAATCTCAGCAAATATTTTTTCACCCAAACTGGATGATACTTTCAGGTAATGATCAGTACACTAAGGCGACTTGGTTCCCCAAATGTCGTTCTTCTATGTTGAAGCGTTCATTTCCAGAAACAGTTTGAATTTTTAGGTTTCACTCTGTTTTCTCCTATATTGATAGACGTATTTGGAACTCTAAATCCAACACGGTTTGTGCTAGCTTCTTGAAACTTGACACAGTAAAGTACTTTCACGTTCTATCTCTATGTTTTGTTTCCTCTTGATGTAGCCCTAAGCAGTGACTGGCGAGAAACACTTTCATGGAAAGGGGTTGCCAAGCTTCCAAAAATTACGAATCTCCAGAAATCTCAGCAAATATTTTTTCACCCAAACTGGATGATACTTTCAGGTAATGATCAGTACACTAAGGCGACTTGGTTCCCCAAATGTCGTTCTTCTATGTTGAAGCGTTCATTTCCTGTAACAGTTTGAATTTTTAGGTTTCACTCTGTTTTCTCCTATATTGATACATGTATTTGGAACTCTAAATCCAACACGGTTTGTGCTAGCTTCTTGAAACTTGACACAGTAAAGTAGTTTCACGTTCTATCTCTATGTTTTGTTTCCTCTTGATGTAGCCCTAAGCAGTGACTGGCGAGAAACACTTTCATGGAAAGGGGTTGCCAAGCTTCCAAAAATTACGAATCTCCAGAAATCTCAGCAAATATTTTTTCACCCAAACTGGATGATACTTTCAGGTAATGATCAGTACACTAAGGCGACTTGGTTCCCCAAAGTTCGTTCTTCTATGTTGAAGCGTTCATTTCCAGTAACAGTTTCAATTTTTAGGTTTCACTCTGTTTTCTCCTATATTGATACATGTATTTGGAACTCTAAATCCAACACGGTTTGTGCTAGCTTCTTGAAACTTGATACAGTAAAGTAGTTTCACGTTCTATCTCTATGTTTTGTTTCCTCTTGCTGTAGCCCTAAGCAGTGACTGGCGAGAACCACTTTCATGGAGAGGGGTTGCCAAGCTTCCAAAAATTATGAATCTCCAGAAATCTCAGCAAATATTTTTTCACCCAAACTGGATGATACTTTCAGGTAATGATCAGTACACGAAGGCGACTTGGTTCCCCAAATGTCGTTCTTCTATGTTGAAGCGTTCATTTCCAGTAACACTTTGAATTTTTAGGTTTCACTCTGTTTTCTCCTATATTGATAGATGTATTTGGAACTCTAAATCCAACACGGTTTTTGCTAGCTTCATGAAACTTGACAATGTAAAGTAGTTTCGCGTTCTATCTCTATATTCTGTTTCCTCTTGATGTAGCCCTAAGCAGTGACTGGTGAGAAACACTTTCATGGAAAAAGGTTGCCAAGCTTCCAAAAGTTACGAATCTCCAGAAATCTCAGCAAATATTTTTTCACCCAAACTGGATGATACTTTCAGGTACTGATCAGTACACGAAGGCGACTTGGTTCCCCAAATTTCGTTCTTCTATGTTGAAGCGTTCATTTCCAGTAACAGTTTGAATTTTTAGGTTTCACTCTGTTTTCTCCTATATTGATACATGTATTTGGAACTCTAAATCCAACACGGTTTGTGCTAGCTTCTTGAAACTTGATACAGTAAAGTAGTTTCACGTTCTATCTCTATGTTTTGTTTCCTCTTGCTGTAGCCCTAAGCAGTGACTGGCGAGAACCACTTTCATGGAGAGGGGTTGCCAAGCTTCCAAAAATTACGAATCTCCAGAAATCTCAGCAAATATTTTTTCACCCACACTGGATGATACTTTCAGGTAATGATCAGTACACTAAGGTGACTTGGTTCCCCAAATGTCGTTCTTCTATGTTGAAGCGTTCATTTCCAGAAACAGTTTGAATTTTTAGGTTTCACTCTGTTTTCTCCTATATTGATAGACGTATTTGGAACTCTAAATCCAACACGGTTTGTGCTAGCTTCTTGAAACTTGACACAGTAAAGTACTTTCACGTTCTATCTCTATGTTTTGTTTCCTCTTGATGTAGCCCTAAGCAGTGACTGGCGAGAAACACTTTCATGGAAAGGGGTTGCCAAGCTTCCAAAAATTACGAATCTCCAGAAATCTCAGCAAATATTTTTTCACCCAAACTGGATGATACTTTCAGGTAATGATCAGTACACTAAGGCGACTTGGTTCCCCAAATGTCGTTCTTCTATGTTGAAGCGTTCATTTCCAGAAACAGTTTGAATTTTTAGGTTTCACTCTGTTTTCTCCTATATTGATAGACGTATTTGGAACTCTAAATCCAACACGGTTTGTGCTAGCTTCTTGAAACTTGACACAGTAAAGTACTTTCACGTTCTATCTCTATGTTTTGTTTCCTCTTGATGTAGCCCTAAGCAGTGACTGGCGAGAAACACTTTCATGGAAAGGGGTTGCCAAGCTTCCAAAAATTACGAATCTCCAGAAATCTCAGCAAATATTTTTTCACCCAAACTGGATGATACTTTCAGGTAATGATCAGTACACTAAGGCGACTTGGTTCCCCAAAGTTCGTTCTTCTATGTTGAAGCGTTCATTTTCAGTAACAGTTTCAATTTTTAGGTTTCACTCTGTTTTCTCCTATATTGATACATGTATTTGGAACTCTAAATCCAACACGGTTTGTGCTAGCTTCTTGAAACTTGATACAGTAAAGTAGTTTCACGTTCTATCTCTATGTTTTGTTTCCTCTTGCTGTAGCCCTAAGCAGTGACTGGCGAGAACCACTTTCATGGAAAGGGGTTGCCAAGCTTCCAAAAATTACGAATCTCCAGAAATCTCAGCAAATATTTTTTCACCCAAACTGGATGATACTTTCAGGTAATGATCAGTACACGAAGGCGACTTGGTTCCCCAAATGTCGTTCTTCTATGTTGAAGCGTTCATTTCCAGTAACACTTTGAATTTTTAGGTTTCACTCTGTTTTCTCCTATATTGATAGATGTATTTGGAACTCTAAATCCAACACGGTTTGTGCTAGCTTCATGAAACTTGACACAGTAAAGTATTTTCACGTTCTGTCTCTATGTTTTGTTTCCTCTTGCTGTAGCCCTAAGCAGTGACTGGCGAGAAACACTTTCATGGAAAGGGGTTGCCAAGCTTCCAAAAGTTACGAATCTCCAGAAATCTCAGCAAATATTTTTTCACCCAAACTGGATGATACTTTCAGGTAATGATCAGTACACTAAGGCGACTTGGTTCCCCAAATGTCGTTCTTCTATGTTGAAGCGTTCATTTCCAGTAACACTTTGAATTTTTAGGTTTCACTCTGTTTTCTCCTATATTGATAGATGTATTTGGAACTCTAAATCCAACACGGTTTGTGCTAGCTTCATGAAACTTGACACAGTAAAGTATTTTCACGTTCTGTCTCTATGTTTTGTTTCCTCTTGCTGTAGCCCTAAGCAGTGACTGGCGAGAAACACTTTCATGGAAAGGGGTTGCCAAGCTTCCAAAAGTTACGAATCTCCAGAAATCTCAGCAAATATTTTTTCACCCAAACTGGATGATACTTTCAGGTAATGATCAGTACACTAAGGCGACTTGGTTCCCCAAATGTCGTTCTTCTATGTTGAAGCGTTCATTTCCAGAAACAGTTTGAATTTTTAGGTTTCACTCTGTTTTCTCCTATATTGATAGACGTATTTGGAACTCTAAATCCAACACGGTTTGTGCTAGCTTCTTGAAACTTGACACAGTAAAGTACTTTCACGTTCTATCTCTATGTTTTGTTTCCTCTTGATGTAGCCCTAAGCAGTGACTGGCGAGAAACACTTTCATGGAAAGGGGTTGCCAAGCTTCCAAAAATTACGAATCTCCAGAAATCTCAGCAAATATTTTTTCACCCAAACTGGATGATACTTTCAGGTAATGATCAGTACACTAAGGCGACTTGGTTCCCCAAATGTCGTTCTTCTATGTTGAAGCGTTCATTTCCTGTAACAGTTTGAATTTTTAGGTTTCACTCTGTTTTCTCCTATATTGATACATGTATTTGGAACTCTAAATCCAACACGGTTTGTGCTAGCTTCTTGAAACTTGACACAGTAAAGTAGTTTCACGTTCTATCTCTATGTTTTGTTTCCTCTTGATGTAGCCCTAAGCAGTGACTGGCGAGAAACACTTTCATGGAAAGGGGTTGCCAAGCTTCCAAAAATTACGAATCTCCAGAAATCTCAGCAAATATTTTTTCACCCAAACTGGATGATACTTTCAGGTAATGATCAGTACACTAAGGCGACTTGGTTCCCCAAAGTTCGTTCTTCTATGTTGAAGCGTTCATTTCCAGTAACAGTTTCAATTTTTAGGTTTCACTCTGTTTTCTCCTATATTGATACATGTATTTGGAACTCTAAATCCAACACGGTTTGTGCTAGCTTCTTGAAACTTGATACAGTAAAGTAGTTTCACGTTCTATCTCTATGTTTTGTTTCCTCTTGCTGTAGCCCTAAGCAGTGACTGGCGAGAACCACTTTCATGGAGAGGGGTTGCCAAGCTTCCAAAAATTATGAATCTCCAGAAATCTCAGCAAATATTTTTTCACCCAAACTGGATGATACTTTCAGGTAATGATCAGTACACGAAGGCGACTTGGTTCCCCAAATGTCGTTCTTCTATGTTGAAGCGTTCATTTCCAGTAACACTTTGAATTTTTAGGTTTCACTCTGTTTTCTCCTATATTGATAGATGTATTTGGAACTCTAAATCCAACACGGTTTTTGCTAGCTTCATGAAACTTGACAATGTAAAGTAGTTTCGCGTTCTATCTCTATATTCTGTTTCCTCTTGATGTAGCCCTAAGCAGTGACTGGTGAGAAACACTTTCATGGAAAAAGGTTGCCAAGCTTCCAAAAGTTACGAATCTCCAGAAATCTCAGCAAATATTTTTTCACCCAAACTGGATGATACTTTCAGGTACTGATCAGTACACGAAGGCGACTTGGTTCCCCAAATTTCGTTCTTCTATGTTGAAGCGTTCATTTCCAGTAACAGTTTGAATTTTTAGGTTTCACTCTGTTTTCTCCTATATTGATACATGTATTTGGAACTCTAAATCCAACACGGTTTGTGCTAGCTTCTTGAAACTTGATACAGTAAAGTAGTTTCACGTTCTATCTCTATGTTTTGTTTCCTCTTGCTGTAGCCCTAAGCAGTGACTGGCGAGAACCACTTTCATGGAGAGGGGTTGCCAAGCTTCCAAAAATTACGAATCTCCAGAAATCTCAGCAAATATTTTTTCACCCACACTGGATGATACTTTCAGGTAATGATCAGTACACTAAGGTGACTTGGTTCCCCAAATGTCGTTCTTCTATGTTGAAGCGTTCATTTCCAGAAACAGTTTGAATTTTTAGGTTTCACTCTGTTTTCTCCTATATTGATAGACGTATTTGGAACTCTAAATCCAACACGGTTTGTGCTAGCTTCTTGAAACTTGACACAGTAAAGTACTTTCACGTTCTATCTCTATGTTTTGTTTCCTCTTGATGTAGCCCTAAGCAGTGACTGGCGAGAAACACTTTCATGGAAAGGGGTTGCCAAGCTTCCAAAAATTACGAATCTCCAGAAATCTCAGCAAATATTTTTTCACCCAAACTGGATGATACTTTCAGGTAATGATCAGTACACTAAGGCGACTTGGTTCCCCAAATGTCGTTCTTCTATGTTGAAGCGTTCATTTCCAGAAACAGTTTGAATTTTTAGGTTTCACTCTGTTTTCTCCTATATTGATAGACGTATTTGGAACTCTAAATCCAACACGGTTTGTGCTAGCTTCTTGAAACTTGACACAGTAAAGTACTTTCACGTTCTATCTCTATGTTTTGTTTCCTCTTGATGTAGCCCTAAGCAGTGACTGGCAAGAAACACTTTCATGGAAAGGGGTTGCCAAGCTTCCAAAAATTACGAATCTCCAGAAATCTCAGCAAATATTTTTTCACCCAAACTGGATGATACTTTCAGGTAATGATCAGTACACTAAGGCGACTTGGTTCCCCAAAGTTCGTTCTTCTATGTTGAAGCGTTCATTTTCAGTAACAGTTTCAATTTTTAGGTTTCACTCTGTTTTCTCCTATATTGATACATGTATTTGGAACTCTAAATCCAACACGGTTTGTGCTAGCTTCTTGAAACTTGATACAGTAAAGTAGTTTCACGTTCTATCTCTATGTTTTGTTTCCTCTTGCTGTAGCCCTAAGCAGTGACTGGCGAGAACCACTTTCATGGAAAGGGGTTGCCAAGCTTCCAAAAATTACGAATCTCCAGAAATCTCAGCAAATATTTTTTCACCCAAACTGGATGATACTTTCAGGTAATGATCAGTACACGAAGGCGACTTGGTTCCCCAAATGTCGTTCTTCTATGTTGAAGCGTTCATTTCCAGTAACACTTTGAATTTTTAGGTTTCACTCTGTTTTCTCCTATATTGATAGATGTATTTGGAACTCTAAATCCAACACGGTTTGTGCTAGCTTCATGAAACTTGACACAGTAAAGTATTTTCACGTTCTGTCTCTATGTTTTGTTTCCTCTTGCTGTAGCCCTAAGCAGTGACTGGCGAGAAACACTTTCATGGAAAGGGGTTGCCAAGCTTCCAAAAGTTACGAATCTCCAGAAATCTCAGCAAATATTTTTTCACCCAAACTGGATGATACTTTCAGGTAATGATCAGTACACTAAGGCGACTTGGTTCCCCAAATGTCGTTCTTCTATGTTGAAGCGTTCATTTCCAGTAACACTTTGAATTTTTAGGTTTCACTCTGTTTTCTCCTATATTGATAGATGTATTTGGAACTCTAAATCCAACACGGTTTGTGCTAGCTTCATGAAACTTGACACAGTAAAGTATTTTCACGTTCTGTCTCTATGTTTTGTTTCCTCTTGCTGTAGCCCTAAGCAGTGACTGGCGAGAAACACTTTCATGGAAAGGGGTTGCCAAGCTTCCAAAAGTTACGAATCTCCAGAAATCTCAGCAAATATTTTTTCACCCAAACTGGATGATACTTTCAGGTAATGATCAGTACACTAAGGCGACTTGGTTCCCCAAATGTCGTTCTTCTATGTTGAAGCGTTCATTTCCAGAAACAGTTTGAATTTTTAGGTTTCACTCTGTTTTCTCCTATATTGATAGACGTATTTGGAACTCTAAATCCAACACAGTTTGTGCTAGCTTCTTGAAACTTGACACAGTAAAGTACTTTCACGTTCTATCTCTATGTTTTGTTTCCTCTTGATGTAGCCCTAAGCAGTGACTGGCGAGAAACACTTTCATGGAAAGGGGTTGCCAAGCTTCCAAAAATTACGAATCTCCCGAAATCTCAGCAAATATTTTTTCACCCAAACTGGATGATACTTTCAGGTAATGATCAGTACACTAAGGCGACTTGGTTCCCCAAAGTTCGTTCTTCTATGTTGAAGCGTTCATTTCCAGTAACAGTTTGAATTTTTAGGTTTCACTCTGTTTTCTCCTATATTGATACATGTATTTGGAACTCTAAATCCAACACGGTTTGTGCTAGCTTCTTGAAACTTGACACAGTAAAGTAGTTTCACGTTCTATTTCTATGTTTTGTTTCCTCTTGATGTAGCCCTAAGCAGTGACTGGCGAGAAACACTTTCATGGAAAGGGGTTGCCAAGCTTCCAAAAATTACGAATCTCCAGAAATCTCAGCAAATATTTTTTCACCCAAACTGGATGATACTTTCAGGTAATGATCAGTACACGAAGGCGACTTGGTTCCCCAAATGTCGTTCTTCTATGTTGAAGCGTTCATTTCCTGTAACACTTTGAATTTTTAGGTTTCACTCTGTTTTCTCCTATATTGATACATGTATTTGGAACTCTAAATCCAACACGGTTTGTGCTAGCTTCTTGAAACTTGACACAGTAAAGTAGTTTCACGTTCTATCTCTATGTTTTTTTTCCTCTTGATGTAGCCCTAAGCAGTGACTGGCGAGAAA
Source organism: Spermophilus citellus (assembly GCF_964194105.1). Lineage (NCBI taxonomy): Eukaryota > Metazoa > Chordata > Mammalia > Rodentia > Sciuridae > Spermophilus > Spermophilus citellus. The sequence goes on along the minus strand of NC_138197.1, from coordinate 11,162,976 downwards.
CACTTTCATGGAAAGGGGTTGCCAAGCTTCCAAAAATTACGAATCTCCAGAAATCTCAGCAAATATTTTTTCACCCAAACTGGATGATACTTTCAGGTAATGATCAGTACACGAAGGCGACTTGGTTCCCCAAATGTCGTTCTTCTATGTTGAAGCGTTCATTTCCTGTAACAGTTTGAATTTTTAGGTTTCACTCTGTTTTCTCCTATATTGATAGATGTATTTGGAACTCTAAATCCAACACGGTTTGTGCTAGCTTCTTGAAACTTGATACAGTAAAGTAGTTTCACGTTCTATCTCTATGTTTTGTTTCCTCTTGCTGTAGCCCTAAGCAGTGACTGGCGAGAACCACTTTCATGGAGAGGAGTTGCCAAGCTTCCAAAAATTACGAATCTCCAGAAATCTCAGCAAATATTTTTTCACCCAAACTGGATGATACTTTCAGGTAATGATCAGTACACGAAGGTGACTTGGTTCCCCAAATGTCGTTCTTCTATGTTGAAGCGTTCATTTCCAGTAACACTTTGAATTTTTAGGTTTCACTCTGTTTTCTCCTATATTGATAGATGTATTTGGAACTCTAAATCCAACACGGTTTGTGCTAGCTTCATGAAACTTGACAAAGTAAAGTAGTTTCACGTTCTGTCTCTATGTTTTGTTTCGTCTTGATGTAGCCCTAAGCAGTAACTGGTGAGAAACACTTTCATGGAAAAAGGTTGCCAAGCTTCCAAAAGTTACGAATCTCCAGAAATCTCAGCAAATATTTTTTCACCCAAACTGGATGATACTTTCAGGTAATGATCAGTACACGAAGGCGACTTGGTTCCCCAAATTTCGTTCCTCTATGTTGAAGCGTTCATTTCCAGTAACAGTTTGAATTTTTAGGTTTCACTCTGTTTTCTCCTATATTGATACATGTATTTGGAACTCTAAATCCAACACGGTTTGTGCTAGCTTCTTGAAACTTGATACAGTAAAGTAGTTTCACGTTCTATCTCTATGTTTTGTTTCCTCTTGCTGTAGCCCTAAGCAGTGACTGGCGAGAACCACTTTCATGGAGAGGGGTTGCCAAGCTTCCAAAAATTACGAATCTCCAGAAATCTCAGCAAATATTTTTTCACCCACACTGGATGATACTTTCAGGTGATGATCAGTACACTAAGGCGAATTGGTTCCCCAAAGTTCGTTCTTCTATGTTGAAGCGTTCATTTCCAGTAACAGTTTGAATTTTTAGGTTTCACTCTGTTTTCTCCTATATTGATAGATGTATTTGGAACTCTAAATCCAACACGGTTTGTGCTAGCTTCATGAAACTTGACACAGTAAAGTAGTTTCACGTTCTATCTCTATGTTTTGTTTCCTCTTGATGTAGCCCTAAGCAGTGACTGGCGAGAACCACTTTAATGGAGAGGGGTTGCTAAGCTTCCAAAAATTACGAATCTCCAGAAATCTCAGCAAATATTTTTTCACCCAAACTGAATGATACTTTCAGGTAATGATGAGTACACTAAGCCCACTTGGTTCCCCAAATTTCATTCTTCTATGTTGAAGCGTTCGTTTCCAGTAACACTTAAATTTTGGCGTTTCACACTGTTTTTTCCTATATTGATAGATGTATTTGGAACTCTAAATCCAACACGGTTTGTGCTAGCTTCTTGAAACTTGACACAATAAAGTAGTTTCAAGTTCTATCTCTATGTTTTGTTTCCTCTTGCTGTAGCCCTAAGCAGTGACTGGCGAGAACCACTTTCATGGAGAGGGGTTGCCAAGCTTCCAAAAATTACGAATCTCCAGAAATCTCAGCAAATATTTTTTCACCCAAACTGGATGATACTTTCAGGTAATGATCAGTACACGAAGGCGACTTGGTTCCCCAAATGTCGTTCTTCTATGTTGAAGCGTTCATTTCCAGTAACACTTTGAATTTTTAGGTTTCACTCTGTTTTCTCCTATATTGATAGATGTATTTGGAACTCTAAATCCAACACGGTTTGTGCTAGCTTCATGAAACTTGACAAAGTAAAGTAGTTTCACGTTCTATCTCTATATTCTGTTTCCTCTTGATGTAGCCCTAAGCAGTGACTGGTGAGAAACACTTTCATGGAAAAAGGTTGCCAAGCTTCCAAAATTACGAATCTCCAGAAATCTCAGCAAATATTTTTTCACCCAAACTGGATGATACTTTCAGGTAATGATCAGTACACTAAGGCGACTTGGTTCCCCAAAGTTCGTTCTTCTATGTTGAAGCGTTCATTTCCAGTAACAGTTTGAATTTTTAGGTTTCACTCTGTTTTCTCCTATATTGATACATGTATTTGGAACTCTAAATCCAACACGGTTTGTGCTAGCTTCTTGAAACTTGATACAGTAAAGTAGTTTCACGTTCTATCTCTATGTTTTGTTTCCTCTTGCTGTAGCCCTAAGCAGTGACTGGCGAGAACCACTTTCATGGAGAGGGGTTGCCAAGCTTCCAAAAATTACGAATCTCCAGAAATCTCAGCAAATATTTTTTCACCCACACTGGATGATACTTTCAGGTAATGATCAGTACACTAAGGCGACTTGGTTCCCCAAAGTTCGTTCTTCTATGTTGAAGCGTTCATTTCCAGTAAGAGTTTGAATTTTTAGGTTTCACTCTGTTTTCTCCTATATTGATACATGTATTTGGAACTCTAAATCCAACACGGTTTGTGCTAGCTTCTTGAAACTTGATACAGTAAAGTAGTTTCACGTTCTATCTCTATGCTTTGTTTCCTCTTGCTGTAGCCCTAAGCAGTGACTGGCGAGAACCACTTTCATGGAGAGGGGTTGCCAAGCTTCCAAAAATTACGAATCTCCAGAAATCTCAGCAAATATTTTTTCACCCAAACTGGATGATACTTTCAGGTAATGGTCAGTACACGAAGGCGACTTGGTTCCCCAAATGTCGTTCTTCTATGTTGAAGCGTTCATTTCCTGTAACAGTTTGAATTTTTAGGTTTCACTCTGTTTTCTCCTATATTGATAGATGTATTTGGAACTCTAAATCCAACACGGTTTGTGCTAGCTTCTTGAAACTTGACACAGTAAAGTAGTTTCACGTTCTATCTCTATGTTTTGTTTCCTCTTGCTGTAGCCCTAAGCAGTGACTGGCGAGAACCACTTTCATGGAGAGGGGTTGCCAAGCTTCCAAAAATTACGAATCTCCAGAAATCTCAGCAAATATTTTTTCACCCAAACTGGATGATACTTTCAGGTAATGATCAGTACACGAAGGCGACTTGGTTCCCCAAATGTCGTTCTTCTATGTTGAAGCGTTCATTTCCAGTAACACTTTGAATTTTTAGGTTTCACTCTGTTTTCTCCTATATTGATAGATGTATTTGGAACTCTAAATCCAACACGGTTTGTGCTAGCTTCATGAAACTTGACAAAGTAAAGTAGTTTCACGTTCTATCTCTATATTCTGTTTCCTCTTGATGTAGCCCTAAGCAGTGACTGGTGAGAAACACTTTCATGGAAAAAGGTTGCCAAGCTTCCAAAATTACGAATCTCCAGAAATCTCAGCAAATATTTTTTCACCCAAACTGGATGATACTTTCAGGTAATGATCAGTACACTAAGGCGACTTGGTTCCCCAAAGTTCGTTCTTCTATGTTGAAGCGTTCATTTCCAGTAACAGTTTGAATTTTTAGGTTTCACTCTGTTTTCTCCTATATTGATACATGTATTTGGAACTCTAAATCCAACACGGTTTGTGCTAGCTTCTTGAAACTTGATACAGTAAAGTAGTTTCACGTTCTATCTCTATGTTTTGTTTCCTCTTGCTGTAGCCCTAAGCAGTGACTGGCGAGAACCACTTTCATGGAGAGGGGTTGCCAAGCTTCCAAAAATTACGAATCTCCAGAAATCTCAGCAAATATTTTTTCACCCACACTGGATGATACTTTCAGGTAATGATCAGTACACTAAGGCGACTTGGTTCCCCAAAGTTCGTTCTTCTATGTTGAAGCGTTCATTTCCAGTAACAGTTTGAATTTTTAGGTTTCACTCTGTTTTCTCCTATATTGATAGATGTATTTGGAACTCTAAATCCAACACGGTTTGTGCTAGCTTCATGAAACTTGACACAGTAAAGTATTTTCACCTTCTGTCTCTATGTTTTGTTTCCTCTTGCTGTAGCCCTAAGCAGTGACTGGCGAGAAACACTTTCATGGAAAGGGGTTGCCAAGCTTCCAAAAGTTACGAATCTCCAGAAATCTCAGCAAATATTTTTTCACCCAAACTGGATGATACTTTCAGGTAATGATCAGTACACTAAGGCGACTTGGTTCCCCAAATGTCGTTCTTCTATGTTGAAGCGTTCATTTCCTGTAACAGTTTGAATTTTTAGGTTTCACTCTGTTTTCTCCTATATTGATACATGTATTTGGAACTCTAAATCCAACACGGTTTGTGCTAGCTTCTTGAAACTTGACACAGTAAAGTAGTTTCACGTTCTATCTCTATATTTTGTTTCCTCTTGCTGTAGCCCTAAGCAGTGACTGGCGAGAACCACTTTCATGGAGAGGGGTTGCCAAGCTTCCAAAAATTACGAATCTCCAGAAATCTCAGCAAATATTTTTTCACCCAAACTGGATGATACTTTCAGGTAATGATCAGTACACGAAGGCGACTTGGTTCCCCAAATGTCGTTCTTCTATGTTGAAGCGTTCATTTCCTGTAACACTTTGAATTTTTAGGTTTCACTCTGTTTTCTCCTATATTGATACATGTATTTGGAACTCTAAATCCAACACGGTTTGTGCTAGCTTCTTGAAACTTGATACAGTAAAGTAGTTTCACGTTCTATCTCTATGCTTTGTTTCCTCTTGCTGTAGCCCTAAGCAGTGACTGGCGAGAACCACTTTCATGGAGAGGGGTTGCCAAGCTTCCAAAAATTACGAATCTCCAGAAATCTCAGCAAATATTTTTTCACCCAAACTGGATGATACTTTCAGGTAATGATCAGTACAGTAAGGCGACTTGGTTCTCCAAATTTCGTTCTTCTATGTTGAAGCGTTCATTTCCAGTAACAGTTTGAATTTTTAGGTTTCACTCTGTTTTCTCCTATATTGATAGATGTATTTGGAACTCTAAATCCAACACGGTTTGTGCTAGCTTCATGAAACTTGACACAGTAAAGTATTTTCACGTTCTGTCTCTATGTTTTGTTTCCTCTTGCTGTAGCCCTAAGCAGTGACTGGCTAGAAACACTTTCATGGAAAGGGGTTGCCAAGCTTCCAAAAGTTACGAATCTCCAGAAATCTCAGCAAATATTTTTTCACCCAAACTGGATGATACTTTCAGGTAATGATCAGTACACTAAGGCGACTTGGTTCCCCAAATGTCGTTCTTCTATGTTGAAGCGTTCATTTCCTGTAACAGTTTGAATTTTTAGGTTTCACTCTGTTTTCTCCTATATTGATACATGTATTTGGAACTCTAAATCCAACACGGTTTGTGCTAGCTTCTTCAAACTTGACACAGTAAAGTAGTTTCACGTTCTATCTCTATGTTTTGTTTCCTCTTGATGTAGCCCTAAGCAGTGACTGGCGAGAAACACTTTCATGGAAAGGGGTTGCCAAGCTTCCAAAAATTACGAATCTCCAGAAATCTCAGCAAATATTTTTTCACCCAAACTGGATGATACTTTCAGGTAATGATCAGTACACGAAGGCGACTTGGTTCCCCAAATTTCGTTCTTCTATGTTGAAGCGTTCATTTCTAGTAACAGTTTGAATTTTTAGGTTTCACTCTGTTTTCTCCTATATTGATACATGTATTTGGAACTCTAAATCCAACACGGTTTGTGCTAGCTTCTTGAAACTTGATACAGTAAAGTAGTTTCACGTTCTATCTCTATGTTTTGTTTCCTCTTGCTGTAGCCCTAAGCAGTGACTGGCGAGAACCACTTTCATGGAGAGGGGTTGCCAAGCTTCCAAAAATTACGAATCTCCAGAAATCTCAGCAAATATTTTTTCACCCACACTGGATGATACTTTCAGGTAATGATCAGTACACTAAGGCGACTTGGTTCCCCAAAGTTCGTTCTTCTATGTTGAAGCGTTCATTTCCTGTAACAGTTTGAATTTTTAGGTTTCACTCTGTTTTCTCCTATATTGATACATGTATTTGGAACTCTAAATCCAACACGGTTTGTGCTAGCTTCTTGAAACTTGACACAGTAAAGTAGTTTCACGTTCTATCTCTATGTTTTGTTTCCTCTTGATGTAGCCCTAAGCAGTGACTGGCGAGAAACACTTTCATGGAAAGGGGTTGCCAAGCTTCCAAAAATTACGAATCTCCAGAAATCTCAGCAAATATTTTTTCACCCAAACTGGATGATACTTTCAGGTAATGGTCAGTACACGAAGGCGACTTGGTTCCCCAAATGTCGTTCTTCTATGTTGAAGCGTTCATTTCCTGTAACAGTTTGAATTTTTAGGTTTCACTCTGTTTTCTCCTATATTGATAGATGTATTTGGAACTCTAAATCCAACACGGTTTGTGCTAGCTTCTTGAAACTTGACACAGTAAAGTAGTTTCACGTTCTATCTCTATGTTTTTTTTCCTCTTGATGTAGCCCTAAGCAGTGACTGGCGAGAAACACTTTCATGGAAAGGGGTTGCCAAGCTTCCAAAAATTACGAATCTCCAGAAATCTCAGCAAATATTTTTTCACCCAAACTGGATGATACTTTCAGGTAATGATCAGTACACGAAGGCGACTTGGTTCCCCAAATGTCGTTCTTCTATGTTGAAGCGTTCATTTCCTGTAACAGTTTGAATTTTTAGGTTTCACTCTGTTTTCTCCTATATTGATACATGTATTTGGAACTCTAAATCCAACACGGTTTGTGCTAGCTTCTTGAAACTTGATACAGTAAAGTAGTTTCACGTTCTATCTCTATGTTTTGTTTCCTCTTGCTGTAGCCCTAAGCAGTGACTGGCGAGAACCACTTTCATGGAGAGGGGTTGCCAAGCTTCCAAAATTACGAATCTCCAGAAATCTCAGCAAATATTTTTTCACCCAAACTGGATGATACTTTCAGGTAATGATCAGTACACGAAGGCGACTTGGTTCCCCAAATGTCGTTCTTCTATGTTGAAGCGTTCATTTCCAGTAACACTTTGAATTTTTAGGTTTCACTCTGTTTTCTCCTATATTGATAGATATATTTGGAACTCTAAATCCAACACGGTTTGTGCTAGCTTCATGAAACTTGACAAAGTAAAGTAGTTTCACGTTCTATCTCTATATTCTGTTTCCTCTTGATGTAGCCCTAAGCAGTGACTGGTGAGAAACACTTTCATGGAAAAAGGTAGCCAAGCTTCCAAAATTACGAAACTCCAGAAATCTCAGCAAATATTTTTTCACCCAAACTGGATGATACTTTCAGGTAATGATCAGTACACTAAGGCGACTTGGTTCCCCAAAGTTCGTTCTTCTATGTTGAAGCGTTCATTTCCAGTAACAGTTTGAATTTTTAGGTTTCACTCTGTTTTCTCCTATATTGATACATGTATTTGGAACTCTAAATCCAACACGGTTTGTGCTAGCTTCTTGAAACTTGATACAGTAAAGTAGTTTCACGTTCTATCTCTATGTTTTGTTTCCTCTTGCTGTAGCCCTAAGCAGTGACTGGCGAGAACCACTTTCATGGAGAGGGGTTGCCAAGCTTCCAAAAATTACGAATCTCCAGAAATCTCAGCAAATATTTTTTCACCCACACTGGATGATACTTTCAGGTAATGATCAGTACACTAAGGCGACTTGGTTCCCCAAAGTTCGTTCTTCTATGTTGAAGCGTTCATTTCCAGTAACAGTTTGAATTTTTAGGTTTCACTCTGTTTTCTCCTATATTGATACATGTATTTGGAACTCTAAATCCAACACGGTTTGTGCTAGCTTCTTGAAACTTGATACAGTAAAGTAGTTTCACGTTCTATCTCTATGCTTTGTTTCCTCTTGCTGTAGCCCTAAGCAGTGACTGGCGAGAACCACTTTCATGGAGAGGGGTTGCCAAGCTTCCAAAAATTACGAATCTCCAGAAATCTCAGCAAATATTTTTTCACCCAAACTGGATGATACTTTCAGGTAATGATCAGTACAGTAAGGCGACTTGGTTCTCCAAATTTCGTTCTTCTATGTTGAAGCGTTCATTTCCAGTAACAGTTTGAATTTTTAGGTTTCACTCTGTTTTCTCCTATATTGATAGATGTATTTGGAACTCTAAATCCAACACGGTTTGTGCTAGCTTCATGAAACTTGACACAGTAAAGTATTTTCACGTTCTGTCTCTATGTTTTGTTTCCTCTTGCTGTAGCCCTAAGCAGTGACTGGCTAGAAACACTTTCATGGAAAGGGGTTGCCAAGCTTCCAAAAGTTACGAATCTCCAGAAATCTCAGCAAATATTTTTTCACCCAAACTGGATGATACTTTCAGGTAATGATCAGTACACTAAGGCGACTTGGTTCCCCAAATGTCGTTCTTCTATGTTGAAGCGTTCATTTCCTGTAACAGTTTGAATTTTTAGGTTTCACTCTGTTTTCTCCTATATTGATACATGTATTTGGAACTCTAAATCCAACACGGTTTGTGCTAGCTTCTTGAACTTGATACAGTAAAGTAGTTTCACGTTCTATCTCTATGTTTTGTTTCCTCTTGCTGTAGCCCTAAGCAGTGACTGGCGAGAACCACTTTCATGGAGAGGGGTTGCCAAGCTTCCAAAATTACGAATCTCCAGAAATCTCAGCAAATATTTTTTCACCCAAACTGGATGATACTTTCAGGTAATGATCAGTACACGAAGGCGACTTGGTTCCCCAAATGTCGTTCTTCTATGTTGAAGCGTTCATTTCCAGTAACACTTTGAATTTTTAGGTTTCACTCTGTTTTCTCCTATATTGATAGATATATTTGGAACTCTAAATCCAACACGGTTTGTGCTAGCTTCATGAAACTTGACAAAGTAAAGTAGTTTCACGTTCTATCTCTATATTCTGTTTCCTCTTGATGTAGCCCTAAGCAGTGACTGGTGAGAAACACTTTCATGGAAAAAGGTAGCCAAGCTTCCAAAATTACGAAACTCCAGAAATCTCAGCAAATATTTTTTCACCCAAACTGGATGATACTTTCAGGTAATGATCAGTACACTAAGGCGACTTGGTTCCCCAAAGTTCGTTCTTCTATGTTGAAGCGTTCATTTCCAGTAACAGTTTGAATTTTTAGGTTTCACTCTGTTTTCTCCTATATTGATACATGTATTTGGAACTCTAAATCCAACACGGTTTGTGCTAGCTTCTTGAAACTTGATACAGTAAAGTAGTTTCACGTTCTATCTCTATGTTTTGTTTCCTCTTGCTGTAGCCCTAAGCAGTGACTGGCGAGAACCACTTTCATGGAGAGGGGTTGCCAAGCTTCCAAAAATTACGAATCTCCAGAAATCTCAGCAAATATTTTTTCACCCAAACTGGATGATACTTTCAGGTAATGATCAGTACACGAAGGCGACTTGGTTCCCCAAATGTCGTTCTTCTATGTTGAAGCGTTCATTTCCTGTAACAGTTTGAATTTTTAGGTTTCACTCTGTTTTCTCCTATATTGATAGATGTATTTGGAACTCTAAATCCAACACGGTTTGTGCTAACTTCATGAAACTTGACAAAGTAAAGTAGTTTCACGTTCTATCTCTATATTCTGTTTCCTCTTGATGTAGCCCTAAGCAGTGACTGGTGAGAAACACTTTCATGGAAAAAGGTTGCCAAGCTTCCAAAATTACGAATCTCCAGAAATCTCAGCAAATATTTTTTCACCCAAACTGGATGATACTTTCAGGTAATGATCAGTACACGAAGGCGACTTGGTTCCCCAAATTTCGTTCTTCTATGTTGAAGCGTTCATTTCTAGTAACAGTTTGAATTTTTAGGTTTCACTCTGTTTTCTCCTATATTGATACATGTATTTGGAACTCTAAATCCAACACGGTTTGTGCTAGCTTCTTGAAACTTGATACAGTAAAGTAGTTTCACGTTCTATCTCTATGTTTTGTTTCCTCTTGCTGTAGCCCTAAGCAGTGACTGGCGAGAACCACTTTCATGGAGAGGGGTTGCCAAGCTTCCAAAAATTACGAATCTCCAGAAATCTCAGCAAATATTTTTTCACCCACACTGGATGATACTTTCAGGTAATGATCAGTACACTAAGGCGACTTGGTTCCCCAAAGTTCGTTCTTCTATGTTGAAGCGTTCATTTCCAGTAACAGTTTGAATTTTTAGGTTTCACTCTGTTTTCTCCTATATTGATACATGTATTTGGAACTCTAAATCCAACACGGTTTGTGCTAGCTTCTTGAAACTTGATACAGTAAAGTAGTTTCACGTTCTATCTCTATGCTTTGTTTCCTCTTGCTGTAGCCCTAAGCAGTGACTGGCGAGAACCACTTTCATGGAGAGGGGTTGCCAAGCTTCCAAAAATTACGAATCTCCAGAAATCTCAGCAAATATTTTTTCACCCAAACTGGATGATACTTTCAGGTAATGATCAGTACACTAAGGCGACTTGGTTCCCCAAATGTCGTTCTTCTATGTTGAAGCATTCATTTCCTGTAACAGTTTGAATTTTTAGGTTTCACTCTGTTTTCTCCTATATTGATAGATGTATTTGGAACTCTAAATCCAACACGGTTTGTGCTAGCTTCTTGAAACTTGACACAGTAAAGTAGTTTCACGTTCTATCTCTATGTTTTGTTTCCTCTTGATGTAGCCCTAAGCAGTGACTGGCGAGAAACACTTTCATGGAAAGGGGTTGCCAAGCTTCCAAAAATTACGAGTCTCCAGAAATATCAGCAAATATTTTTTCACCCAAACTGGATGATACTTTCAGGTAATGATCAGTACACGAAGGCGACTTGGTTCCCCAAAGTTCGTTCTTCTATGTTGAAGCGTTCATTTCCTGTAACAGTTTGAATTTTTAGGTTTCACTCTGTTTTCTCCTATATTGATACATGTATTTGGAACTCTAAATCCAACACGGTTTGTGCTAGCTTCTTGAAACTTGATACAGTAAAGTAGTTTCACGTTCTATCTCTATGTTTTGTTTCCTCTTGCTGTAGCCCTAAGCAGTGACTGGCGAGAACCACTTTCATGGAGAGGGGTTGCCAAACTTCCAAAAATTACGAATCTCCAGAAATCTCAGCAAATATTTTTTCACCCAAACTGGATGATACTTTCAGGTAATGATCAGTACACGAAGGCGACTTGGTTCCCCAAATGTCGTTCTTCTATGTTGAAGCGTTCATTTCCAGTAACACTTTGAATTTTTAGGTTTCACTCTGTTTTCTCCTATATTGATAGATGTATTTGGAACTCTAAATCCAACACGGTTTGTGCTAGCTTCATGAAACCTGACAAAGTAAAGTAGTTTCATGTTCTATCTCTATATTCTGTTTCCTCTTGATGTAGCCCAAAGCAGTGACTGGTGAGAAACACTTTCATGGAAAAAGGTTGCCAAGCTTCCAAAAGTTACGAATCTCCAGAAATCTCAGCAAATATTTTTTCACCCAAACTGGATGATACTTTCAGGTAATGATCAGTACACGAAGGCGTCTTGGTTCCCCAAATGTCGTTCTTCTATGTTGAAGCGTTCATTTCCAGTAACAGTTTGAATTTTTAGGTTTCACTCTGTTTTCTCCTATATTGATACATGTATTTGGAACTCCAAATCCAACACGGTTTGTGCTAGCTTCTTGAAACTTGATACAGTAAAGTAGTTTCACGTTCTATCTCTATATTTTGTTTCCTCTTGCTGTAGCCCTAAGCAGTGACTGGCGAGAACCACTTTCATGGAGAGGGGTTGCCAAGCTTCCAAAAATTACGAATCTCCAGAAATCTCAGCAAATATTTTTTCACCCACACTGGATGATACTTTCAGGTAGTGATCAGTACACTAAGGCGACTTGGTTCCCCAAAGTTCGTTCTTCTATGTTGAAGCGTTCATTTCCAGTAACAGTTTGAATTTTTAGGTTTCACTCTGTTTTCTCCTATATTGATACATGTATTTGGAACTCTAAATCCAACACGGTTTGTGCTAGCTTCTTGAAACTTGATACAGTAAAGTAGTTTCACGTTCTATCTCTATGTTTTGTTTCCTCTTGCTGTAGCCCTAAGCAGTGACTGGCGAGAACCACTTACATGGAGAGGGGTTGCCAAGCTTCCAAAAATTACGAATCTCCAGAAATCTCAGCAAATATTTTTTCACCCACACTGGATGATACTTTCAGGTAATGATCAGTACACTAAGGCGACTTGGTTCCCCAAAGTTCGTTCTTCTATGTTGAAGCGTTCATTTCCAATAACAGTTTGAATTTTTAGGTTTCACTCTGTTTTGTCCTATATTGATACATGTATTTGGAACTCTAAATCCAACACGGTTTGTGCTAGCTTCTTGAAACTTAATACAGTAAAGTAGTTTCACATTCTATCTCTATGCTTTGTTTCCTCTTGCTGTAGCCCTAAGCAGTGACTGGCGAGAACCACTTTCATGGAGAGGGGTTGCCAAGCTTCCAAAAATTACGAATCTCCAGAAATCTCAGCAAATATTTTTTCACCCAAACTGGATGATACTTTCAGGTAATGATCAGTACACGAAGGCGACTTGGTTCCCCAAATGTCGTTCTTCTATGTTGAAGCGTTCATTTCCAGTAACACTTTGAATTTTTAGGTTTCACTCTGTTTTCTCCTATATTGATAGATGTATTTGGAACTATAAATCCAACACGGTTTGTGCTAGCTTCATGAAACTTGACACAGTAAAGTACTTTCACGTTCTATCTCTATGTTTTGTTTCCTCTTGATGTAGCCCTAAGCAGTGACTGGCGAGAAACACTTTCATGGAAAGGGGTTGCCAAGCTTCCAAAAATTACGAATCTCCAGAAATCTCAGCAAATATTTTTTCACCCAAACTGGATGATACTTTCGGGTAATGATCAGTACACGAAGGCGACTTGGTTCCCCAAATTTCGTTCTTCTATGTTGAAGCGTTCATTTCCAGTAACAGTTTGAATTTTTAGGTTTCACTCTGTTTTCTCCTATATTGATACATGTATTTGGAACTCTAAATCCAACACGGTTTGTGCTAGCTTCTTGAAACTTGATACAGTAAAGTAGTTTCACGTTCTATCTCTATGTTTTGTTTCCTCTTGCTGTAGCCCTAAGCAGTGACTGGCGAGAACCACTTTCATGGAGAGGGGTTGCCAAGCTTCCAAAAATTACGAATCTCCAGAAATCTCAGCAAATATTTTTTCACCCACACTGGATGATACTTTCAGGTAATGATCAGTACACTAAGGCGACTTGGTTCCCCAAAGTTCGTTCTTCTATGTTGAAGCGTTCATTTCCAGTAAGAGTTTCAATTTTTAGGTTTCACTCTGTTTTCTCCTATATTGATACATGTATTTGGAACTCTAAATCTAACACGGTTTGTGCTAGCTTCTTGAAACTTGATACAGTAAAGTAGTTTCACGTTCTATCTCTATGTTTTGTTTCCTCTTGCTGTAGCCCTAAGCAGTGACTGGCGAGAACCACTTTCATGGAGAGGGGTTGCCAAGCTTCCAAAAATTACGAATCTCCAGAAATCTCAGCAAATATTTTTTCACCCAAACTGGATGATACTTTCAGGTAATGATCAGTACACGAAGGCGACTTGATTCCCCAAATGTCGTTCTTCTATGTTGAAGCGTTCATTTCCAGTAACACTTTGAATTTTTAGGTTTCACTCTGTTTTCTCCTATATTGATACATGTATTTGGAACTCTAAATCCAACACGGTTTGTGCTAGCTTCATGAAACTTGACAAAGTAAAGTAGTTTCACGTTCTATCTCTATATTCTGTTTCCTCTTGATGTAGCCCTAAGCAGTGACTGGTGAGAAACACTTTCATGGAAAAAGGTTGCCAAGCTTCCAAAAGTTACGAATCTCCAGAAATCTCAGCAAATATTTTTTCACCCAAACTGGATGATACTTTCAGGTAATGATCAGTACACGAAGGCGACTTGGTTCCCCAAATTTCGTTCTTCTATGTTGAAGCGTTCATTTCCAGTAACAGTTTGAATTTTTAGGTTTCACTCTGTTTTCTCCTATATTGATACATGTATTTGGAACTCTAAATCCAACACGGTTTGTGCTAGCTTCTTGAAACTTGATACAGTAAAGTAGTTTCACGTTCTATCTCTATGTTTTGTTTCCTCTTGCTGTAGCCCTAAGCAGTGACTGGCGAGAACCACTTTCATGGAGAGGGGTTGCCAAGCTTCCAAAAATTACGAATCTCCAGAAATCTCAGCAAATATTTTTTCACCCACACTGGATGATACTTTCAGGTAATGATCAGTACACTAAGGTGACTTGGTTCCCCAAAGTTCGTTCTTCTATGTTGAAGCGTTCATTTCCAGTAACAGTTTGAATTTTTAGGTTTCACTCTGTTTTCTCCTATATTGATACATGTATTTGGAACTCTAAATCCAACACGGTTTGTGCTAGCTTCTTGAAACTTAATACAGTAAGGTAGTTTCACATTCTATCTCTATGCTTTGTTTCCTCTTGCTGTAGCCCTAAGCAGTGACTGGCGAGAACCACTTTCATGGAGAGGGGTTGCCAAGCTTCCAAAAATTACGAATCTCCAGAAATCTCAGCAAATATTTTTTCACCCAAACTGGATGATACTTTCAGGTAATGATCAGTACACGAAGGCGACTTGGTTCCCCAAATGTCGTTCTTCTATGTTGAAGCGTTCATTTCCAGTAACACTTTGAATTTTTAGGTTTCACTCTGTTTTCTCCTATATTGATAGATGTATTTGGAACTATAAATCCAACACGGTTTGTGCTAGCTTCATGAAACTTGACACAGTAAAGTATTTTCACGTTCTTTCTCTATGTTTTGTTTCCTCTTGCTGTAGCCCTAAGCAGTGACTGGCGAGAAACACTTTCATGGAAAGGGGTTGCCAAGCTTCCAAAAGTTACGAATCTCCAGAAATCTCAGCAAATATTTTTTCACCCAAACTGGATGATACTTTCAGGTAATGATCAGTACACTAAGGCGACTTGGTTCCCCAAATGTCGTTCTTCTATGTTGATGCGTTCATTTCCAGAAACAGTTTGAATTTTTAGGTTTCACTCAGTTTTCTCCTATATTGATAGACGTATTTGGAACTCTAAATCCAACACGGTTTGTGCTAGCTTCTTGAAACTTGACACAGTAAAGTACTTTCACATTCTATCTCTATGTTTTGTTTCCTCTTGATGTAGCCCTAAGCAGTGACTGGCGAGAAACACTTTCATGGAAAGGGGTTGCCAAGCTTCCAAAAATTACGAATCTCCAGAAATCTCAGCAAATATTTTTTCACCCAAACTGGATGATACTTTCAGGTAATGATCAGTACACTAAGGCGACTTGGTTCCCCAAAGTTCGTTCTTCTATGTTGAAGCGTTCATTTCCAGTAACAGTTTCAATTTTTAGGTTTCACTCTGTTTTCTCCTATATTGATACATGTATTTGGAACTCTAAATCCAACACGGTTTGTGCTAGCTTCTTGAAACTTGATACAGTAAAGTAGTTTCACGTTCTATCTCTATGTTTTGTTTCCTCTTGCTGTAGCCCTAAGCAGTGTCTGGCGAGAACCACTTTCATGGAGAGGGGTTGCCAAGCTTCCCAAAATTACGAATCTCCAGAAATCTCAGCAAATATTTTTTCACCCAAACTGGATGATACTTTCAGGTAATGATCAGTACACGAAGGCGAATTGGTTCCCCAAATGTGGTTCTTCTATGTTGAAGCGTTCATTTCCAGTAACACTTTGAATTTTTAGGTTTCACTCTGTTTTCTCCTATATTGATAGATGTATTTGGAACTCTAAATCCAACACGGTTTGTGCTAGCTTCATGAAACTTGACAAAGTAAAGTAGTTTCACGTTCTATCTCTATATTCTGTTTCCTCTTGATGTAGCCCTAAGCAGTGACTGGTGAGAAACACTTTCATGGAAAAAGGTTGCCAAGCTTCCAAAAGTTACGAATCTCCAGAAATCTCAGCAAATATTTTTTCACCCACACTGGATGATACTTTCAGGTAATGATCAGTACACGAAGGCGACTTGGTTCCCCAAATTTCGTTCTTCTATGTTGAAGCGTTCATTTCCAGTAACAGTTTGAATTTTTAGGTTTCACTCTGTTTTCTCCTATATTGATACATGTATTTGGAACTCTAAATCCAACACGGTTTGTGCTAGCTTCTTGAAACTTGATACAGTAAAGTAGTTTCACGTTCTATCTCTATGTTTTGTTTCCTCTTGCTGTAGCCCTAAGCAGTGACTGGCGAGAACCACTTTCATGGAGAGGGGTTGCCAATCTTCCAAAAATTACGAATCTCCAGAAATCTCAGCAAATATTTTTTCACCCACACTGGATGATACTTTCAGGTAATGATCAGTACACGAAGGCGACTTGGTTCCCCAAATTTCGTTCTTCTATGTTGAAGCGTTCATTTCCAGTAACAGTTTGAATTTTTAGGTTTCACTCTGTTTTCTCCTATATTGATACATGTATTTGGAACTCTAAATCCAACACGGTTTGTGCTAGCTTCTTGAAACTTGATACAGTAAAGTAGTTTCACGTTCTATCTCTATATTTTGTTTCCTCTTGCTGTAGCCCTAAGCAGTGACTGGCGAGAACCACTTTCATGGAGAGGGGTTGCCAAGCTTCCAAAAATTACGAATCTCCAGAAATCTCAGCAAATATTTTTTCACCCACACTGGATGATACTTTCAGGTAATGATCAGTACACTAAGGCGACTTGGTTCCCGAAAGTTCGTTCTTCTATGTTGAAGCATTCATTTCCAGTAACAGTTTGAATTTTTAGGTTTCACTCTGTTTTCTCCTATATTGATACATGTATTTGGAACTCTAAATCCAACACGGTTTGTGCTAGCTTCTTGAAACTTGATACAGTAAAGTAGTTTCACGTTCTATCTCTATGTTTTGTTTCCTCTTGCTGTAGCCCTAAGCAGTGACTGGCGAGAACCACTTTCATGGAGAGGGGTTGCCAAGCTTCCAAAAATTACGAATCTCCAGAAATCTCAGCAAATATTTTTTCACCCAAACTGGATGATACTTTCAGGTAATGATCAGTACAGTAAGGCGACTTGGTTCTCCAAATTTCGTTCTTCTATGTTGAAGCGTTCATTTCCAGTAACAGTTTGAATTTTTAGGTTTCACTCTGTTTTCTCCTATATTGATACATGTATTTGGAACTCTAAATCCAACACGGTTTGTGCTAGCTTCTTGAAACTTAATACAGTAAAGTAGTTTCACGTTCTATCTCTATGTTTTGTTTCCTCTTGCTGTAGCCCTAAGCAGTGACTGGCGAGAACCACTTTCATGGAGAGGAGTTGCCAAGCTTCCAAAAGTTACGAATCTCCAGAAATCTCAGCAAATATTTTTTCACCCAAACTGGATGATACTTTCAGGTAATGATCAGTACACTAAGGCGACTTGGTTCCCCAAATGTCGTTCTTCTATGTTGAAGCGTTCATTTCCTGTAACAGTTTGAATTTTTAGGTTTCACTCTGTTTTCTCCTATATTGATACATGTATTTGGAACTATAAATCCAACACGGTTTGTGCTAGCTTCTTGAAACTTGACACAGTAAAGTAGTTTCACGTTCTATCTCTATGTTTTGTTTCCTCTTGATGTAGCCCTAAGCAGTGACTGGCGAGAAACACTTTCATGGAAAGGGGTTGCCAAGCTTCCAAAAATTACGAATCTCCAGAAATCTCAGCAAATATTTTTTCACCCAAACTGGATGATACTTTCAGGTAATGATCAGTACACGAAGGCGACTTGGTTCCCCAAATGTCATTCTTCTATGTTGAAGCGTTCATTTCCTGTAACAGTTTGAATTTTTAGGTTTCACTCTGTTTTCTCCTATATTGATAGATGTATTTGGAACTCTAAATCCAACACGGTTTGTGCTAGCTTCATGAAACTTGACACAGTAAAGTATTTTCACGTTCTGTCTCTATGTTTTGTTTCCTCTTGCTGTAGCCCTAAGCAGTGACTGGCGAGAAACACTTTCATGGAAAGGGGTTGCCAAGCTTCCAAAAGTTACGAATCTCCAGAAATCTCAGCAAATATTTTTTCACCCAAACTGGATGATACTTTCAGGTAATGATCAGTACACTAAGGCGACTTGGTTCCCCAAATGTCGTTCTTCTATGTTGATGCGTTCATTTCCTGTAACAGTTTGAATTTTTAGGTTTCACTCGGTTTTCTCCTATATTGATAGACGTATTTGGAACTCTAAATCCAACACGGTTTGTGCTAGCTTCTTGAAACTTGACACAGTAAAGTACTTTCACATTCTATCTCTATGTTTTGTTTCCTCTTGATGTAGCCCTAAGCAGTGACTGGCGAGAAACACTTTCATGGAAAGGGGTTGCCAAGCTTCCAAAAATTACGAATCTCCAGAAATCTCAGCAAATATTTTTTCACCCAAACTGGATGATACTTTCAGGTAATGATCAGTACACTAAGGCGACTTGGTTCCCCAAAGTTCGTTCTTCTATGTTGAAGCGTTCATTTCCAGTAACAGTTTGAATTTTTAGGTTTCACTCTGTTTTCTCCTATATTGATACATGTATTTGGAACTCTAAATCCAACACGGTTTGTGCTAGCTTCTTGAAACTTGATACAGTAAAGTAGTTTCACGTTCTATCTCTATGTTTTGTTTCCTCTTGCTGTAGCCCTAAGCAGTGACTGGCGAGAACCACTTTCATGGAGAGGGGTTGCCAAGCTTCCAAAAATTACGAATCTCCAGAAATCTCAGCAAATATTTTTTCACCCAAACTGGATGATACTTTCAGGTAATGATCAGTACAGTAAGGCGACTTGGTTCTCCAAATTTCGTTCTTCTATGTTGAAGCGTTCATTTCCAGTAACAGTTTGAATTTTTAGGTTTCACTCTGTTTTCTCCTATATTGATACATGTATTTGGAACTCTAAATCCAACACGGTTTGTGCTAGCTTCTTGAAACTTAATACAGTAAAGTAGTTTCACGTTCTATCTCTATGTTTTGTTTCCTCTTGCTGTAGCCCTAAGCAGTGACTGGCGAGAACCACTTTCATGGAGAGGAGTTGCCAAGCTTCCAAAAGTTACGAATCTCCAGAAATCTCAGCAAATATTTTTTCACCCAAACTGGATGATACTTTCAGGTAATGATCAGTACACTAAGGCGACTTGGTTCCCCAAATGTCGTTCTTCTATGTTGAAGCGTTCATTTCCTGTAACAGTTTGAATTTTTAGGTTTCACTCTGTTTTCTCCTATATTGATACATGTATTTGGAACTATAAATCCAACACGGTTTGTGCTAGCTTCTTGAAACTTGACACAGTAAAGTAGTTTCACGTTCTATCTCTATGTTTTGTTTCCTCTTGATGTAGCCCTAAGCAGTGACTGGCGAGAAACACTTTCATGGAAAGGGGTTGCCAAGCTTCCAAAAATTACGAATCTCCAGAAATCTCAGCAAATATTTTTTCACCCAAACTGGATGATACTTTCAGGTAATGATCAGTACACGAAGGCGACTTGGTTCCCCAAATGTCATTCTTCTATGTTGAAGCGTTCATTTCCTGTAACAGTTTGAATTTTTAGGTTTCACTCTGTTTTCTCCTATATTGATAGATGTATTTGGAACTCTAAATCCAACACGGTTTGTGCTAGCTTCATGAAACTTGACACAGTAAAGTATTTTCACGTTCTGTCTCTATGTTTTGTTTCCTCTTGCTGTAGCCCTAAGCAGTGACTGGCGAGAAACACTTTCATGGAAAGGGGTTGCCAAGCTTCCAAAAGTTACGAATCTCCAGAAATCTCAGCAAATATTTTTTCACCCAAACTGGATGATACTTTCAGGTAATGATCAGTACACTAAGGCGACTTGGTTCCCCAAATGTCGTTCTTCTATGTTGATGCGTTCATTTCCTGTAACAGTTTGAATTTTTAGGTTTCACTCGGTTTTCTCCTATATTGATAGACGTATTTGGAACTCTAAATCCAACACGGTTTGTGCTAGCTTCTTGAAACTTGACACAGTAAAGTACTTTCACATTCTATCTCTATGTTTTGTTTCCTCTTGATGTAGCCCTAAGCAGTGACTGGCGAGAAACACTTTCATGGAAAGGGGTTGCCAAGCTTCCAAAAATTACGAATCTCCAGAAATCTCAGCAAATATTTTTTCACCCAAACTGGATGATACTTTCAGGTAATGATCAGTACACTAAGGCGACTTGGTTCCCCAAAGTTCGTTCTTCTATGTTGAAGCGTTCATTTCCAGTAACAGTTTGAATTTTTAGGTTTCACTCTGTTTTCTCCTATATTGATACATGTATTTGGAACTCTAAATCCAACACGGTTTGTGCTAGCTTCTTGAAACTTGATACAGTAAAGTAGTTTCACGTTCTATCTCTATGTTTTGTTTCCTCTTGCTGTAGCCCTAAGCAGTGACTGGCGAGAACCACTTTCATGGAGAGGGGTTGCCAAGCTTCCAAAAATTACGAATCTCCAGAAATCTCAGCAAATATTTTTTCACCCAAACTGGATGATACTTTCAGGTAATGATCAGTACAGTAAGGCGACTTGGTTCTCCAAATTTCGTTCTTCTATGTTGAAGCGTTCATTTCCAGTAACAGTTTGAATTTTTAGGTTTCACTCTGTTTTCTCCTATATTGATACATGTATTTGGAACTCTAAATCCAACACGGTTTGTGCTAGCTTCTTGAAACTTGACACAGTAAAGTAGTTTCACGTTCTATCTCTATGTTTTGTTTCCTCTTGCTGTAACCCTAAGCAGTGACTGGCGAGAACCACTTTCATGGAGAGGGGTTGCCAAGCTTCCAAAAATTACGAATCTCCAGAAATCTCAGCAAATATTTTTTCACCCAAACTGGATGATACTTTCGGGTAATGATCAGTACACGAAGGCGACTTGGTTCCCCAAATGTCGTTCTTCTATGTTGAAGCGTTCATTTCCTGTAACAGTTTGAATTTTTAGGTTTCACTCTGTTTTCTCCTATATTGATACATGTATTTGGAACTCTAAATCCAACACGGTTTGTGCTAGCTTCTTGAAACTTAATACAGTAAAGTAGTTTCACGTTCTATCTCTATGTTTTGTTTCCTCTTGCTGTAGCCCTAAGCAGTGACTGGCGAGAACCACTTTCATGGAGAGGAGTTGCCAAGCTTCCAAAAGTTACGAATCTCCAGAAATCTCAGCAAATATTTTTTCACCCAAACTGGATGATACTTTCAGGTAATGATCAGTACACTAAGGCGACTTGGTTCCCCAAATGTCGTTCTTCTATGTTGAAGCGTTCATTTCCTGTAACAGTTTGAATTTTTAGGTTTCACTCTGTTTTCTCCTATATTGATACATGTATTTGGAACTATAAATCCAACACGGTTTGTGCTAGCTTCTTGAAACTTGACACAGTAAAGTAGTTTCACGTTCTATCTCTATGTTTTGTTTCCTCTTGATGTAGCCCTAAGCAGTGACTGGCGAGAAACACTTTCATGGAAAGGGGTTGCCAAGCTTCCAAAAATTACGAATCTCCAGAAATCCCAGCAAATATTTTTTCACCCAAACTGGATGATACTTTCAGGTAATGATCAGTACACGAAGGCGACTTGGTTCCCCAAATGTCATTCTTCTATGTTGAAGCGTTCATTTCCTGTAACAGTTTGAATTTTTAGGTTTCACTCTGTTTTCTCCTATATTGATAGATGTATTTGGAACTCTAAATCCAACACGGTTTGTGCTAGCTTCATGAAACTTGACACAGTAAAGTATTTTCACGTTCTGTCTCTATGTTTTGTTTCCTCTTGCTGTAGCCCTAAGCAGTGACTGGTGAGAAACACTTTCATGGAAAGGGGTTGCCAAGCTTCCAAAAGTTACGAATCTCCAGAAAACTCAGCAAATATTTTTTCACCCAAACTGGATGATACTTTCAGGTAATGATCAGTACACTAAGGCGACTTGGTTCCCCAAATGTCGTTCTTCTATGTTGAAGCGTTCATTTCCTGTAACAGTTTGAATTTTTAGGTTTCACTCGGTTTTCTCCTATATTGATAGACGTATTTGGAACTCTAAATCCAACACGGTTTGTGCTAGCTTCTTGAAACTTGACACAGTAAAGTACTTTCACATTCTATCTCTATGTTTTGTTTCCTCTTGATGTAGCCCTAAGCAGTGACTGGCGAGAAACACTTTCATGGAAAGGGGTTGCCAAGCTTCCAAAAATTACGAATCTCCAGAAATCTCAGCAAATATTTTTTCACCCAAACTGGATGATACTTTCAGGTAATGATCAGTACACTAAGGCGACTTGGTTCCCCAAAGTTCGTTCTTCTATGTTGAAGCGTTCATTTCCAGTAACAGTTTCAATTTTTAGGTTTCACTCTGTTTTCTCCTATATTGATACATGTATTTGGAACTCTAAATCCAACACAGTTTGTGCTAGCTTCTTGAAACTTGATACAGTAAAGTAGTTTCACGTTCTATCTCTATGTTTTGTTTCCTCTTGCTGTAGCCCTAAGCAGTGACTGGCGAGAACCACTTTCATGGAGAGGGGTTGCCAATCTTCCAAAAATTACGAATCTCCAGAAATCTCAGCAAATATTTTTTCACCCACACTGGATGATACTTTCAGGTAATGATCAGTACACGAAGGCGACTTGGTTACCCAAATTTCGTTCTTCTATGTTGAAGCGTTCATTTCCAGTAACAGTTTGAATTTTTAGGTTTCACTCTGTTTTCTCCTATATTGATACATGTATTTGGAACTCTAAAACCAACACGGTTTGTGCTAGCTTCTTGAAACTTGATACAGTAAAGTAGTTTCACGTTCTATCTCTATATTTTGTTTCCTCTTGCTGTAGCCCTAAGCAGTGACTGGCGAGAACCACTTTCATGGAGAGGGGTTGCCAAGCTTCCAAAAATTACGAATCTCCAGAAATCTCAGCAAATATTTTTTCACCCACACTGGATGATACTTTCAGGTAATGATCAGTACACTAAGGCGACTTGGTTCCCGAAAGTTCGTTCTTCTATGTTGAAGCGTTCATTTCCAGTAACAGTTTGAATTTTTAGGTTTCACTCTGTTTTCTCCTATATTGATACATGTATTTGGAACTCTAAATCCAACACGGTTTGTGCTAGCTTCTTGAAACTTGATACAGTAAAGTAGTTTCACGTTCTATCTCTATGTTTTGTTTCCTCTTGCTGTAGCCCTAAGCAGTGACTGGCGAGAACCACTTTCATGGAGAGGGGTTGCCAAGCTTCCAAAAATACGAATCTCCAGAAATCTCAGCAAATATTTTTTCACCCAAACTGGATGATACTTTCAGGTAATGATCAGTACAGTAAGGCGACTTGGTTCTCCAAATTTCGTTCTTCTATGTTGAAGCGTTCATTTCCAGTAACAGTTTGAATTTTTAGGTTTCACTCTGTTTTCTCCTATATTGATACATGTATTTGGAACTCTAAATCCAACACGGTTTGTGCTAGCTTCTTGAAACTTGACACAGTAAAGTAGTTTCACGTTCTATCTCTATGTTTTGTTTCCTCTTGCTGTAACCCTAAGCAGTGACTGGCGAGAACCACTTTCATGGAGAGGGGTTGCCAAGCTTCCAAAAATTACGAATCTCCAGAAATCTCAGCAAATATTTTTTCACCCAAACTGGATGATACTTTCGGGTAATGATCAGTACACGAAGGCGACTTGGTTCCCCAAATGTCGTTCTTCTATGTTGAAGCGTTCATTTCCTGTAACAGTTTGAATTTTTAGGTTTCACTCTGTTGTCTCCTATATTGATACATGTATTTGGAACTCTAAATCCAACACGGTTTGTGCTAGCTTCTTGAAACTTAATACAGTAAAGTAGTTTCACGTTCTATCTCTATGTTTTGTTTCCTCTTGCTGTAGCCCTAAGCAGTGACTGGCGAGAACCACTTTCATGGAGAGGAGTTGCCAAGCTTCCAAAAGTTACGAATCTCCAGAAATCTCAGCAAATATTTTTTCACCCAAACTGGATGATACTTTCAGGTAATGATCAGTACACTAAGGCGACTTGGTTCCCCAAATGTCGTTCTTCTATGTTGAAGCGTTCATTTCCTGTAACAGTTTGAATTTTTAGGTTTCACTCTGTTTTCTCCTATATTGATACATGTATTTGGAACTATAAATCCAACACGGTTTGTGCTACCTTCTTGAAACTTGACACAGTAAAGTAGTTTCACGTTCTATCTCTATGTTTTGTTTCCTCTTGATGTAGCCCTAAGCAGTGACTGGCGAGAAACACTTTCATGGAAAGGGGTTGCCAAGCTTCCAAAAATTACGAATCTCCAGAAATCTCAGCAAATATTTTTTCACCCAAACTGGATGATACTTTCAGGTAATGATCAGTACACGAAGGCGACTTGGTTCCCCAAATGTCATTCTTCTATGTTGAAGCGTTCATTTCCTGTAACAGTTTGAATTTTTAGGTTTCACTCTGTTTTCTCCTATATTGATAGATGTATTTGGAACTCTAAATCCAACACGGTTTGTGCTAGCTTCATGAAACTTGACACAGTAAAGTATTTTCACGTTCTGTCTCTATGTTTTGTTTCCTCTTGCTGTAGCCCTAAGCAGTGACTGGCGAGAAACACTTTCATGGAAAGGGGTTGCCAAGCTTCCAAAAGTTACGAATCTCCAGAAATCTCAGCAAATATTTTTTCACCCAAACTGGATGATACTTTCAGGTAATGATCAGTACACTAAGGCGACTTGGTTCCCCAAATGTCGTTCTTCTATGTTGAAGCGTTCATTTCCTGTAACAGTTTGAATTTTTAGGTTTCACTCTCTTTTCTCCTATATTGATACATGTATTTGGAACTCTAAATCCAACACGGTTTGTGCTAGCTTCTTGAAACTTGACACAGTAAAGTAGTTTCACGTTCTATCTCTATGTTTTGTTTCCTCTTGATGTAGCCCTAAGCAGTGACTGGCGAGAAACAATTTCATGGAAAGGGGTTGCCAAGCTTCCAAAAATTACGAGTCTCCAGAAATCTCAGCAAATATTTTTTCACCCACACTGGATGATACTTTCAGGTAATGATCAGTACACTAAGGCGACTTGGTTCCCCAAAGTTCGTTCTTCTATGTTGAAGCGTTCATTTCCTGTAAAAGTTTGAATTTTTAGGTTTCACTCTGTTTTCTCCTATATTGATACATGTATTTGGAACTCTAAATCCAACACGGTTTGTGCTAGCTTCTTGAAACTTGATACAGTAAAGTAGTTTCACGTTCTATCTCTATGTTTTGTTTCCTCTTGATGTAGCCCTAAGCAGTGACTGGCGAGAACCACCTTCATAGAGAGGGGTTGCCAAGCTTCCAAAAATTACGAATCTCCAGAAATCTCAGCAAATATTTTTTCACCCAAACTGGATGATACTTTCAGGTAATGATCAGTACACGAAGGCGACTTGGTTCCCCAAATGTCGTTCTTCTATGTTGAAGCGTTCATTTCCTGTAACAGTTTGAATTTTTAGGTTTCACTCTGTTTTCTCCTATATTGATACATGTATTTGGAACTCTAAATCCAACACGGTTTGTGCTAGCTTCTTGAAACTTGATACAGTAAAGTAGTTTCAAGTTCTATCTCTATGTTTTGTTTCCTCTTGCTGTAGCCCTAAGCAGTGACTGGCGAGAACCACTTTCATGGAGAGGAGTTGCCAAGCTTCCAAAAATTACGAATCTCCAGAAATCTCAGCAAATATTTTTTCACCCAAACTGGATGATACTTTCAGGTAATGATCAGTACACGAAGGTGACTTGGTTCCCCAAATGTCGTTCTTCTATGTTGAAGCGTTCATTTCCAGTAACACTTTGAATTTTTAGGTTTCACTCTGTTTTCTCCTATATTGATAGATGTATTTGGAACTCTAAATCCAACACGGTTTGTGCTAGCTTCATGAAACTTGACAAAGTAAAGTAGTTTCACATTCTGTCTCTATATTCTGTTTCCTCTTGATGTAGCCCTAAGCAGTGACTGGTGAGAAACACTTTCATGGAAAAAGGTTGCAAGCTTCCAAAAGTTACGAATCTCCAGAAATCTCAGCAAATATTTTTTCACCAAAACTGGATGATACTTTCAGGTAATGATCAGTACACGAAGGCGACTTGGTTCCCCAAATTTCGTTCTTCTATGTTGAAGCGTTCATTTCCAGTAACAGTTTGAATTTTTAGGTTTCACTCTGTTTTCTCCTATATTGATACATGTATTTGGAACTCTAAATCCAACACGGTTTGTGCTAGCTTCTTGAAACTTGATACAGTAAAGTAGTTTCACGTTCTATCTCTATGTTTTGTTTCCTCTTGCTGTAGCCCTAAGCAGTGACTGGCGAGAACCACTTTCATGGAGAGGGGTTGCCAAGCTTCCAAAAATTATGAATCTCCAGAAATCTCGGCAAATATTTTTTCACCCACACTGGATGATACTTTCAGGTAATGATCAGTACACTAAGGCGACTTGGTTCCCCAAAGTTCGTTCTTCTATGTTGAAGCGTTCATTTCCAGTAACAGTTTGAATTTTTAGGTTTCACTCTGTTTTCTCCTATATTGATAGACGTATTTGGAACTCTAAATCCAACACGGTTTGTGCTAGTTTCTTGAAACTTGACACAGTAAAGTACTTTCACGTTCTATCTCTATGTTTTGTTTCCTCTTGATGTAGCCCTAAGCAGTGACTGGCGAGAAACACTTTCATGGAAAGGGGTTGCCAAGCTTCCAAAAATTACGAATCTCCAGAAATCTCAGCAAATATTTTTTCACCCAAACTGGATGATACTTTCAGGTAATGATCAGTACACTAAGGCGACTTGGTTCCCCAAATGTTGTTCTTCTATGTTGAAGCGTTCATTTCCTGTAACAGTTTGAATTTTTAGGTTTCACTCTGTTTTCTCCTATATTGATACATGTATTTGGAACTCTAAATCCAACACGGTTTGTGCTAGCTTCTTGAAACTTGACACAGTAAAGTAGTTTCACGTTCTATCTCTATGTTTTGTTTCCTCTTGATGTAGCCCTAAGCAGTGACTGGCGAGAAACACTTTCATGGAAAGGGGTTGCCAAGCTTCCAAAAATTACGAGTCTCCAGAAATCTCAGCAAATATTTTTTCACCCAAACTGGATGATACTTTCCGGTAATGATCAGTACACGAAGGCGACTTGGTTCCCCAAATGTCGTTCTTCTATGTTGAAGCGTTCATTTCCTGTAACAGTTTGAATTTTTAGGTTTCACTCTGTTTTCTCCTATATTGATACATGTATTTGGAACTCTAAATCCAACACGGTTTGTGCTAGCTTCTTGAAACTTGATACAGTAAAGTAGTTTCACGTTCTATCTCTATGTTTTGTTTCCTCTTGATGTAGCCCTAAGCAGTGACTGGCGAGAACCACCTTCATAGAGAGGGGTTGCCAAGCTTCCAAAAATTACGAATCTCCAGAAATCTCAGCAAATATTTTTTCACCCAAACTGGATGATACTTTCAGGTAATGATCAGTACACGAAGGCGACTTGGTTCCCCAAATGTCGTTCTTCTATGTTGAAGCGTTCATTTCCTGTAACAGTTTGAATTTTTAGGTTTCACTCTGTTTTCTCCTATATTGATACATGTATTTGGAACTCTAAATCCAACACGGTTTGTGCTAGCTTCTTGAAACTTGATACAGTAAAGTAGTTTCACGTTCTATCTCTATGTTTTGTTTCCTCTTGCTGTAGCCCTAAGCAGTGACTGGCGAGAACCACTTTCATGGAGAGGAGTTGCCAAGCTTCCAAAAATTATGAATCTCCAGAAATCTCAGCAAATATTTTTTCACCCAAACTGGATGATACTTTCAGGTAATGATCAGTACACAAAGGTGACTTGGTTCCCCAAATGTCGTTCTTCTATGTTGAAGCGTTCATTTCCAGTAACACTTTGAATTTTTAGGTTTCACTCTGTTTTCTCCTATATTGATAGATGTATTTGGAACTCTAAATCCAACACGGTTTGTGCTAGCTTCATGAAACTTGACAAAGTAAAGTAGTTTCACGTTCTGTCTCTATATTCTGTTTCCTCTTGATGTAGCCCTAAGCAGTGACTGGTGAGAAACACTTTCATGGAAAAAGGTTGCAAGCTTCCAAAAGTTACGAATCTCCAGAAATCTCAGCAAATATTTTTTCACCAAAACTGGATGATACTTTCAGGTAATGATCAGTACACGAAGGCGACTTGGTTCCCCAAATTTCGTTCTTCTATGTTGAAGCGTTCATTTCCAGTAACAGTTTGAATTTTTAGGTTTCACTCTGTTTTCTCCTATATTGATACATGTATTTGGAACTCTAAATCCAACACGGTTTGTGCTAGCTTCTTGAAACTTGATACAGTAAAGTAGTTTCACGTTCTATCTCTATGTTTTGTTTCCTCTTGCTGTACCCCTAAGCAGTGACTGGCGAGAACCACTTTCATGGAGAGGGGTTGCCAAGCTTCCAAAAATTACGAATCTCCAGAAATCTCAGCAAATATTTTTTCAACCACACTGGATGATACTTTCAGGTAATGATCAGTACAGTAAGGCGACTTGGTTCCCCAAAGTTCGTTCTTCTATGTTGAAGCGTTCATTTCCTGTAACAGTTTGAATTTTTAGGTTTCACTCTGTTTTCTCCTATATTGATACATGTATTTGGAACTCTAAATCCAACACGGTTTGTGCTAGCTTCTTGAAACTTGACACAGTAAAGTAGTTTCACGTTCTATCTCTATGTTTTCTTTCCTCTTGCTGTAGCCCTAAGCAGTGACTGGCGAGAACCACTTTCATGGAGAGGGGTTGCCAAGCTTCCAAAAATTACGAATCTCCAGAAATCTCAGCAAATATTTTTTCACCCAAACTGGATGATACTTTCAGGTAATGATCAGTACACGAAGGCGACTTGGTTCCCCAAATGTCGTTCTTCTATGTTGAAGCGTTCATTTCTTGTAACAGTTTGAATTTTTAGGTTTCACTCTGTTTTCTCCTATATTGATACATGTATTTGGAACTCTAAATCCAACACGGTTTGTGCTAGCTTCTTGAAACTTGATACAGTAAAGTAGTTTCACGTTCTATCTCTATGTTTTGTTTCCTCTTGCTGTAGCCCTAAGCAGTGACTGGCGAGAACCACTTTCATGGAGAGGTGTTGCCAAGCTTCCAAAAATTACGAATCTCCAGAAATCTCAGCAAATATTTTTTCACCCAAACTGGATGATACTTTCAGGTAATGATCAGTACAGTAAGGCGACTTGGTTCTCCAAATTTCGTTCTTCTATGTTGAAGCGTTCATTTCCAGTAACAGTTTGAATTTTTAGGTTTCACTCTGTTTTCTCCTATATTGATAGATGTATTTGGAACTCTAAATCCAACACGGTTTTTGCTAGCTTCATGAAACTTGACACAGTAAAGTATTTTCACGTTCTGTCTCTATGTTTTGTTTCCTCTTGCTGTAGCCCTAAGCAGTGACTGGCGAGAAACACTTTCATGGAAAGGGGTGGCCAAGCTTCCAAAAGTTACGAATCTCCAGAAATCTCAGCAAATATTTTTTCACCCAAACTGGATGATACTTTCAGGTAATGATCAGTACACTAAGGCGACTTGGTTCCCCAAATGTCGTTCTTCTATGTTGAAGCATTCATTTCCTGTAACAGTTTGAATTTTTAGGTTTCACTCTGTTTTCTCCTATATTGATACATGTATTTGGAACTCTAAATCCAACACGGTTTGTGCTAGCTTCTTGAAACTTGACACAGTAAAGTAGTTTCACGTTCTATCTCTATGTTTTCTTTCCTCTTGATGTAGCCCTAAGCAGTGACTGGCGAGAAACACTTTCATGGAAAGGGGTTGCCAAGCTTCCAAAAATTACGAATCTCCAGAAATCTCAGCAAATATTTTTTCACCCAAACTGGATGATACTTTCAGGTAATGATCAGTACACGAAGGCGACTTGGTTCCCCAAATGTCGTTCTTCTATGTTGAAGCGTTCATTTCATGTAACAGTTTGAATTTTTAGGTTTCACTCTGTTTTCTCCTATATTGATACATGTATTTGGAACTCTAAATCTAACATGGTTTGTGCTAGCTTCTTGAAACTTGATACAGTAAAGTAGTTTCACGTTCTATCTCTATGTTTTTTTTTTCCTCTTGCTGTAGCCCTAAGCAGTGACTGGCGAGAACCACTTTCATGGAGAGGGGTTGCCAAGCTTCCAAAAATTACGAATCTCCAGAAATCTCAGCAAATATTTTTTCACCTAAACTGGATGATACTTTCAGGTAATGATCAGTACACGAAGGCGACTTGGTTCCCCAAATGTCGTTCTTCTATGTTGAAGCGTTCATTTCCAGTAACACTTTGAATTTTTAGGTTTCACTCTGTTTTCTCCTATATTGATAGATGTATTTGGAACTCTAAATCCAACACGGTTTGTGCTAGCTTCATGAAACTTGACAAAGTAAAGTAGTTTCACGTTCTATCTCTATATTCTGTTTCCTCTTGATGTAGCCCTAAGCAGTGACTGGTGAGAAACACTTTCATGGAAAAAGGTTGCCAAGCTTCCAAAAGTTACGAATCTCCAGAAATCTCAGCAAATATTTTTTCACCCAAACTGGATGATACTTTCAGGTAATGATCAGTACATGAAGGCGACTTGGTTCCCCAAATTTCGTTCTTCTATGTTGAAGCGTTCATTTCCAGTAACAGTTTGAATTTTTAGGTTTCACTCTGTTTTCTCCTATATTGATACTTGTATTTGGAACTCTAAATCCAACACGGTTTGTGCTAGCTTCTTGAAACTTGATACAGTAAAGTAGTTTCACGTTCTATCTCTATGTTTTGTTTCCTCTTGCTGTAGCCCTAAGCAGTGACTGGCGAGAACCACTTTCATGGAGAGGGGTTGCCAAGCTTCCAAAAATTACGAATCTCCAGAAATCTCAGCAAATATTTTTTCACCCACACTGGATGATACTTTCAGGTAATGATCAGTACACTAAGGCGACTTGGTTCCCCAAAGTTCGTTCTTCTATGTTGAAGCGTTCATTTCCTGTAACAGTTTGAATTTTTAGGTTTCACTCTGTTTTCTCCTATATTGATACATGTATTTGGAACTCTAAATCCAACACGGTTTGTGCTAGCTTCTTGAAACTTGACACAGTAAAGTAGTTTCACGTTCTATCTCTATGTTTTGTTTCCTCTTGCTGTAGCCCTAAGCAGTGACTGGCGAGAACCACTTTCATGGAGAGGGGTTGCCAAGCTTCCAAAAATTACGAATCTCCAGAAATCTCAGCAAATATTTTTTCACCCAAACTGGATGATACTTTCAGGTAATGATCAGTACACGAAGGCGACTTGGTTCCCCAAATGTCGTTCTTCTATGTTGAAGCGTTCATTTCCTGTAACAGTTTGAATTTTTAGCTTTCACTCTGTTTTCTCCTATATTGATACATGTATTTGGAACTCTAAATCCAACACGGTTTGTGCTAGCTTCTTGAAACTTGATACAGTAAGGTAGTTTCACGTTCTATCTCTATGTTTTGTTTCCTCTTGCTGTAGCCCTAAGCAGTGACTGGCTAGAACCACTTTCATGGAGAGGGGTTGCCAAGCTTCCAAAAATTACGAATCTCCAGAAATCTCAGCAAATATTTTTTCACCCAAACTGGATGATACTTTCAGGTAATGATCAGTACAGTAAGGCGACTTGGTTCTCCAAATTTCGTTCTTCTATGTTGAAGCGTTCATTTCCAGTAACAGTTTGAATTTTTAGGTTTCACTCTGTTTTCTCCTATATTGATAGATGTATTTGGAACTCTAAATCCAACACGGTTTGTGCTAGCTTCATGAAACTTGACACAGTAAAGTATTTTCACATTCTGTCTCTATGTTTTGTTTCCTCTTGCTGTAGCCCTAAGCAGTGACTGGCGAGAAACACTTTCATGGAAAGGGGTGGCCAAGCTTCCAAAAGTTACGAATCTCCAGAAATCTCAGCAAATATTTTTTCACCCAAACTGGATGATACTTTCAGGTAATGATCAGTACACTAAGGCGACTTGGTTCCCCAAATGTCGTTCTTCTATGTTGAAGCATTCATTTCCTGTAACAGTTTGAATTTTTAGGTTTCACTCTGTTTTCTCCTATATTGATACATGTATTTGGAACTCTAAATCCAACACGGTTTGTGCTAGCTTCTTGAAACTTGACACAGTAAAGTAGTTTCACGTTCTATCTCTATGTTTTCTTTCCTCTTGATGTAGCCCTAAGCAGTGACTGGCGAGAAACACTTTCATGGAAAGGGGTTGCCAAGCTTCCAAAAATTACGAATCTCCAGAAATCTCAGCAAATATTTTTTCACCCAAACTGGATGATACTTTCAGGTAATGATCAGTACACGAAGGCGACTTGGTTCCCCAAATGTCGTTCTTCTATGTTGAAGCGTTCATTTCCTGTAACAGTTTGAATTTTTAGGTTTCACTCTGTTTTCTCCTATATTGATACATGTATTTGGAACTCTAAATTTAACATGGTTTGTGCTAGCTTCTTGAAACTTGATACAGTAAAGTAGTTTCACGTTCTATCTCTATGTTTTGTGTCCTCTTGCTGTAGCCCTAAGCAGTGACTGGCGAGAACCACTTTCATGGAGAGGGGTTGCCAAGCTTCCAAAAATTACGAATCTCCAGAAATCTCAGCAAATATTTTTTCACCTAAACTGGATGATACTTTCAGGTAATGATCAGTACACGAAGGCGACTTGGTTCCCCAAATGTCGTTCTTCTATGTTGAAGCGTTCATTTCCAGTAACACTTTGAATTTTTAGGTTTCACTCTGTTTTCTCCTATATTGATAGATGTATTTGGAACTCTAAATCCAACACGGTTTGTGCTAGCTTCATGAAACTTGACAAAGTAAAGTAGTTTCACGTTCTATCTCTATATTCTGTTTCCTCTTGATGTAGCCCTAAGCAGTGACTGGTGAGAAACACTTTCATGGAAAAAGGTTGCCAAGCTTCCAAAAGTTACGAATCTCCAGAAATCTCAGCAAATATTTTTTCACCCAAACTGGATGATACTTTCAGGTAATGATCAGTACACGAAGGCGACTTGGTTCCCCAAATTTCGTTCTTCTATGTTGAAGCGTTCATTTCCAGTAACAGTTTGAATTTTTAGGTTTCACTCTGTTTTCTCCTATATTGATACATGTATTTGGAACTCTAAATCCAACACGGTTTGTGCTAGCTTCTTGAAACTTGATACAGTAAAGTAGTTTCACGTTCTATCTCTATATTTTGTTTCCTCTTGCTGTAGCCCTAAGCAGTGACTGGCGAGAACCACTTTCATGGAGAGGGGTTGCCAAGCTTCCAAAAATTACGAATCTCCAGAAATCTCAGCAAATATTTTTTCACCCACACTGGATGATACTTTCAGGTAATGATCAGTACACTAAGGCGACTTGGTTCCCCAAAGTTCGTTCTTCTATGTTGAAGCGTTCATTTCCAGTAACAGTTTGAATTTTTAGGTTTCACTCTGTTTTCTCCTATATTGATACATGTATTTGGAACTCTAAATCCAACACGGTTTGTGCTAGCTTCTTGAAACTTAATACAGTAAAGTAGTTTCACATTCTATCTCTATGCTTTGTTTCCTCTTGCTGTAGCCCTAAGCAGTGACTGGCGAGAACCACTTTCATGGAGAGGGGTTGCCAAGCTTCCAAAAATTACGAATCTCCAGAAATCTCAGCAAATATTTTTTCACCCAAACTGGATGATACTTTCAGGTAATGATCAGTACACGAAGGCGACTTGGTTCCCCAAATGTCGTTCTCCTATGTTGAAGCGTTCATTTCCAGTAACACTTTGAATTTTTAGGTTTCACTCTGTTTTCTCCTATATTGATAGATGTATTTGGAACTATAAATCCAACACGGTTTGTGCTAGCTTCATGAAACTTGACACAGTAAAGTATTTTCACGTTCTGTCTCTATGTTTTGTTTCCTCTTGCTGTAGCCCTAAGCAGTGACTGGCGAGAAACACTTTCATGGAAAGGGGTTGCCAAGCTTCCAAAAATTACGAATCTCCAGAAATCTCAGCAAATATTTTTTCACCCAAACTGGATGATACTTTCAGGTAATGATCAGTACACTAAGGCGACTTGGTTCCCCAAATGTCGTTCTTCTATGTTGATGCGTTCATTTCCAGAAACAGTTTGAATTTTTAGGTTTCACTCTGTTTTCTCCTATATTGATAGACGTATTTGGAACTTTAAATCCAACACGGTTTTGCTAGCTTCTTGAAACTTGACACAGTAAAGTACTTTCACGTTCTATCTCTATGTTTTGTTTCCTCTTGATGTAGCCCTAAGCAGTGACTGGCGAGAAACACTTTCATGGAGAGGGGTTGCCAAGCTTCCAAAAATTACGAATCTCCAGAAATCTCAGCAAATATTTTTTCACCCAAACTGGATGATACTTTCAGGTAATGATCAGTACACTAAGGCGACTTGGTTCCCCAAATGTCGTTCTTCTATGTTGAAGCGTTCATTTCCTGTAACAGTTTGAATTTTTAGGTTTCACTCTGTTTTCTCCTATATTGATACATGTATTTGGAACTCTAAATACAACACGGTTTGTGCTAGCTTCATGAAACTTGACACAGTAAAGTATTTTCACGTTCTGTCTCTATGTTTTGTTTCCTCTTGCTGTAGCCCTAAGCAGTGACTGGCGAGAAACACTTTCATGGAAAGGGGTTGCCAAGCTTCCAAAAGTTACGAATCTCCAGAAATCTCAGCAAATATTTTTTCACCCAAACTGGATGATACTTTCAGGTAATGATCAGTACACGAAGGCGACTTGGTTCCCCAAATGTCGTTCTTCTATGTTGAAGCGTTCATTTCCTGTAACAGTTTGAATTTTTAGGTTTCACTCTGTTTTCTCCTATATTGATACATGTATTTGGATCTCTAAATCCAACACGGTTTGTGCTAGCTTCTTGAAACTTGACACAGTAAAGTAGTTTCACGTTCTATCTCTATGTTTTGTTTCCTCTTGATGTAGCCCTAAGCAGTGACTGGCGAGAAACACTTTCATGGAAAGGGGTTGCCAAGCTTCCAAAAATTACGAATCTCCAGAAATCTCAGTAAATATTTTTTCACCCAAACTGGATGATACTTTCAGGTAATGATCAGTACACTAAGGCGACTTGGTTCCCCAAAGTTCGTTCTTCTATGTTGAAGCGTTCATTTCCAGTAACAGTTTCAATTTTTAGGTTTCACTCTGTTTTCTCCTATATTGATACATGTATTTGGAACTCTAAATCCAACACGGTTTGTGCTAGCTTCTTGAAACTTGATACAGTAAAGTAGTTTCACGTTCTATCTCTATGGTTTGTTTCCTCTTGCTGTAGCCCTAAGTAGTGACTGGCGAGAAACACTTTCATGGAAAGGGGTTGCCAAGCTTCCAAAAATTACGAATATCCAGAAATCTCAGCAAATATTTTTTCACCCAAACTGGATGATACTTTCAGGTAATGATCAGTACACTAAGCCCACTTGGTTCCCCAAATGTCGTTCTTCTATGTTGAAGCGTTCATTTCCAGTAACACTTTGAATTTTTAGGTTTCACTCTGTTTTCTCCTATATTGATAGATGTATTTGGAACTCTAAATCCAACACGGTTTGTGCTAGCTTCATGAAACTTGACACAGTAAAGTATTTTCACGTTCTGTCTCTATGTTTTGTTTCCTCTTGCTGTAGCCCTAAGCAGTGACTGGCGAGAAACACTTTCATGGAAAGGGGTTGCCAAGCTTCCAAAAGTTACGAATCTCCAGAAATCTCAGCAAATATTTTTTCAAACAAACTGGATGATACTTTCAGGTAATGATCAGTACACTAAGGCGACTTGGTTCCCTAAATGTCGTTCTTCTATGTTGAAGCGTTCATTTCCAGAAACAGTTTGAATTTTTAGGTTTCACTCTGTTTTCTCCTATATTGATAGACGTATTTGGAACTCTAAATCCAACACGGTTTGTGCTAGTTTCTTGAAACTTGACACAGTAAAGTACTTTCACGTTCTATCTCTATGTTTTGTTTCCTCTTGATGTAGCCCTAAGCAGTGACTGGCGAGAAACACTTTCATGGAAAGGGGTTGCCAAGCTTCCAAAAATTACGAATCTCCAGAAATCTCAGCAAATATTTTTTCACCCAAACTGGATGATACTTTCAGGTAATGATCAGTACACTAAGGCGACTTGGTTCCCCAAATGTCGTTCTTCTATGTTGAAGCGTTCATTTCCTGTAACAGTTTGAATTTTTAGGTTTCACTCTGTTTTCTCCTATATTGATACATGTATTTGGAACTCTAAATCCAACACGGTTTGTGCTAGCTTCTTGAAACTTGACACAGTAAAGTAGTTTCACGTTCTATCTCTATGTTTTGTTTCCTCTTGATGTAGCCCTAAGCAGTGACTGGCTAGAAACACTTTCATGGAAAGGGGTTGCCAAGCTTCCAAAAATTACGAATCTCCAGAAATCTCAGCAAATATTTTTTCACCCAAACTGGATGATACTTTCAGGTAATGATCAGTACACGAAGGCGACTTGGTTCCCCAAATGTCGTTCTTCTATGTTGAAGCGTTCATTTCCTGTAACAGTTTGAATTTTTAGGTTTCACTCTGTTTTCTCCTATATTGATAGATGTATTGGGAACTCTAAATCCAACACGGTTTGTGCTAGCTTCATGAAACTTGACACAGTAAAGTATTTTCACGTTCTGTCTCTATGTTTTGTTTCCTCTTGCTGTAGCCCTAAGCAGTGACTGGCGAGAAACACTTTCATGGAAAGGGGTTGCCAAGCTTCCAAAAGTTACGAATCTCCAGAAATCTCAGCAAATATTTTTTCACCCAAACTGGATGATACTTTCAGGTAATGATCAGTACACTAAGGCGACTTGGTTCCCCAAACGTCGTTCTTCTATGTTGAAGCGTTCATTTCCTGTAACAGTTTGAATTTTTAGGTTTCACTCTGTTTTCTCCTATATTGATACATGTATTTGGAACTCTAAATCCAACACGGTTTGTGCTAGCTTCTTGAAACTTGACACAGTAAAGTAGTTTCACGTTCTATCTCTATGTTTTGTTTCCTCTTGCTGTAGCCCTAAGCAGTGACTGGCGAGAAACACTTTCATGGAAAGGGGTTGCCAAGCTTCCAAAAATTACGAGTCTCCAGAAATCTCAGCAAATATTTTTTCACCCAAACTGGATGATACTTTCCGGTAATGATCAGTACACGAAGGCGACTTGGTTCCCCAAATGTCGTTCTTCTATGTTGAAGCGTTCATTTCCTGTAACAGTTTGAATTTTTAGGTTTCACTCTGTTTTCTCCTATATTGATACATGTATTTGGAACTCTAAATCCAACACGGTTTGTGCTAGCTTCTTGAAACTTGATACAGTAAAGTAGTTTCACGTTCTATCTCTATGTTTTGTTTCCTCTTGCTGTAGCCCTAAGCAGTGACTGGCGAGAACCACCTTCATAGAGAGGGGTTGCCAAGCTTCCAAAAATTACGAATCTCCAGAAATCTCAGCAAATATTTTTTCACCCAAACTGGATGATACTTTCAGGTAATGATCAGTACACGAAGGCGACTTGGTTCCCCAAATGTCGTTCTTCTATGTTGAAGCGTTCATTTCCTGTAACAGTTTGAATTTTTAGGTTTCACTCTGTTTTCTCCTATATTGATACATGTATTTGGAACTCTAAATCCAACACGGTTTGTGCTAGCTTCTTGAAACTTGATACAGTAAAGTAGTTTCACGTTCTATCTCTATGTTTTGTTTCCTCTTGCTGTAGCCCTAAGCAGTGACTGGCGAGAACCACTTTCATGGAGAGGAGTTGCCAAGCTTCCAAAAATTACGAATCTCCAGAAATCTCAGCAAATATTTTTTCACCCAAACTGGATGATACTTTCAGGTAATGATCAGTACACGAAGGTGACTTGGTTCCCCAAATGTCGTTCTTCTATGTTGAAGCGTTCATTTCCAGTAACACTTTGAATTTTTAGGTTTCACTCTGTTTTCTCCTATATTGATAGATGTATTTGGAACTCTAAATCCAACACGGTTTGTGCTAGCTTCATGAAACTTGACAAAGTAAAGTAGTTTCACGTTCTGTCTCTATATTCTGTTTCCTCTTGATGTAGCCCTAAGCAGTGACTGGCGAGAACCACTTTCATGGAAAAAGGTTGCAAGCTTCCAAAAGTTACGAATCTCCAGAAATCTCAGCAAATATTTTTTCACCAAAACTGGATGATACTTTCAGGTAATGATCAGTACACGAAGGCGACTTGGTTCCCCAAATTTCGTTCTTCTATGTTGAAGCGTTCATTTCCAGTAACAGTTTGAATTTTTAGGTTTCACTCTGTTTTCTCCTATATTGATACATGTATTTGGAACTCTAAATCCAACACGGTTTGTGCTAGCTTCTTGAAACTTGATACAGTAAAGTAGTTTCACGTTCTATCTCTATGTTTTGTTTCCTCTTGCTGTAGCCCTAAGCAGTGACTGGCGAGAACCACTTTCATGGAGAGGGGTTGCCAAGCTTCCAAAAATTACGAATCTCCAGAAATCTCAGCAAATATTTTTTCACCCACACTGGATGATACTTTCAGGTAATGATCAGTACACTAAGGCGACTTGGTTCCCCAAAGTTCGTTCTTCTATGTTGAAGCGTTCATTTCCAGTAACAGTTTGAATTTTTAGGTTTCACTCTGTTTTCTCCTATATTGATACATGTATTTGGAACTCTAAATCCAACACGGTTTGTGCTAGCTTCTTGAAACTTGATACAGTAAAGTAGTTTCACGTTCTATCTCTATGTTTTGTTTCCTCTTGCTGTAGCCCTAAGCAGTGACTGGCGAGAACCACTTTCATGGAGAGGGGTTGCCAAGCTTCCAAAAATTACGAATCTCCAGAAATCTCAGCAAATATTTTTTCACCCAAACTGGATGATACTTTCAGGTAATGATCAGTACAGTAAGGCGACTTGGTTCTCCAAATTTCGTTCTTCTATGTTGAAGCGTTCATTTCCAGTAACAGTTTGAATTTTTAGGTTTCACTCTGTTTTCTCCTATATTGATAGATGTATTTGGAACTCTAAATCCACAAGGTTTGTGCTAGCTTCATGAAACTTGACACAGTAAAGTATTTTCACGTTCTGTCTCTATGTTTTGTTTCCTCTTGCTGTAGCCCTAAGCAGTGACTGGCTAGAAACACTTTCATGGAAAGGGGTTGCCAAGCTTCCAAAAGTTACGAATCTCCAGAAATCTCAGCAAATATTTTTTCACCCAAACTGGATGATACTTTCAGGTAATGATCAGTACAC
This sequence comes from Spermophilus citellus, assembly GCF_964194105.1. Lineage (NCBI taxonomy): Eukaryota > Metazoa > Chordata > Mammalia > Rodentia > Sciuridae > Spermophilus > Spermophilus citellus. Next base: position 11,123,440 of record NC_138197.1, on the reverse strand, counting down.
TAAGGCGACTTGGTTCCCCAAATGTCGTTCTTCTATGTTGAAGCGTTCATTTCCTGTAACAGTTTGAATTTTTAGGTTTCACTCTGTTTTCTCCTATATTGATACATGTATTTGGAAGTCTAAATCCAACACGGTTTGTGCTAGCTTCTTGAAACTTGACACAGTAAAGTAGTTTCACGTTCTATCTCTATGTTTTGTTTCCTCTTGATGTAGCCCTAAGCAGTGACTGGCGAGAAACACTTTCATGGAAAGGGGTTGCCAAGCTTCCAAAAATTACGAGTCTCCAGAAATCTCAGCAAATATTTTTTCACCCAAACTGGATGATACTTTCAGGTAATGATCAGTACACGAAGGCGACTTGGTTCCCCAAATGTCGTTCTTCTATGTTGAAGCGTTCATTTCCAGTAACACTTTGAATTTTTAGGTATCACTCTGTTTTCTCCTATATTGATAGATGTATTTGGAACTCTAAATCCAACACGGTTTGTGCTAGCTTCATGAAACTTGACAAAGTAAAGTAGTTTCAGGTTCTATCTCTATATTCTGTTTCCTCTTGATGTAGCCCTAAGCAGTGACTGGCGAGAAACACTTTCATGGATAGGGGTTGCCAAGCTTCCAAAAATTACGAATATCCAGAAATCTCAGCAAATATTTTTTCACCCAAACTGGATGATACTTTCAGGTAATGATCAGTACACTAAGCCCACTTGGTTCCCCAAATGTCGTTCTTCTATGTTGAAGCGTTCATTTCCAGTAACACTTTGAATTTTTAGGTTTCACTCTGTTTTCTCCTATATTGATAGATGTATTTGGAACTCTAAATCCAACACGGTTTGTGCTAGCTTCATGAAACTTGACACAGTAAAGTATTTTCACGTTCTGTCTCTATGTTTTGTTTCCTCTTGCTGTAGCCCTAAGCAGTGACTGGCGAGAAACACTTTCATGGAAAGGGGTTGCCAAGCTTCCAAAAGTTACGAATCTCCAGAAATCTCAGCAAATATTTTTTCAAACAAACTGGATGATACTTTCAGGTAATGATCAGTACACTAAGGCGACTTGGTTCCCTAAATGTCGTTCTTCTATGTTGAAGCGTTCATTTCCAGAAACAGTTTGAATTTTTAGGTTTCACTCTGTTTTCTCCTATATTGATAGACGTATTTGGAACTCTAAATCCAACACGGTTTGTGCTAGTTTCTTGAAACTTGACACAGTAAAGTACTTTCACGTTCTATCTCTATGTTTTGTTTCCTCTTGATGTAGCCCTAAGCAGTGACTGGCGAGAAACACTTTCATGGAAAGGGGTTGCCAAGCTTCCAAAAATTACGAATCTCCAGAAATCTCAGCAAATATTTTTTCACCCAAACTGGATGATACTTTCAGGTAATGATCAGTACACTAAGGCGACTTGGTTCCCCAAATGTCGTTCTTCTATGTTGAAGCGTTCATTTCCTGTAACAGTTTGAATTTTTAGGTTTCACTCTGTTTTCTCCTATATTGATACATGTATTTGGAACTCTAAATCCAACACGGTTTGTGCTAGCTTCTTGAAACTTGACACAGTAAAGTAGTTTCACGTTCTATCTCTATGTTTTGTTTCCTCTTGATGTAGCCCTAAGCAGTGACTGGCTAGAAACACTTTCATGGAAAGGGGTTGCCAAGCTTCCAAAAATTACGAATCTCCAGAAATCTCAGCAAATATTTTTTCACCCAAACTGGATGATACTTTCAGGTAATGATCAGTACACGAAGGCGACTTGGTTCCCCAAATGTCGTTCTTCTATGTTGAAGCGTTCATTTCCTGTAACAGTTTGAATTTTTAGGTTTCACTCTGTTTTCTCCTATATTGATAGATGTATTGGGAACTCTAAATCCAACACGGTTTGTGCTAGCTTCATGAAACTTGACACAGTAAAGTATTTTCACGTTCTGTCTCTATGTTTTTTTCCTCTTGCTGTAGCCCTAAGCAGTGACTGGCGAGAAACACTTTCATGGAAAGGGGTTGCCAAGCTTCCAAAAGTTACGAATCTCCAGAAATCTCAGCAAATATTTTTTCACCCAAACTGGATGATACTTTCAGGTAATGATCAGTACACTAAGGCGACTTGGTTCCCCAAACGTCGTTCTTCTATGTTGAAGCGTTCATTTCCTGTAACAGTTTGAATTTTTAGGTTTCACTCTGTTTTCTCCTATATTGATACATGTATTTGGAACTCTAAATCCAACACGGTTTGTGCTAGCTTCTTGAAACTTGACACAGTAAAGTAGTTTCACGTTCTATCTCTATGTTTTGTTTCCTCTTGCTGTAGCCCTAAGCAGTGACTGGCGAGAAACACTTTCATGGAAAGGGGTTGCCAAGCTTCCAAAAATTACGAGTCTCCAGAAATCTCAGCAAATATTTTTTCACCCAAACTGGATGATACTTTCCGGTAATGATCAGTACACGAAGGCGACTTGGTTCCCCAAATGTCGTTCTTCTATGTTGAAGCGTTCATTTCCTGTAACAGTTTGAATTTTTAGGTTTCACTCTGTTTTCTCCTATATTGATACATGTATTTGGAACTCTAAATCCAACACGGTTTGTGCTAGCTTCTTGAAACTTGATACAGTAAAGTAGTTTCACGTTCTATCTCTATGTTTTGTTTCCTCTTGCTGTAGCCCTAAGCAGTGACTGGCGAGAACCACCTTCATAGAGAGGGGTTGCCAAGCTTCCAAAAATTACGAATCTCCAGAAATCTCAGCAAATATTTTTTCACCCAAACTGGATGATACTTTCAGGTAATGATCAGTACACGAAGGCGACTTGGTTCCCCAAATGTCGTTCTTCTATGTTGAAGCGTTCATTTCCTGTAACAGTTTGAATTTTTAGGTTTCACTCTGTTTTCTCCTATATTGATACATGTATTTGGAACTCTAAATCCAACACGGTTTGTGCTAGCTTCTTGAAACTTGATACAGTAAAGTAGTTTCACGTTCTATCTCTATGTTTTGTTTCCTCTTGCTGTAGCCCTAAGCAGTGACTGGCGAGAACCACTTTCATGGAGAGGAGTTGCCAAGCTTCCAAAAATTACGAATCTCCAGAAATCTCAGCAAATATTTTTTCACCCAAACTGGATGATACTTTCAGGTAATGATCAGTACACTAAGGCGACTTGGTTCCCCAAATGTCGTTCTTCTATGTTGAAGCGTTCATTTCCTGTAACAGTTTGAATTTTTAGGTTTCACTCTGTTTTCTCCTATATTGATACATGTATTTGGAAGTCTAAATCCAACACGGTTTGTGCTAGCTTCTTGAAACTTGACACAGTAAAGTAGTTTCACGTTCTATCTCTATGTTTTGTTTCCTCTTGATGTAGCCCTAAGCAGTGACTGGCGAGAAACACTTTCATGGAAAGGGGTTGCCAAGCTTCCAAAAATTACGAGTCTCCAGAAATCTCAGCAAATATTTTTTCACCCAAACTGGATGATACTTTCAGGTAATGATCAGTACACGAAGGCGACTTGGTTCCCCAAATGTCGTTCTTCTATGTTGAAGCGTTCATTTCCAGTAACACTTTGAATTTTTAGGTATCACTCTGTTTTCTCCTATATTGATAGATGTATTTGGAACTCTAAATCCAACACGGTTTGTGCTAGCTTCATGAAACTTGACAAAGTAAAGTAGTTTCAGGTTCTATCTCTATATTCTGTTTCCTCTTGATGTAGCCCTAAGCAGTGACTGGCGAGAAACACTTTCATGGATAGGGGTTGCCAAGCTTCCAAAAATTACGAATATCCAGAAATCTCAGCAAATATTTTTTCACCCAAACTGGATGATACTTTCAGGTAATGATCAGTACACTAAGCCCACTTGGTTCCCCAAATGTCGTTCTTCTATGTTGAAGCGTTCATTTCCAGTAACACTTTGAATTTTTAGGTTTCACTCTGTTTTCTCCTATATTGATAGATGTATTTGGAACTCTAAATCCAACACGGTTTGTGCTAGCTTCATGAAACTTGACACAGTAAAGTATTTTCACGTTCTGTCTCTATGTTTTGTTTCCTCTTGCTGTAGCCCTAAGCAGTGACTGGCGAGAAACACTTTCATGGAAAGGGGTTGCCAAGCTTCCAAAAGTTACGAATCTCCAGAAATCTCAGCAAATATTTTTTCAAACAAACTGGATGATACTTTCAGGTAATGATCAGTACACTAAGGCGACTTGGTTCCCTAAATGTCGTTCTTCTATGTTGAAGCGTTCATTTCCAGAAACAGTTTGAATTTTTAGGTTTCACTCTGTTTTCTCCTATATTGATAGACGTATTTGGAACTCTAAATCCAACACGGTTTGTGCTAGTTTCTTGAAACTTGACACAGTAAAGTACTTTCACGTTCTATCTCTATGTTTTGTTTCCTCTTGATGTAGCCCTAAGCAGTGACTGGCGAGAAACACTTTCATGGAAAGGGGTTGCCAAGCTTCCAAAAATTACGAATCTCCAGAAATCTCAGCAAATATTTTTTCACCCAAACTGGATGATACTTTCAGGTAATGATCAGTACACTAAGGCGACTTGGTTCCCCAAATGTCGTTCTTCTATGTTGAAGCGTTCATTTCCTGTAACAGTTTGAATTTTTAGGTTTCACTCTGTTTTCTCCTATATTGATACATGTATTTGGAACTCTAAATCCAACACGGTTTGTGCTAGCTTCTTGAAACTTGACACAGTAAAGTAGTTTCACGTTCTATCTCTATGTTTTGTTTCCTCTTGATGTAGCCCTAAGCAGTGACTGGCTAGAAACACTTTCATGGAAAGGGGTTGCCAAGCTTCCAAAAATTACGAATCTCCAGAAATCTCAGCAAATATTTTTTCACCCAAACTGGATGATACTTTCAGGTAATGATCAGTACACGAAGGCGACTTGGTTCCCCAAATGTCGTTCTTCTATGTTGAAGCGTTCATTTCCTGTAACAGTTTGAATTTTTAGGTTTCACTCTGTTTTCTCCTATATTGATAGATGTATTGGGAACTCTAAATCCAACACGGTTTGTGCTAGCTTCATGAAACTTGACACAGTAAAGTATTTTCACGTTCTGTCTCTATGTTTTTTTCCTCTTGCTGTAGCCCTAAGCAGTGACTGGCGAGAAACACTTTCATGGAAAGGGGTTGCCAAGCTTCCAAAAGTTACGAATCTCCAGAAATCTCAGCAAATATTTTTTCACCCAAACTGGATGATACTTTCAGGTAATGATCAGTACACTAAGGCGACTTGGTTCCCCAAACGTCGTTCTTCTATGTTGAAGCGTTCATTTCCTGTAACAGTTTGAATTTTTAGGTTTCACTCTGTTTTCTCCTATATTGATACATGTATTTGGAACTCTAAATCCAACACGGTTTGTGCTAGCTTCTTGAAACTTGACACAGTAAAGTAGTTTCACGTTCTATCTCTATGTTTTGTTTCCTCTTGCTGTAGCCCTAAGCAGTGACTGGCGAGAAACACTTTCATGGAAAGGGGTTGCCAAGCTTCCAAAAATTACGAGTCTCCAGAAATCTCAGCAAATATTTTTTCACCCAAACTGGATGATACTTTCCGGTAATGATCAGTACACGAAGGCGACTTGGTTCCCCAAATGTCGTTCTTCTATGTTGAAGCGTTCATTTCCTGTAACAGTTTGAATTTTTAGGTTTCACTCTGTTTTCTCCTATATTGATACATGTATTTGGAACTCTAAATCCAACACGGTTTGTGCTAGCTTCTTGAAACTTGATACAGTAAAGTAGTTTCACGTTCTATCTCTATGTTTTGTTTCCTCTTGCTGTAGCCCTAAGCAGTGACTGGCGAGAACCACCTTCATAGAGAGGGGTTGCCAAGCTTCCAAAAATTACGAATCTCCAGAAATCTCAGCAAATATTTTTTCACCCAAACTGGATGATACTTTCAGGTAATGATCAGTACACGAAGGCGACTTGGTTCCCCAAATGTCGTTCTTCTATGTTGAAGCGTTCATTTCCTGTAACAGTTTGAATTTTTAGGTTTCACTCTGTTTTCTCCTATATTGATACATGTATTTGGAACTCTAAATCCAACACGGTTTGTGCTAGCTTCTTGAAACTTGATACAGTAAAGTAGTTTCACGTTCTATCTCTATGTTTTGTTTCCTCTTGCTGTAGCCCTAAGCAGTGACTGGCGAGAACCACTTTCATGGAGAGGAGTTGCCAAGCTTCCAAAAATTACGAATCTCCAGAAATCTCAGCAAATATTTTTTCACCCAAACTGGATGATACTTTCAGGTAATGATCAGTACACGAAGGTGACTTGGTTCCCCAAATGTCGTTCTTCTATGTTGAAGCGTTCATTTCCAGTAACACTTTGAATTTTTAGGTTTCACTCTGTTTTCTCCTATATTGATAGATGTATTTGGAACTCTAAATCCAACACGGTTTGTGCTAGCTTCATGAAACTTGACAAAGTAAAGTAGTTTCACGTTCTGTCTCTATATTCTGTTTCCTCTTGATGTAGCCCTAAGCAGTGACTGGCGAGAACCACTTTCATGGAAAAAGGTTGCAAGCTTCCAAAAGTTACGAATCTCCAGAAATCTCAGCAAATATTTTTTCACCAAAACTGGATGATACTTTCAGGTAATGATCAGTACACGAAGGCGACTTGGTTCCCCAAATTTCGTTCTTCTATGTTGAAGCGTTCATTTCCAGTAACAGTTTGAATTTTTAGGTTTCACTCTGTTTTCTCCTATATTGATACATGTATTTGGAACTCTAAATCCAACACGGTTTGTGCTAGCTTCTTGAAACTTGATACAGTAAAGTAGTTTCACGTTCTATCTCTATGTTTTGTTTCCTCTTGCTGTAGCCCTAAGCAGTGACTGGCGAGAACCACTTTCATGGAGAGGGGTTGCCAAGCTTCCAAAAATTACGAATCTCCAGAAATCTCAGCAAATATTTTTTCACCCACACTGGATGATACTTTCAGGTAATGATCAGTACACTAAGGCGACTTGGTTCCCCAAAGTTCGTTCTTCTATGTTGAAGCGTTCATTTCCAGTAACAGTTTGAATTTTTAGGTTTCACTCTGTTTTCTCCTATATTGATACATGTATTTGGAACTCTAAATCCAACACGGTTTGTGCTAGCTTCTTGAAACTTGATACAGTAAAGTAGTTTCACGTTCTATCTCTATGTTTTGTTTCCTCTTGCTGTAGCCCTAAGCAGTGACTGGCGAGAACCACTTTCATGGAGAGGGGTTGCCAAGCTTCCAAAAATTACGAATCTCCAGAAATCTCAGCAAATATTTTTTCACCCAAACTGGATGATACTTTCAGGTAATGATCAGTACAGTAAGGCGACTTGGTTCTCCAAATTTCGTTCTTCTATGTTGAAGCGTTCATTTCCAGTAACAGTTTGAATTTTTAGGTTTCACTCTGTTTTCTCCTATATTGATAGATGTATTTGGAACTCTAAATCCACAAGGTTTATGCTAGCTTCATGAAACTTGACACAGTAAAGTATTTTCACGTTCTGTCTCTATGTTTTGTTTCCTCTTGCTGTAGCCCTAAGCAGTGACTGGCTAGAAACACTTTCATGGAAAGGGGTTGCCAAGCTTCCAAAAGTTACGAATCTCCAGAAATCTCAGCAAATATTTTTTCACCCAAACTGGATGATACTTTCAGGTAATGATCAGTACACTAAGGCGACTTGGTTCCCCAAATGTCGTTCTTCTATGTTGAAGCGTTCATTTCCTGTAACAGTTTGAATTTTTAGGTTTCACTCTGTTTTCTCCTATATTGATACATGTATTTGGAAGTCTAAATCCAACACGGTTTGTGCTAGCTTCTTGAAACTTGACACAGTAAAGTAGTTTCACGTTCTATCTCTATGTTTTGTTTCCTCTTGATGTAGCCCTAAGCAGTGACTGGCGAGAAACACTTTCATGGAAAGGGGTTGCCAAGCTTCCAAAAATTACGAGTCTCCAGAAATCTCAGCAAATATTTTTTCACCCAAACTGGATGATACTTTCAGGTAATGATCAGTACACGAAGGCGACTTGGTTCCCCAAATGTCGTTCTTCTATGTTGAAGCGTTCATTTCCAGTAACACTTTGAATTTTTAGGTATCACTCTGTTTTCTCCTATATTGATAGATGTATTTGGAACTCTAAATCCAACACGGTTTGTGCTAGCTTCATGAAACTTGACAAAGTAAAGTAGTTTCAGGTTCTATCTCTATATTCTGTTTCCTCTTGATGTAGCCCTAAGCAGTGACTGGTGAGAAACACTTTCATGGAAAAAGGTTGCCAAGCTTCCAAATGTTACGAATCTCCAGAAATCTCAGCAAATATTTTTTCACCCAAACTGGATGATACTTTCAGGTAATGATCAGTACACGAAGGCGACTTGGTTCACCAAATTTCGTTCTTCTATGTTGAAGCGTTCATTTCTAGTAACAGTTTGAATTTTTAGGTTTCACTCTGTTTTCTCCTATATTGATACATGTATTTGGAACTCTAAATTCAACACGGTTTGTGCTAGCTTCTTGAAACTTGATACAGTAAAGTAGTTTCACGTTCTATCTCTATGTTTTGTTTCCTCTTGCTGTAGCCCTAAGCAGTGACTGGCGAGAAACACTTTCATGGAGAGGGGTTGCCAAGCTTCCAAAAATTATGAATCTCCAGAAATCTCAGCAAATATTTTTTCACCCACACTGGATGATACTTTCAGGTAATGATCAGTACACTAAGGCGACTTGGTTCCCCAAAGTTCGTTCTTCTATGTTGAAGCGTTCATTTCCAGTAACAGTTTGAATTTTTAGGTTTCACTCTGTTTTCTCCTATATTGATAGATGTATTTGGAACTCTAAATCCACAAGGTTTGTGCTAGCTTCATGAAACTTGACACAGTAAAGTATTTTCACGTTCTGTCTCTATGTTTTGTTTCCTCTTGCTGTAGCCCTAAGCAGTGACTGGCGAGAAACACTTTCATGAGAGGGGTTGCCAAGCTTCCAAAAATTATGAATCTCCAGAAATCTCAGCAAATATTTTTTCACCCACACTGGATGATACTTTCAGGTAATGATCAGTACACTAAGGCGACTTGGTTCCCCAAAGTTCGTTCTTCTATGTTGAAGCGTTCATTTCCAGTAACAGTTTGAATTTTTAGGTTTCACTCTGTTTTCTCCTATATTGATACATGTATTTGGAACTCTAAATCCAACACGGTTTGTGCTAGCTTCTTGAAACTTGATACAGTAAAGTAGTTTCACGTTCTATCTCTATGCTTTGTTTCCTCTTGCTGTAGCCCTAAGCAGTGACTGGCGAGAACCACTTTCATGGAGAGGGGTTGCCAAGCTTCCAAAAATTACGAATCTCCAGAAATCTCAGCAAATATTTTTTCACCCAAACTGGATGATACTTTCAGGTAATGATCAGTACAGTAAGGCGACTTGGTTCTCCAAATTTCGTTCTTCTATGTTGAAGCGTTCATTTCCAGTAACAGTTTGAATTTTTAGGTTTCACTCTGTTTTCTCCTATATTGATACATGTATTTGGAACTCTAAATCCAACACGGTTTGTGCTAGCTTCATGAAACTTGACACAGTAAAGTATTTTCACGTTCTGTCTCTATGTTTTGTTTCCTCTTGCTGTAGCCCTAAGCAGTGACTGGCGAGAAACACTTTCATGGAAAGGGGTTGCCAAGCTTCCAAAAGTTACGAATCTCCAGAAATCTCAGCAAATATTTTTTCACCCAAACTGGATGATACTTTCAGGTAATGATCAGTACACTAAGGCGACTTGGTTCCCCAAATGTCGTTCTTCTATGTTGAAGCGTTCATTTCCTGTAACAGTTTGAATTTGTAGGTTTCACTCTGTTTTCTCCTATATTGATACATGTATTTGGAACTCTAAATCCAACACGGTTTGTGCTAGCTTCTTGAAACTTGACACAGTAAAGTAGTTTCACGTTCTATCTCTATGTTTTGTTTCCTCTTGATGTAGCCCTAAGCAGTGACTGGCGAGAAACACTTTCATGGAAAGGGGTTGCCAAGCTTCCAAAAATTACGAGTCTCCAGAAATCTCAGCAAATATTTTTTCACCCAAACTGGATGATACTTTCAGGTAATGATCAGTACACGAAGGCGACTTGGTTCCCCAAATGTCGTTCTTCTATGTTGAAGCGTTCATTTCCTGTAACAGTTTGAATTTTTAGGTTTCACTCTGTTTTCTCCTATATTGATACATGTATTTGGAACTCTAAATCCAACACGGTTTGTGCTAGCTTCTTGAAACTTGATACAGTAAAGTAGTTTCACGTTCTATCTCTATGTTTTGTTTCCTCTTGCTGTAGCCCTAAGCAGTGACAGGCGAGAATCACTTTCATGGAGAGGGGTTGCCAAGCTTCCAAAAATTACGAATCTCCAGAAATCTCAGCAAATATTTTTTCACCCAAACTGGATGATACTTTCAGGTAATGATCAGTACACGAAGGCGACTTGGTTCCCCAAATGTCGTTCTTCTATGTTGAAGCGTTCATTTCCAGTAACACTTTGAATTTTTAGGTTTCACTCTGTTTTCTCCTATATTGATAGATGTATTTGGAACTCTAAATCCAACACGGTTTGTGCTAGCTTCATGAAACCTGACAAAGTAAAGTAGTTTCACGTTCTATCTCTATATTCTGTTTCCTCTTGATGTAGCCCTAAGCAGTGACTGGTGACAAACACTTTCATGGAAAAAGGTTGCCAAGCTTCCAAAAGTTACGAATCTCCAGAAATCTCAGCAAATATTTTTTCACCCAAACTGGATGATACTTTCAGGTAATGATCAGTACACGAAGGCGACTTGGTTTCCCAAATTTCGTTCTTCTATGTTGAAGCGTTCATTTCCAGTAACAGTTTGAATTTTTAGGTTTCACTCTGTTTTCTCCTATATTGATACATGTATTTGGAACTCTAAATCCAACACGGTTTGTGCTAGCTTCTTGAAACTTGATACAGTAAAGTAGTTTCACGTTCTATCTCTATGTTTTGTTTCCTCTTGCTGTAGCCCTAAGCAGTGACTGGCGAGAACCACTTTCATGGAGAGGGGTTGCCAAGCTTCCAAAAATTACGAATCTCCAGAAATCTCAGCAAATATTTTTTCACCCAAACTGGATGATACTTTCAGGTAATGATCAGTACACGAAGGTGACTTGGTTCCCCAAATGTCGTTCTTCTATGTTGAAGCGTTCATTTCCAGTAACACTTTGAATTTTTAGGTTTCACTCTGTTTTCTCCTATATTGATAGATGTATTTGGAACTCTAAATCTAACACGGTTTGTGCTAGCTTCATGAAACTTGACAAAGTAAAGTAGTTTCACGTTCTGTCTCTATATTCTGTTTCCTCTTGATGTAGCCCTAAGCAGTGACTGGCGACAACCACTTTCATGGAAAAAGGTTGCAAGCTTCCAAAAGTTACGAATCTCCAGAAATCTCAGCAAATATTTTTTCACCAAAACTGGATGATACTTTCAGGTAATGATCAGTACACGAAGGCGACTTGGTTCCCCAAATTTCGTTCTTCTATGTTGAAGCGTTCATTTCCAGTAACAGTTTGAATTTTTAGGTTTCACTCTGTTTTCTCCTATATTGATACATGTATTTGGAACTCTAAATCCAACACGGTTTGTGCTAGCTTCTTGAAACTTGATACAGTAAAGTAGTTTCACGTTCTATCTCTATGTTTTGTTTCCTCTTGCTGTAGCCCTAAGCAGTGACTGGCGAGAACCACTTTCATGGAGAGGGGTTGCCAAGCTTCCAAAAATTACGAATCTCCAGAAATCTCAGCAAATATTTTTTCACCCACACTGGATGATACTTTCAGGTAATGATCAGTACACTAAGGCGACTTGGTTCCCCAAAGTTCGTTCTTCTATGTTGAAGCGTTCATTTCCAGTAACAGTTTGAATTTTTAGGTTTCACTCTGTTTTCTCCTATATTGATACATGTATTTGGAACTCTAAATCCAACACGGTTTGTGCTAGCTTCTTGAAACTTGATACAGTAAAGTAGTTTCACGTTCTATCTCTATGTTTTGTTTCCTCTTGCTGTAGCCCTAAGCAGTGACTGGCGAGAACCACTTTCATGGAGAGGGGTTGCCAAGCTTCCAAAAATTACGAATCTCCAGAAATCTCAGCAAATATTTTTTCACCCAAACTGGATGATACTTTCAGGTAATGATCAGTACAGTAAGGCGACTTGGTTCTCCAAATTTCGTTCTTCTATGTTGAAGCGTTCATTTCCAGTAACAGTTTGAATTTTTAGGTTTCACTCTGTTTTCTCCTATATTGATAGATGTATTTGGAACTCTAAATCCACAAGGTTTGTGCTAGCTTCATGAAACTTGACACAGTAAAGTATTTTCACGTTCTGTCTCTATGTTTTGTTTCCTCTTGCTGTAGCCCTAAGCAGTGACTGGCTAGAAACACTTTCATGGAAAGGGGTTGCCAAGCTTCCAAAAGTTACGAATCTCCAGAAATCTCAGCAAATATCTTTTCACCCAACCTGGATGATACTTTCAGGTAATGATCAGTACACTAAGGCGACTTGGTTCCCCAAATGTCGTTCTTCTATGTTGAAGCGTTCATTTCCTGTAACAGTTTGAATTTTTAGGTTTCACTCTGTTTTCTCCTATATTGATACATGTATTTGGAACTCTAAATCCAACACGGTTTGTGCTAGCTTCTTGAAACTTGACACAGTAAAGTAGTTTCACGTTCTATCTCTATGTTTTGTTTCCTCTTGATGTAGCCCCAAGCAGTGACTGGCGAGAAACACTTTCATGGAAAGGGGTTGCCAAGCTTCCAAAAATTACGAGTCTCCAGAAATCTCAGCAAATATTTTTTCACCCAAACTGGATGATACTTTCAGGTAATGATCAGTACACGAAGGCGACTTGGTTCCCCAAATGTCGTTCTTCTATGTTGAAGCGTTCATTTCCAGTAACACTTTGAATTTTTAGGTATCACTCTGTTTTCTCCTATATTGATAGATGTATTTGGAACTCTAAATCCAACACGGTTTGTGCTAGCTTCATGAAACTTGACAAAGTAAAGTAGTTTCACGTTCTATCTCTATATTCTGTTTCCTCTTGATGTAGCCCTAAGCAGTGACTGGTGAGAAACACTTTCATGGAAAAAGGTTGCCAAGCTTCCAAATGTTACGAATCTCCAGAAATCTCAGCAAATATTTTTTCACCCAAACTGGATGATACTTTCAGGTAATGATCAGTACACGAAGGCGACTTGGTTCCCCAAATTTCGTTCTTCTATGTTGAAGCATTCATTTCTAGTAACAGTTTGAATTTTTAGGTTTCACTCTGTTTTCTCCTATATTGATACATGTATTTGGAACTCTAAATCCAACACGGTTTGTGCTAGCTTCTTGAAACTTGATACAGTAAAGTAGTTTCACGTTCTATCTCTATGTTTTGTTTCCTCTTGCTGTAGCCCTAAGCAGTGACTGGCGAGAAACACTTTCATGGAGAGGGGTTGCCAAGCTTCCAAAAATTATGAATCTCCAGAAATCTCAGCAAATATTTTTTCACCCACACTGGATGATACTTTCAGGTAATGATCAGTACACTAAGGCGACTTGGTTCCCCAAAGTTCGTTCTTCTATGTTGAAGCGTTCATTTCCAGTAACAGTTTGAATTTTTAGGTTTCACTCTGTTTTCTCCTATATTGATACATGTATTTGGAACTCTAAATCCAACACGGTTTGTGCTAGCTTCTTGAAACTTGATACAGTAAAGTAGTTTCACGTTCTATCTCTATGCTTTGTTTCCTCTTGCTGTAGCCCTAAGCAGTGACTGGCGAGAACCACTTTCATGGAGAGGGGTTGCCAAGCTTCCAAAAATTACGAATCTCCAGAAATCTCAGCAAATATTTTTCCACCCAAACTGGATGATACTTTCAGGTAATGATCAGTACAGTAAGGCGACTTGGTTCTCCAAATTTCGTTCTTCTATGTTGAAGCGTTCATTTCCAGTAACAGTTTGAATTTTTAGGTTTCACTCTGTTTTCTCCTATATTGATAGATGTATTTGGAACTCTAAATCCAACACGGTTTGTGCTAGCTTCATGAAACTTGACACAGTAAAGTATTTTCACGTTCTGTCTCTATGTTTTGTTTCCTCTTGCTGTAGCCCTAAGCAGTGACTGGCGAGAAACACTTTCATGGAAAGGGGTTGCCAAGCTTCCAAAAGTTACGAATCTCCAGAAATCTCAGCAAATATTTTTTCACCCAAACTGGATGATACTCTCAGGTAATGATCAGTACACTAAGGCGACTTGGTTCCCCAAATGTCGTTCTTCTATGTTGAAGCGTTCATTTCCTGTAACAGTTTGAATTTTTAGGTTTCACTCTGTTTTCTCCTATATTGATACATGTATTTGGAACTCTAAATCCAACACGGTTTGTGCTAGCTTCTTGAAACTTGACACAGTAAAGTAGTTTCACGTTCTATCTCTATGTTTTGTTTCCTCTTGATGTAGCCCTAAGCAGTGACTGGCGAGAGACACTTTCATGGAAAGGGGTTGCCAAGCTTCCAAAAATTACGAGTCTCCAGAAATCTCAGCAAATATTTTTTCACCCAAACTGGATGATACTTTCAGGTAATGATCAGTACACGAAGGCGACTTGGTTCCCCAAATGTCGTTCTTCTATGTTGAAGCGTTCATTTCCTGTAACAGTTTGAATTTTTAGGTTTCACTCTGTTTTCTCCTATATTGATACATGTATTTGGAACTCTAAATCCAACACGGTTTGTGCTAGCTTCTTGAAACTTGATACAGTAAAGTAGTTTCACGTTCTATCTCTATGTTTTGTTTCCTCTTGCTGTAGCCCTAAGCAGTGACAGGCGAGAATCACTTTCATGGAGAGGGGTTGCCAAGCTTCCAAAAATTACGAATCTCCAGAAATCTCAGCAAATATTTTTTCACCCAAACTGGATGATACTTTCAGGTAATGATCAGTACACGAAGGCGACTTGGTTCCCCAAATGTCGTTCTTCTATGTTGAAGCGTTCATTTCCAGTAACACTTTGAATTTTTAGGTTTCACTCTGTTTTCTCCTATATTGATAGATGTATTTGGAACTCTAAATCCAACACGGTTTGTGCTAGCTTCATGAAACTTGACAAAGTAAAGTAGTTTCACGTTCTGTCTCTATATTCTGTTTCCTCTTGATGTAGCCCTAAGCAGTGACTGGTGAGAAACACTTTCATGGAAAAAGGTTGCAAGCTTCCAAAAGTTACGAATCTCCAGAAATCTCAGCAAATATTTTTTCACCAAAACTGGATGATACTTTCAGGTAATGATCAGTACACGAAGGCGACTTGGTTCCCCAAATTTCGTTCTTCTATGTTGAAGCGTTCATTTCCAGTAACAGTTTGAATTTTTAGGTTTCACTCTGTTTTCTCCTATATTGATAGATGTATTTGGAACTCTAAATCCACAAGGTTTGTGCTAGCTTCATGAAACTTGACACAGTAAAGTATTTTCACGTTCTGTCTCTATGTTTTGTTTCCTCTTGCTGTAGCCCTAAGCAGTGACTGGCTAGAAACACTTTCATGGAAAGGGGTTGCCAAGCTTCCAAAAGTTACGAATCTCCAGAAATCTCAGCAAATATTTTTTTCACCCAAACTAGATGATACTTTCAGGTAATGATCAGTACACTAAGGCGACTTGGTTCCCCAAATGTCGTTCTTCTATGTTGAAGCGTTCATTTCCTGTAACAGTTTGAATTTTTAGGTTTCACTCTGTTTTCTCCTATATTGATACATGTATTTGGAACTCTAAATCCAACACGGTTTGTGCTAGCTTCTTGAAACTTGACACAGTAAAGTAGTTTCACGTTCTATCTCTATGTTTTGTTTCCTCTTGATGTAGCCCTAAGCAGTGACTGGCGAGAAACACTTTCATGGAAAGGGGTTGCCAAGCTTCCAAAAATTACGAGTCTCCAGAAATCTCAGCAAATATTTTTTCACCCAAACTGGATGATACTTTCAGGTAATGATCAGTACACGAAGGCGACTTGGTTCCCCAAATGTCGTTCTTCTATGTTGAAGCGTTCATTTCCTGTAACAGTTTGAATTTTTAGGTTTCACTCTGTTTTCTCCTATATTGATAGATGTATTTGGAACTCTAAATCCAACACGGTTTGTGCTAGCTTCTTGAAACTTGACACAGTAAAGTAGTTTCACGTTCTATCTCTATGTTTTGTTTCCTCTTGATGTAGCCCTAAGCAGTGACTGGCGAGAAACACTTTCATGGAGAGGGGTTGCCAAGCTTCCAAAAATTACGAATCTCCAGAAATCTCAGCAAATATTTTTTCACCCAAACTGGATGATACTTTCAGGTAATGATCAGTACACGAAGGCGACTTGGTTCCCCAAATGTCGTTCTTCTATGTTGAAGCGTTCATTTCCAGCAACAGTTTGAATTTTGGCGTTTCACACTGTTTTCCTCTATATTGATAGATGTATTTGGAACTCTAAATCCAACACGGTTTGTGCTAGCTTCTTGAAACTTGATACAGTAAAGTAGTTTCTCGTTCTATCTCTATGCTTTGTTTCCTCTTGCTGTAGCCCTAAGCAGTGACTGGCGAGAACCACTTTCATGGAGAGGGGTTGCCAAGCTTCCAAAAATTACGAATCTCCAGAAATCTCAGCAAATATTTTTCCACCCAAACTGGATGATACTTTCAGGTAATGATCAGTACAGTAAGGCGACTTGGTTCTCCAAATTTCGTTCTTCTATGTTGAAGCGTTCATTTCCAGTAACAGTTTGAATTTTTAGGTTTCACTCTGTTTTCTCCTATATTGATAGATGTATTTGGAACTCTAAATCCAACACGGTTTGTGCTAGCTTCATGAAACTTGACACAGTAAAGTATTTTCACGTTCTGTCTCTATGTTTTGTTTCCTCTTGCTGTAGCCCTAAGCAGTGACTGGCGAGAAACACTTTCATGGAAAGGGGTTGCCAAGCTTCCAAAAGTTACGAATCTCCAGAAATCTCAGCAAATATTTTTTCACCCAAACTGGATGATACTCTCAGGTAATGATCAGTACACTAAGGCGACTTGGTTCCCCAAATGTCGTTCTTCTATGTTGAAGCGTTCATTTCCTGTAACAGTTTGAATTTTTAGGTTTCACTCTGTTTTCTCCTATATTGATACATGTATTTGGAACTCTAAATCCAACACGGTTTGTGCTAGCTTCTTGAAACTTGACACAGTAAAGTAGTTTCACGTTCTATCTCTATGTTTTGTTTCCTCTTGATGTAGCCCTAAGCAGTGACTGGCGAGAGACACTTTCATGGAAAGGGGTTGCCAAGCTTCCAAAAATTACGAGTCTCCAGAAATCTCAGCAAATATTTTTTCACCCAAACTGGATGATACTTTCAGGTAATGATCAGTACACGAAGGCGACTTGGTTCCCCAAATGTCGTTCTTCTATGTTGAAGCGTTCATTTCCTGTAACAGTTTGAATTTTTAGGTTTCACTCTGTTTTCTCCTATATTGATACATGTATTTGGAACTCTAAATCCAACACGGTTTGTGCTAGCTTCTTGAAACTTGATACAGTAAAGTAGTTTCACGTTCTATCTCTATGTTTTGTTTCCTCTTGCTGTAGCCCTAAGCAGTGACAGGCGAGAATCACTTTCATGGAGAGGGGTTGCCAAGCTTCCAAAAATTACGAATCTCCAGAAATCTCAGCAAATATTTTTTCACCCAAACTGGATGATACTTTCAGGTAATGATCAGTACACGAAGGCGACTTGGTTCCCCAAATGTCGTTCTTCTATGTTGAAGCGTTCATTTCCAGTAACACTTTGAATTTTTAGGTTTCACTCTGTTTTCTCCTATATTGATAGATGTATTTGGAACTCTAAATCCAACACGGTTTGTGCTAGCTTCATGAAACTTGACAAAGTAAAGTAGTTTCACGTTCTGTCTCTATATTCTGTTTCCTCTTGATGTAGCCCTAAGCAGTGACTGGTGAGAAACACTTTCATGGAAAAAGGTTGCAAGCTTCCAAAAGTTACGAATCTCCAGAAATCTCAGCAAATATTTTTTCACCAAAACTGGATGATACTTTCAGGTAATGATCAGTACACGAAGGCGACTTGGTTCCCCAAATTTCGTTCTTCTATGTTGAAGCGTTCATTTCCAGTAACAGTTTGAATTTTTAGGTTTCACTCTGTTTTCTCCTATATTGATAGATGTATTTGGAACTCTAAATCCACAAGGTTTGTGCTAGCTTCATGAAACTTGACACAGTAAAGTATTTTCACGTTCTGTCTCTATGTTTTGTTTCCTCTTGCTGTAGCCCTAAGCAGTGACTGGCTAGAAACACTTTCATGGAAAGGGGTTGCCAAGCTTCCAAAAGTTACGAATCTCCAGAAATCTCAGCAAATATTTTTTTCACCCAAACTAGATGATACTTTCAGGTAATGATCAGTACACTAAGGCGACTTGGTTCCCCAAATGTCGTTCTTCTATGTTGAAGCGTTCATTTCCTGTAACAGTTTGAATTTTTAGGTTTCACTCTGTTTTCTCCTATATTGATACATGTATTTGGAACTCTAAATCCAACACGGTTTGTGCTAGCTTCTTGAAACTTGACACAGTAAAGTAGTTTCACGTTCTATCTCTATGTTTTGTTTCCTCTTGATGTAGCCCTAAGCAGTGACTGGCGAGAAACACTTTCATGGAAAGGGGTTGCCAAGCTTCCAAAAATTACGAGTCTCCAGAAATCTCAGCAAATATTTTTTCACCCAAACTGGATGATACTTTCAGGTAATGATCAGTACACGAAGGCGACTTGGTTCCCCAAATGTCGTTCTTCTATGTTGAAGCGTTCATTTCCTGTAACAGTTTGAATTTTTAGGTTTCACTCTGTTTTCTCCTATATTGATAGATGTATTTGGAACTCTAAATCCAACACGGTTTGTGCTAGCTTCTTGAAACTTGACACAGTAAAGTAGTTTCACGTTCTATCTCTATGTTTTGTTTCCTCTTGATGTAGCCCTAAGCAGTGACTGGCGAGAAACACTTTCATGGAGAGGGGTTGCCAAGCTTCCAAAAATTACGAATCTCCAGAAATCTCAGCAAATATTTTTTCACCCAAACTGGATGATACTTTCAGGTAATGATCAGTACACGAAGGCGACTTGGTTCCCCAAATGTCGTTCTTCTATGTTGAAGCGTTCATTTCCAGTAACACTTTGAATTTTTAGGTTTCACTCTGTTTTCTCCTATATTGATAGATGTATTTGGAACTCTAAATCCAACACGGTTTGTGCTAGCTTCATGAAACTTGACAAAGTAAAGTAGTTTCACGTTCTATCTCTATATTCTGTTTCCTCTTGATGTAGCCCTAAGCAGTGACTGGTGAGAAACACTTTCATGGAAAAAGGTTGCCAAGCTTCCAAATGTTACGAATCTCCAGAAATCTCAGCAAATATTTTTTTCACCCAAACTGGATGATACTTTCAGGTAATGATCAGTACACGAAGGCGACTTGGTTCCCCAAATTTCGTTCTTCTATGTTGAAGCGTTCATTTCTAGTAACAGTTTGAATTTTTAGGTTTCACTCTGTTTTCTCCTATATTGATACATGTATTTGGAACTCTAAATCCAACACGGTTTGTGCTAGCTTCTTGAAACTTGATACAGTAAAGTAGTTTCACGTTCTATCTCTATGTTTTGTTTCCTCTTGCTGTAGCCCTAAGCAGTGACTGGCGAGAAACACTTTCATGGAGAGGGGTTGCCAAGCTTCCAAAAATTACGAATCTACAGAAATCTCAGCAAATATTTTTTCACCCACACTGGATGATACTTTCAGGTAATGATCAGTACACTAAGGCGACTTGGTTCCCCAAAGTTCGTTCTTCTATGTTGAAGCGTTCATTTCCAGTAACAGTTTGAATTTTTAGGTTTCACTCTGTTTTCTCCTATATTGATACATGTATTTGGAACTCTAAATCCAACACGGTTTGTGCTAGCTTCTTGAAACTTGATACAGTAAAGTAGTTTCACGTTCTATCTCTATGCTTTGTTTCCTCTTGCTGTAGCCCTAAGCAGTGACTGGCGAGAACCACTTTCATGGAGAGGGGTTGCCAAGCTTCCAAAAATTACGAAACTCCAGAAATCTCAGTAAATATTTTTTCACCCAAACTGGATGATACTTTCAGGTAATGATCAGTACACTAAGGTGACTTGGTTCCCCAAATGTCGTTCTTCTATGTTGAAGCGTTCATTTCCTGTAACAGTTTGAATTTTTAGGTTTCACTCTGTTTTCTCCTATATTGATACATGTATTTGGAACTCTAAATCCAACACGGTTTGTGCTAGCTTCTTGAAACTTGACACAGTAAAGTAGTTTCACGTTCTATCTCTATGTTTTGTTTCCTCTTGATGTAGCCCTAAGCAGTGACTGGCGAGAAAAACTTTCATGGAAAGGGGTTGCCAAGCTTCCAAAAATTACGAGTCTCCAGAAATCTCAGCAAATATTTTTTCACCCAAACTGGATGATACTTTCAGGTAATGATCAGTACACTAAGCCCACTTGGTTCCCCAAATGTCGTTCTTCTATGTTGAAGCGTTCGTTTCCAGCAACAGTTTGAATTTTGGCGTTTTACACTATTTTCTCCTATATTGATAGATGTATTGGGAACTCTATATCCAACACGGTTTGTGCTAGCTTCTTGAAATTTGACACAGTAAAGTAGTTTCCAGGTCTATCTTTATGTTTTGTTTCCTCTTTATGTAGCCCTAAGCAGTGACCTGCAAGAAACACTTTCATTGAAAGGGGTTTTCAAGCTTCCAAAAATTACGAATCTCCAGAAATCTCAGCAAACATTTTTTCACCCAGACTGGATGATACTTTCAGGTAATGATCAGTACAATAAGCCCACTTGGTTCCTCAAATTTCATTCTTCTATGTTGAAGCGTTCGTTTCCAGTATCACTTTGAATTTTGGCGTTTCACACTGTTTTTTCCTATATTGATAGATGTATTTGGAACTCTAAATCCAACACGGTTTGTGCTAGCTTCTTGAAACTTGACACAATAAAGTAGTTTCAATTTCTATCTCTATGTTTTGTTTCCTCTTGATGTAGCCTTAAGCAGTGAATGGAGAAAAACAATTTAATTGAAAGGGGTTGCCAAGCTTCCAAAAATTACGAATCTCCAGAAATCTCAGGAAACATTTTTTCACCCAAACTGAATGATACTTTCAGGTAATGATCAGTACACTAAGCCCACTTGGTTCCCCAAATTTCGTTCTTCTATGTTGACGTGTTCGTTTCCAGCAACAGTTTGAATTTAGGCGTTTCACACTGTTTTCTCCTATATTGATAGATGTATTTGGAACTCTAAATCCAACACGGTTTGTGCTAGCTTCTTCAAACTTGACACATTAAAGTAGTTTCCAGGTCTATCTTTATGTTTTGTTTCCTCTTGATGTAGCCCTAAGCAGTGACCTGCAAGAAACACTTTCATTGAAAGGGGTTTTCAAGTTTACAAAAATTACGAATCTCCAGAAATCTCAGCAAATATTTTTTCACCCAAAATGGATGATACTTTCAGGTAATGATCAGTACACTAAGCCCACTTGGTTCCCCAAATTTCATTCTTTATGTTGAAGCGTTCGTTTCCAGTAACACTTTGAATTTTGGCGTTTCACACTGTTTTCTCCTATATTGATAGATGTATTTGGATCTCTAAATCCAACACGGTTTGTGCTAGCTTCGTGAAACTTCACACAATAAAAGAGTTTTAAGTTCTCTCTCTATGTTTTGTTTCCTCTTGATGTAGCCCTAAGCAGTGACCTGCTAGAAACACTTTCATTGAAAAGGGTTGCCAAGCATACAAAAATTACGAATCTCCAGAAATCTCAGCAAACATTTTTTCACCCAAACGGGATGATACTTTCAGGTAATGATCAGTACACTAAGCCCACTTGGTTCCCCAAATTTTGTTCTTCTATGTTGAAGCGTTCGTTTCCAGTAAAACTTTGAATTTTGGCATTTCACACTGTTTTCTCCTATATTGATAGATGTATTTGGAACTCTAAATCCAACACGGTTTGTGCTAGCTTCTTGAAACTTGACACAATAAAGTAGTTTCAAGTTCTATCTCTATATTTTTTTTCCTCTTGATGTAGCCTTAAGGAGTGACTGCACAGAAACACTTTCATTGAAAGGGGTTGCCAAGCTTCCAAAAATTACGAATCTCCAGAAATCTCAGCAAACATTTTTTCACCCAAACTGGATGATACTTTCAGGTAATGATCTGTACACTAAGCCCACTTGGTTCCCCAAATGTCGTTCTTCTATGTTGAAGCGTTTGTTTCCAGCAACAGTTTGAATTTTGGCGTTTCACACTGTTTTCTACTATATTGATAGATGTATTTGGAACTCTAAATCCAACACGGATTGTGCTAGCTTCGTGAAACTTGACACAATAAAGTAGTTTCTATTTCTCTCTCTATGTTTAGTTTCCTCTTGATGTAGCCCTATAGATTGACTGGCGAGAAACACTTTCATTGAAAGGGGTTGCCAAGCACATAAAAATTACGAATCTCCAGAAATCTCAGCAAATATTTTTTCACCCAAACTGGATGAACTTTCAGGTAATGATCAGTACACTAAGCCCACTTGGTTCCTCAAATTTCGTTCTTCTATGTTGAAGCGTTCGTTTCCAGTAACACTTTGAATTTTGGCGTTTCACACTGTTTTCTCCTATATTGATAGATGTATTTAGAACTCTAAATCCAACACGGTTTGTGCTAGCTTCTTGAAACTTGACAAAGTAAAGTAGTTTCCAGGTCTATCTTTATGTGTTGTTTCCTATTGATGTAGCCCTAAGCAGTGACCTGCAACAAACACTTTCATTGAAAGGCGTTGCCAAGCATACAAAAATTACGAATCTCCAGAAATCTCAGCAAACATTTTTTCACCCAAACTGGATGATACTATTAGGTAATGATCAGTACACTAAGCCCACTTGGTTCCCCAAATTTCGTTCTTCTATGTTGAAGCGTTCGTTTCCAGCAACAGTTTGAATTCTGGCGTTTTACACTATTTTCTCCTATATTGATAGATGTATTGGGAACTCTATATCCAACACGGTTTGTGCTAGCTTCTTGAAATTTGACACAGTAAAGTAGTTTCCAGGTCTATCTTTATGTTTTGTTTTCTCTTGATGTAGCCCTAAGCAGTGACCTGCAAGAAACACTTTCATTGAAAGGGGTTTTCAAGTTTACCAAAATTACGAATCTCCTGAAATCTCAGCAAATATTTTTTCACCCAAACTGGATGATACTTTCAGGTAATGATCAGTACACTAAGCCCACTTGGTTCCCCAAATTTCATTCTTTATGTTGAAGCGTTCGTTTCCAGTAACACTTTGAATTTTGGCGTTTCACACTGTTTTCTCCTATATTGATAGATGTATTTGGATCTCTAAATCCAACACGGTTTGTGCTAGCTTCGTGAAACTTCACACAATAAAGGAGTTTTAAGTTCTCTCTCTATGTTTTGTTTCCTCTTGATGTAGCCCTTAGCAGTGACCTGCAAGAAACACTTTCATTGAAAGGGGTTGCCAAGCAAACAAAAATTACGAATCTCCAGAAATCTCAGCAAATATTTTTTCACCCAAACTGGATGATACTTTCAGGTAATGATCAGTACACTAAGCCCACTTGGTTCCCCAAATTTCGTTCTTCTATGTTGAAGCGTTCGTTTCCAGTAACACTTTGAATTTTGGCGTTTCACACTGTTTTCTCCTATATTGATAGATGTATTTGGAACTCTAAATCCAACACGGTTTGTGCTAGCTTCTTGAAACTTGACACAGTAAAGTAGTTTCCAGGTCTATCTTTATGTTTTGTTTCCTCTTGATGTAGCCCTAAGCAGTGACTTGCAACAAACACTTTCATTGAAAGGCGTTGCCAAGCATACAAAAATTACGAATCTCCAGAAATCTCAGCAAACATTTTTTCACCCAAACTGGATGATACTATTAGGTAATGATCAGTACACTAAGCCCACTTGGTTCCCCAAATTTCGTTCTTCTATGTTGAAGCGTTCGTTTCCAGCAACAGTTTGAATTCTGGCGTTTTACACTATTTTCTCCTATATTGATAGATGTATTGGGAACTCTATATCCAACACGGTTTGTGCTAGCTTCTTGAAATTTGACACAGTAAAGTAGTTTCCAGGTCTATCTTTATGTTTTGTTTTCTCTTGATGTAGCCCTAAGCAGTGACCTGCAAGAAACACTTTTATTGAAAGGGGTTTTCAAGTTTACAAAAATTACGAATCTCCAGAAATCTCAGCAAATATTTTTTCACCCAAACTGGATGATACTTTCAGGTAATGATCAGTACACTAAGCCCACATGGTTCCCCAAATTTCATTCTTTATGTTGAAGCGTTCGTTTCCAGTAACACTTTGAATTTTGGCGTTTCACACTGTTTTCTCCTATATTGATAGATGTATTTGGATCTCTAAATCCAACACGGTTTGTGCTAGCTTCGTGAAACTTCACACAATAAAGGAGTTTTAAGTTCTCTCTCTATGTTTTGTTTCCTCTTGATGTAGCCCTTAGCAGTGACCTGCAAGAAACACTTTCATTGAAAGGGGTTGCCAAGCAAACAAAAATTACGAATCTCCAGAAATCTCAGCAAATATTTTTTTCACCCAAACTGGATGATACTTTCAGGTAATGATCAGTACACTAAGCCCACTTGGTTCCCCAAATTTTGTTCTTCTATGTTGAAGCGTTCATTTCCAGCAACAGTTTGAATTTTGGCGTTTCAAACTGTTTTCTTCTATATTGATAGATGTATTTGGAACTCTAAATCCAACACGGTTTGTGCTAGCTTCTTGAAATTTGACACAGTAAAGTACTTTCCAGGTCTATCTTTATGTTTTTTTTCCTCTTGATGTAGCCTTAAGCAGTGAATGGAGAGAAACACTTCAATTGAAAGGGGTTGCCAAGCTTCCAAAAATTACGAATCTCCAGAAATCTCAGGAAACATTTTTTCAAACAAACTGAATGATACTTTCAGGTAATGATCAGTACACTAAGCCCACTTGGTTCCCCAAATTTCGTTCTTCTATGTTGAAGCGTTCGTTTCCAGCAACAGTTTGAATTTAGGCGTTTCACACTGTTTTCTCCTATATTGATAGATGTATTTGGAACTCTAAATCCAACACGGTTTGTGCTAGCTTCTTGAAACTTGACACATTAAAGTAGTTTCCAGGTCTATCTTTATGTTTTGTTTCCTCTTGATGTAGCCCTAAGCAGTGACCTGCAAGAAACAGTTTCATTGAAAGGGGTTTTCAAGTTTACAAAAATTACGAATCTCCAGAAATCTCAGCAAATATTTTTTCACCCAAACTGGATGATACTTTCAGGTAATGATCAGTACACTAAGCCCACTTGGTTCCCCAAATTTCATTCTTTATGTTGAAGCGTTCGTTTCCAGTAACACTTTGAATTTTGGCGTTTCACACTGTTTTCTCCTATATTGATAGATGTATTTGGATCTCTAAATCCAACATGGTTTGTGCTAGCTTCCTGAAACTTCACACAATAAAGGAGTTTTAAGTTCTCTCTCTATGTTTTGTTTCCTCTTGATGTAGCCCTTAGCAGTGACCTGCAAGAAACACTTTCATTGAAAGGGGTTGCCAAGCAAACAAAAATTACGAATCTCCAGAAATCTCAGCAAATATTTTTTTCACCCAAACTGGATGATACTTTCAGGTAATGATCAGTACACTAAGCCCACTTGGTTCCCCACATTTTGTTCTTCTATGTTGAAGCGTTCATTTCCAGCAACAGTTTGAATTTTGGCGTTTCACACTGTTTTCTTCTATATTGATAGATGTATTTGGAACTCTAAATCCAACACGGTTTGTGCTAGCTTCTTGAAATTTGACACAGTAAAGTACTTTCCAGGTCTATCTTTATGTTTTGTTTCCTCTTGATGTAGCCTTAAGCAGTGAATGGAGAGAAACACTTCAATTTAAAGGGGTTGCCAAGCTTCCAAAAATTACGAATCTCCAGAAATCTCAGGAAACATTTTTTCAAACAAACTGAATGATACTTTCAGGTAATGATCAGTACACTAAGCCCACTTGGTTCCCCAAATTTCGTTCTTCTATGTTGAAGCGTTCGTTTCCAGCAACAGTTTGAATTTAGGCGTTTCACACTGTTTTCTCCTATATTGATAGATGTATTTGGAACTCTAAATCCAACACGGTTTGTGCTAGCTTCTTGAAACTTGACACAATAAAGTAGTTTCAAGTTCTATCTCTATATTTTTTTTCCTCTTGATATAGCCTTAAGGAGTGACTGCACAGAAACACTTTCATTGAAAGGGGTTGCCAAGCTTCCAAAAATTACGAATCTCCAGAAATCTCAGCAAACATTTTTTCACCCAAACTGGATGATACTATTAGGTAATGATCAGTACACTAAGCCCACTTGGTTCCCCAAATTTCGTTCTTCTATGTTGAAGCGTTCGTTTCCAGCAACAGTTTGAATTCTGGCGTTTTACACTATTTTCTCCTATATTGATAGATGTATTGGGAACTCTATATCCAACACGGTTTGTGCTAGCTTCTTGAAATTTGACACAGTAAAGTAGTTTCCAGGTCTATCTTTATGTTTTGTTTCCTCTTGATGTAGCCCTAAGCAGTGACCTGCAAGAAACACTTTCATTGAAAGGGGTTTTCAAGCTTCCAAAAATTACGAATCTTCAGAAATCTCAGCAAACATTTTTTCACCCAAACTGGATGATACTTTCAGGTAATGATCAGCACAATAAGCCCATTTGGTTCCCCAAATTTCATTCTTCTATGTTGAAGCGTTCGTTTCCAGTATCACTTTGAATCTTGGCGTTTCACACTGTTTTTTCCTATATTGATAGATGTATTTGGAACTCTAAATCCAACACGGTTTGTGCTAGCTTCTTGAAACTTGACACAATAAAGTAGTTTCAATTTCTATCTCTATGTTTTGTTTCCTCTTGATGTAGCCTTAAGCAGTGAATGGAGAGAAACAATTTAATTGAAAGGTGTTGCCAAGCTTCCAAAAATTACGAATCTCCAGAAATCTCAGGAAACATTTTTTCACCCAAACTGAATGATACTTTCAGGTAATGATCAGTACACTAAGCCCACTTGGTTCCCCAAATTTCGTTCTTCTATGTTGACGCGTTCGTTTCCAGCAACAGTTTGAATTTAGGCGTTTCACACTGTTTTCTCCTATATTGATAGATGTATTTGGAACTCTAAATCCAACACGGTTTGTGCTAGCTTCTTGAAACTTGACACATTAAAGTAGTTTCCAGGTCTATCTTTATGTTTTGTTTCCTCTTGATGTAGCCCTAAGCAGTGACCTGCAAGAAACACTTTCATTGAAAGGGGTTTTCAAGTTTACAAAAATTACGAATCTCCAGAAATCTCAGCAAATATTTTTTTCACCCAAAATGGATGATACTTTCAGGTAATGATCAGTACACTAAGCCCACTTGGTTCCCCAAATTTCGTTCTTTATGTTGAAGCGTTCGTTTCCAGTAACACTTTGAATTTTGGCGTTTCACACTGTTTTCTCCTATATTGATAGATGTATTTGGATCTCTAAATCCAACACGGTTTGTGCTAGCTTCGTGAAACTTCACACAATAAAGGAGTTTTAAGTTCTCTGTCTATGTTTTGTTTCCTCTTGATGTAGCCCTAAGCAGTGACCTGCTAGAAACACTTTCATTGAAAGGGGTTGCCAAGCATACAAAAATTACGAATCTCCAGAATTCTCAGCAAACATTTTTTCACCCAAACTGGATGATACTTTCAGGTAATGATCAGTACACTAAGCCCACTTGATTCCCCAAATTTCGTTCTTCTATGTTGAAGCGTTCGTTTCCAGTAAAACTTTGAATTTTGGCATTTCACACTGTTTTCTCCTATATTGATAGATGTATTTGGAACTCTAAATCCAACACGGTTTGTGCTAGCTCCTTGAAACTTGACACAATAAAGTAGTTTCAAGTTTTATCTCTATATTTTTTTTCCTCTTGATGTAGCCTTAAGGAGTGACTGCACAGAAACACTTTCATTGAAAGGGGTTGCCAAGCTTCCAAAAATTACGAATCTCCAGAAATCTCAGCAAACATTTTTTCACCCAAACGGGATGATACTTTCAGGTAATGATCAGTACACTAAGCCCACTTGGTTCCCCAAATTTCGTTCTTCTATGTTGAAGCGTTCGTTTCCAGTAACACTTTGAATTTTGGCGTTTCACACTGTTTTCTCCTATATTGATAGATGTATTTGGAACTCTAAATCCAACACGGTTTGTGGTAGCTTCGTGAAACTTGACACAATTAAGTAGTTTCAATTTCTCTCTCTTTGTTTAGTTTCCTCTTGATGTAGCCCTATACATTGACTGGTGAGAAACACTTTCATTGAAAGGGGTTGCCAAGCACACAAAAATTACGAATCTCCAGAAATCTCAGCAAATATTTTTTCACCCAAACTGGATGATACTTTCAGGTAATGATCAGTACACTAAGCCCACTTGGTTCCCCAAATTTCGTTCTTCTATGTTGAAGCATTCGTTTCCAGTAACACTTTGAATTTTGGCGTTTCACACTGTTTTCTCCTATATTGATAGACGTATTTGGAACTCTAAATCCAACACGGTTTGTGCTAGCTTCTTGAAATTTGACACAGTAAAGTACTTTCCAGTTCTATCTTAATGTTTTGTTTCCTCTTGATGTAGCCCTAAGCAGTGACCTGCAACAAACACTTTCATTGAAAGGCATTGCCAAGCATACCAAAATTACGAATCTCCAGAAATCTCAGCAAACATTTTTTCACCCAAACTGGATGATACTATTAGGTAATGATCAGTACACTAAGCCCACTTGGTTCCCCAAATTTCGTTCTTCTATGTTGAAGCGTTCGTTTGCAGCAACAGTTTGAATTCTGGCGTTTTACACTATTTTCTCCTATATTGATAGATGTATTGGGAACTCTATATCCAACACGGTTTGTGCTAGCTTCTTGAAATTTGACACAGTAAAGTAGTTTCCAGGTCTATCTTTATGTTTTGTTTTCTCTTGATGTAGCCCTAAGCAGTGACCTGCAAGAAACACTTTCATTGAAAGGGGTTTTCAAGTTTACAAAAATTACGAATCTCTAGAAATCTCAGCAAATATTTTTTCACCCAAACTGGATGATACTTTCAGGTAATGATCAGTACACTAAGCCCACTTGGTTCCCCAAATTTCATTCTTTATGTTGAAGCGTTCGTTTCCAGTAACACTTTGAATTTTGGCGTTTCACACTGTTTTCTCCTATATTGATAGATGTATTTGGAACTCTAAATCCAACACGGTTTGTGCTAGCTTCTTGAAACTTGACACAATAAAGTAGTTTCAATTTCTATCTCTATGTTTTGTTTCCTCTTGATGTAGCCTTAAGCAGTGAATGGAGAGAAACAATTTAATTGAAAGGGGTTGCCAAGCTTCCAAAAATTACGAATCTCCAGAAATCTCAGGAAACATTTTTTCACCCAAACTGAATGATACTTTCAGGTAATGATCAGTACACTAAGCCCACTTGGTTCCCCAAATTTCGTTCTTCTATGTTGACGCGTTCGTTTCCAGCAACAGTTTGAATTTTGGCGTTTCACACTGTTTTCTCCTATATTGATAGATGTATTTGGAACTCTAAATCCAACTCGGTTTGTGCTAGCTTCGTGAAACTTGACACAATAAAGTAGTTTCTATTTCTCTCTCTATGTTTAGTTTCCTCTTGATGTAGCCCTATACATTGACTGGCGAGAAACACTTTCATTGAAAGGGGTTGCCAAGCACACAAAAATTACGAATCTCCAGAAATCTCAGCAAATATTTTTTCACCCAAACTGGATGATACTTTCAGGTAATGATCAGTACACTAAGCCCACTTGGTTCCCCAAATTTCGTTCTTCTATGTTGAAGCGTTCGTTTCCAGTAACACTTTGAATTTTGGCGTTTCACACTGTTTTCTCCTATATTGATAGATGTATTTGGAACTCTAAATCCAACACGGTTTGTGCTAGCTTCTTGAAACTTGACACAGTAAAGTAGTTTCCAGGTCTGTCTTTATGTTTTGTTTCCTCTTGATGTAGCCCTAAGCAGTGACCTGCAACAAACACTTTCATTGAAAGGCGTTGCCATGCATACAAAAATTACGAATCTCCAGAAATCTCAGCAAACATTTTTTCACCCAAACTGGATGATACTATTAGGTAATGATCAGTACACTAAGCCCACTTGGTTCCCCAAATTTCGTTCTTCTATGTTGAAGCGTTCGTTTGCAGCAACAGTTTGAATTCTGGCGTTTTACACTATTTTCTCCTATATTGATAGATGTATTGGGAACTCTATATCCAACACGGTTTGTGCTAGCTTCTTGAAATTTGACACAGTAAAGTAGTTTCCAGGTCTATCTTTATTTTTTGTTTTCTCTTGATGTAGCCCTAAGCAGTGACCTGCAAGAAACACTTTCATTGAAAGGGGTTTTCAAGTTTACAAAAATTACGAATCTCCAGAAATCTCAGCAAATATTTTTTCACCCAAACTGGATGATACTTTCAGGTAATGATCAGTACACTAAGCCCACTTGGTTCCCCAAATTTCATTCTTTATGTTGAAGCGTTCGTTTCCAGTAACACTTTGAATTTTGGCGTTTCACACTGTTTTCTCCTATATTGATAGATGTATTTGGATCTCTAAATCCAACACGGTTTGTGCTAGCTTCGTGAAACTTCACACAATAAAGGAGTTTTAAGTTCTCTCTCTATGTTTTGTTTCCTCTTGATGTAGCCCTTAGCAGTGACCTGCAAGAAACACTTTCATTGAAAGGGGTTGCCAAGCAAACAAAAATTACGAATCTCCAGAAATCTCAGCAAATATTTTTTTCACCCAAACTGGATGATACTTTCAGGTAATGATCAGTACACTAAGCCCACTTGGTTCCCCAAATTTCGTTCTTCTATGTTGAAGCGTTCATTTCCAGCAACAGTTTGAATTTTGGCGTTTCACACTGTTTTCTTCTATATTGATAGATGTATTTGGAACTCTAAATCCAACACGGTTTGTGCTAGCTTCTTGAAATTTGACACAGTAAAGTAGTTTCCAGGTCTATCTTTATGTTTTGTTTCCTCTTGATGTAGCCCTAAGCAGTGACCTGCAAGAAAAACTTTCATTGAAAGGGGTTTTCAAGCTTCCAAAAAATACGAATCTCCAGAAATCTCAGCAAACATGTTTTCACCCAAACTGGATGATACTTTCAGGTAATGATCAGTACACTAAGCCCACTTGGTTCCCCATATTTCGTTCTTCTATGTTGAAGCGTTCGTTTCCAGTAACACTTTGAATTTTGGCGTTTCACACTGTTTTCTCCTATATTGATAGATGTATTTGGAACTCTAAATCCCACACGGTTTGCGCTAGCTTCGTGAAACTTGACACAATAAAGTAGTTTCAAGTTCTTTCTCTATATTTTGTTTCCTCTTGATGTAGCCCTAAGAAGTGACCTGCAAGAAACACTTTCATTGAAAAAGGTTTTCAAGCTTCTAAAAATTACGATTCTCCAGAAATCTCAGCAAACATTTTTTCACCCAAACTGGATGATACTTTCAGGTAATGATCAGTACACTAAGCCCACTTGGTTCCCCAAATTTCGTTTTTTTTGTTGAAGCGTTCGTTTCCAGCAACAGTTTGAATTTTGGCGTTTCACACTCTTTTCTCCTATATTGATAGATGTATTTGGAACTCTAAATCTAACACGGTTTGTCCTAGCTTCTTGAAACTTGACACAGTAAAGTAGTTTCCAGGTCTATCTTTATGTTTTGTTTCCTCTTGATGTAGCCCTAAGCAGTGACCTGCAAGAAACACTTTCATTGAAAGGGGTTTTCAAGCTTCCAAAAATTACGAATCTCCAGAAACCCCAGGAAACATTTTTTCACCCAAACTGGATGATACTTTCAGGTAATGATCAGTACACTAATCCCACTTGGTTCCCCAAATTTCGTTCTTCTATGTTGAAGCGTTCGTTTCCAGCAACAGTTTGAATTTTGGCATTTCACACTGTTTTCTCCTATATTGATAGATGTATTTGAAACTCTAAATCCAACACGGTTTGTGCTAGCTTCTTGAAACTTGACACAATAAAGTAGTTTCAAGTTCTCTCTCTATGTATTGTTTCCTCTTGATGTAGCCCTAAGCAGTGACTGGAGAGAAACACTTCTTTGAAAGGGGTTGCCAAGTATACAAAAATTACGAATCTCCAGAAATCTCAGCACACATTTTTTCACCCAAACTGCATGATAATTTCAGGTAATGATCAGTACACTAAGCCCACTTGGTTGCCCAAATTTCGTTCTTCTATGTTGAAGCGTTCGTTTCCAGCAACAGTTTGAATTTTGGCGTTTCACACTGTTTTCTCCTATATTGATAGATGTATTTGGAACTCTGAATCCAACATGGTTTGTGCTAGCTTCATGAAACTTGACACAATAAAGTAGTTTCAAGTTCTCTCTCTATGCTTTGTTTCCTCTTGATGTAGCCCTAAGCAGTGACTGGAGAGAAACACTTTCATTGAAAGGGGTTGCCAAGCATACAAAATTACGTATCTCCAGAAATCTCAGCAAACATTTTTTCACCCAAACTGGATGATAATTTCAGGTAATGATTAGTACACTAAGCCCACTTGGTTCCCCAAATTTCGTTCTTCTATGTTGAAGCGTTCGTTTCCAGTAACATTTTGAATTTTGGCGTTTCACACTGTTTTCTCCTATATTGATAGATGTATTTGGAACTCTAAATCCAACACGGTTTGTGGTAGCTTCTTGAAACTTGATACATTAAAGTAGTTTCCACTTCTATCTTTATGTTTTGTTTCCTCTTGATGTAGCCCTAAGCAGTGACCTGCCAGAAACACTTTCATTGAAAGGCGTTTCCAAGCACACCAAAATTACGAATCTCCAGAAATCTCAGCAAATATTTTTTCTCCCAAACTGGATGATACTTTCAGGTAATGATCAGTACACTAAGCCCACTTGGTTCCCCAAAATTCATTCTTCTATGTTGAAGCGTTCGTTTCCAGTAACACTTTGAATTTTGGCGTTTCACACTG
Organism: Spermophilus citellus; assembly: GCF_964194105.1. NCBI lineage: Eukaryota > Metazoa > Chordata > Mammalia > Rodentia > Sciuridae > Spermophilus > Spermophilus citellus. The sequence continues at coordinate 11,090,215 of NC_138197.1, read as the reverse complement.
TTTTCTCCTATATTGATAGATGTATTTGGAAGTCTAAATCCAACACCGTTTGTGCTAGCTCCTGGAAACTTGAAACAGTAAAGTATTTTCCAGTTCTATCTTAATGTTTTGTTTCCTCTTGATGTAGCCATAAGCAGTGACCTGCAAGAAACACTTTCATTGAATGGGGTTTTCAAGCTTCTAAAAATTACGAATCTCCAGAAATCTCAGCAAACATTTTTTCACCCAAACTGGATGATACTTTCAGGTAATGATCAGTACACTAAGCCCACTTGGTTCCCCAAATTTCTTTTTTTTTGTTGAAGCGTTCGTTTCCATCAACAGTGTGATTTTTGGCGTTTCACACTGTCTTCTCCTATATTGATAGATGTATTTGGAACTCTAACTCTAACACATTTTATGCTAGCTTCTTGAAATTGACACAATAAAGTAGTTTCAAGTTCTCTCTCTATGTTTTGTTTCCTGTTGATGTAGCCCTAAGCAGTCACTGGCGAGAAACCCTTTCAATGGAAGGGCTTGCCAAGCTTCCAAAAATTAGGGATCTCCAAAATCTCAGCAAACATTTTTTCACCCAAACTGAATGATACTTTCAGGTAATGATCAGTACACTAAGCTCACTTGGTTCCCCAAATTTCGTTCTTCTATGTTGAAGCGTTCATTTCCAGCTTTATTTTGAATGTTGGCGTTTCACACTGTTTTCTCCTATATTTACAGATGTATTTGGAACTCTAAATCCAACACGGTTTGTGCTAGCTTTTTGAAACTTGACACAGGAATGTAGTTACCAGTTCTATCTTTATGTTTTGTTTCCCCTTCATGTAGCCTTAAGCAGTGACCTGCAAGAAACACTTTCATTGAAAGGGGTTGCCAAGCATACAAAAATTACGAATCTCCAGAAATCTCAGCAAATATTTTTTCACCCAAACTGGATGATGCTTTCAGATAATGATCAGTACACTAAGCCCAGTTGGTTCCCCAAATTTCGTTCTTCTATGTGGAAGCACTCATTTCCAGCAACAGTTTGAATTCTGGCGTTTCACACTGTTTTCTCCTATATTTATAGATGTATTTGGAACTCTAAATCCAACACGGTTTGTGCTAGCTTCTTGAAACTTGACACAGTAAAGTAGTTTCCAAGTCTACCTTAATGTTTTGTTTCCTCTTGATGTAGCCCTAAGCAGTGACCTGCAAGAAACACTTTCATTGAAAGGGGTTTTCAAGCTTCTAAACATTACGAATCTCCAGAAATCTCAGCAAACATTTTTTCACCCTAACTGGATGATACTTTCAGGTAATGATCAATACACTAAGCCCACTTGGTTCCCCAAATTTCGTTCTTCTATGTGGAAGCATTCATTTCCAGCAACAGTTTGAATTCTGGCGTTTCACACTGTTTACTCCTATATTGATAGAATAATTTGGAACTCTAAATCCAACACCATTTGTGCTAGCTTCTTGAAACTTGACACAGTAAAGTAGTTTCCAGGTGTATCTTTATGTTTTGTTTCCTCTTGATGTAGCCCTAAGCAGTGACCTGCAAGAAACACTTTCATTGAAAGGGGTTGCCTAGCATACAGGAATTACGAATCTCCAGAAATCTCAGCAAATATTTATTCACCCAAACTGGATGATACTTTCAGGTAATGATCAGTACACTAAGCCCACTTGGTTCCCCAAATTTCATTCTTCTATGTTGAAGCGTTCGTTTCCAGTAACACTTTGAATTTTGGCGTTTCACACTGTTTTCTCCTATATTGATAGATGTATTTGGAAGTCTAAACCCACACGGTTTGCACTAGCTTCGTGAAACTTGACACAATAAAGTAGTTTCAAGTTCTTTCTCTATATTTTGTTTCCTCTTGATGTAGCCCTAAGAAGTGACCTGCAAGAAACACTTTCATTGAAAGGGGTTTTCAAGCTTCTAAAAATTACGATTCTCCAGAAATCTCAGCAAACATTTTTTCACCCAAACTGGATGATACTTGCAGGTAATGATCAGTACACTAAGCCCACTTGGTTCCCCAAATTTCGTTTTTTTTGTTGAAGCGTTCGTTTCCAGCAACAGTTTGAATTTTGGCGTTTCACACTCTTTTCTCCTATATTGATAGATGTATTTGGAACTCTAAATCTAACACGGTTTGTGCTAGCTTCTTGAAACTTGACACATTAAAGTAGTTTCCAGGTCTATGTTTATGTTTTGTTTCCTCTTGATGTAGCCCTAAGCAGTGTCCTGCAAGAAACACTTTCATTGAAAGGGGTTTTCAAATTTCCAAAAATTACGAATCTCCAGAAATCTCAGCAAACATTTTTTCACCCAAATTGGATGATACTTTCAGGTAATGATCAGTACACTAAGCCCACTTGGTTCCTCAAATTTCATTCTTCTATGTTGAAGCGTTCGTTTCCAGTAACACTTTGAATTTTGGCGTTTCACACTGTTTTCTCCTATATTGATAGATGTATTTGGAACTCTAAATCTAACACGGTTTATGCTAGCTTCTTGAAATTGACACAATAAAGTAGTTTCAAGTTCTCTATGTTTTGTTTCCTGTTGATGTAGCCCTAAGCAGTGACTGGCGAGAAACCCTTTCATTGGAAGGAGTTGCCAAGCTTCCAAAAATTAGGAATCTCCAAAGTCTCAGCAAACATTTTTTCACCCAAACTGAATGATACTTTCAGGTAAGGATCAGTACACTAAGCCCACTTGGTTCCCCAAATTTCGTTCTTCTATGTTGAAGCGTTCGTTTCCAGCTTTAGTTTGAATGTTGGCGTTTCACACTGTTTTCTCCTATATTGATAGATGTATTTGGAACTCTAAATCCAACACGGTTTGTGCTAGCTTCTTGAAACTTGACACAGTAATGTAGTTTCCAGTTCTATCTTTATGTTTTGTTTCCCCTTCATGTAGCCCTAAGCAGTGACCTGCAAGAAACACTTTCATTGAAAGGGGTTGCCAATCTTCCAAATATTACGAATCTCCAGAAATCTCAGAAAACATTTTTTCACCCAAACTGGACGATACTTTCAGGTAATGATCAGTACACTAAGCCCACTTGGTTCCCTAAATTTCATTATTCTATGTTGAAGCGTTCGTTTCCAGCAACAGTTTGAATTTTGGCGTTACACACTGTTTTCTCCTATATTGATAGATGTATTTGGAACTCTAAATCCAACAGGTTTGTGCTAGCTTCTTGAAACTTGACACACTAAAGTAGTTTCCAGGTCTATCTTTACGTTTTGTTTCCTCTTGATGTAGCCCTAAGCAGTGACCTGCAAGAAACACTTTCATTGAAAGGGGTTTTCAAGCTTCCAAAAATTATGAATCTCAGGAAATCTCAGCAAACATTTTTTCACCCAAACTGGATGGTACATTCAGCTAATGATCAATACACTAAGCCCACTTGGTTCCCCAAATTTCATTCTTCTATATTGAAGCGTTGGTTTCCAGCAGCAGTTTGAATTTTGGCGTTTCACACTGTTTTCTCGTATATTGATAGATGTATTTGGAACTCTAAATCCAACACGGTTTGTGCTAGTTTCTTGAAACTTGACACAATAAAGTAGTTTCAAGTTCTCTCTCTATGTTTTGTTTCCTGTTGATGTAGCCCTAAGCAGTGACTGGCGAGAAACCCTTTCATTGAAAGGGGTTGCCAAGTATAAAAAAATTACGAATCCAGAAATCTCAGCAAATATTTTTTCACCCAAACTGGATGATACTTTCAGGTAATGATCAGTACACTAAGCCCACTTGGTTCCCCAAATTTCGTTTTTCTATATTGAAGCGTTTGTTTCCAGTAACACTTTGAATTTTGGCGTTTCACACTGTTTTCTCCTATATTCATAGATGTATTTGGAACACTAAATCCAACACGGTTTGTGCTACCTTCGAGAAACCTGACACAATAAAGTAGTGTCAAGTTCTATCTCTATGTTTTGTTTCCTCTTGATGTAGCCCTAAGCAGTGACTGGAGAGAAACACTTTCATTGAAAGGGGCTGCCAAGCTTCCAAAAATTACGAAACTCAGGAAATCTCAGCAAACATTTTTTTCACCCAAACTGGATGATACTTTCAGATAATGATCAATACACTAAGCCCAATTGGTTTTCCAAATTTCATTCTTCTATGTTGAAGCGTTCCTTTCCAGCAACAGTTTGAATTTTGGCGTTTCAAACTGTTTTCTCCTATATTGATAGATGTATTTGGAACTCTAAGTCCAGCACCGTTTGTGCTAGCTTCTTGAAACTTGACACCGGAAAGTAGTTTCCAGTTCTATCTTTATGTTTTGTTTCCTCTTGATGCAGCCCTAAGCAGTGACCTGCAAGAAACACTTTCATTGAAAGGGGTTGCCAAGCATACAAAAATTACAAATCTCCAGAAATCTCAACAAATATTTTTTCACCCAAAGTGGATTATACTTTCAGGTAATGATCAGTACACTAAGCCCACTTGGTTCCCCAAATTTCATTCTTCTATGTTGAAGTGTTCGTTTCCAGTAACAGTTTGAATTTTGGCGTTTCACACTGTTTTCTCCTATATTGATAGATGTATTTGGAACTCTAAATCCAAGACGGTTTGTGCTAGCTTCGTGAAACTTGACACAATAAAGTAGTTTCAAGTTCTTTCTCTATGTTTTGTTTCCTCTTGATGTAGCCCTAAGCAGTGACCTGCAAGAAACACTTTCATTGAAAGGAGTTGCAAAGCTTCCAAAACTTACGAATCTCCAGAAATCTCAGCAAATATTTTTCTTCCCAAACTGGTTGATACTTTCAGGTAATGATCAGTACTCTAAGCCCACTTGGTTCCCCAAATTTCGTTCTTCTATGTTGAAGCGTTCGTTTCCAGCAACAGTTTGAATTTTGGCGTTTCACACTGTTTTCTCCTATATTGATAGATGTATTTGGAACTCTAAATCCAACACGGTTTGTGCTAGCTTCGTGAAACTTGACACAGTAAAGTAGTTTCCTGGTCTACCTTTATGTTTTGTTTCCTCTTGATGTAGCCCTAAGCAGTGACTGGCGAGAAACACTTTCAATGAAAGGTGTGGCCAAGCTTCCAAAAATTACGAATCTCCAGAAATCTCAGCAAATATTTTTTCACCCAAACTGCATGATACTTTCACGTATTGATCAGTACAATAAGCCCACTTGGTTCCCCATATTCGTTCTTCTATGTTGAAGCGTTCGTTTCCAGTAACAGTTTGAATTTTGGCGTTTCACACTGTTTTGTCCTATATTGATAGATGTATTTGAAACTCTAAATCCAACACGGTTTGTGCTAGCTTCTTGAAACTTGACACGATAAAGAAGTTTCAAGTTCTCTCTCTATGTTTTGTTTCCTCTTGATGTAGCCCTAAGCAGTGACTGGCGAGAAACACTTTATTTGAAAGTGGTTGCCAAGTATACAAAAATTACGAATCTCCAGAAATCTCAGCAAATATTTTTTCACCCCAACTGGATGATACTTTCAGGTAATGATCAGTACACTAAGCCCACTTGGTTCCCCAAATTTCGTTCTTCTATGTTCAAGCGTTCGTTTCCAGCAACAGTTTGAATTTTGGCGTTTCACACTGGTTTCTCCCATAGTGATAGATGTATTTGGAACTCTAAATCCAACACGGTTTGTGCTAGCTTCTTGAAATTTGACACAGTAAAGTAGTTCCCACGTCTACCTTTATGTTTTGTTTCCTCCTGATGTAGCCCTAAGCAGTGACCTGCAAGAAACACTTTCATTGAAAGGGATTTTCAAGCTTCCAAAAATTACGAATCTCCAGAAATCTCAGCAAACATTTTTTCACCCAAACCGGATGATACTTTCAGGTAATGATCAGTACAGTAATCCCACTTGGTTCCCCAAATTTCGTTTTTTTTGTTGAATCGTTCGTTTCCAGCAACAGTTTTAATTTTGGCGTTTCACACTTTTTTCTCCTATACTGATAGATGTATTTGGAACTCTAAATCCAACACGGTTTGCGCTAGCTTCTTCAATCTTGACACAATAAAGTAGTTTCAAGTTCTCTCTCTATGTTTTGTTTCCTGTTGATATAGCCCTAAGCAGTGAGCTGCAAGAAACACATTCATTGAAAGGTGTTGCCAAGCATACAAAAATTACGAATCTCCAGAAATCTCAGCAAATATTTTTTCTCCCAAATTGGATGATACTTTCATGTAATGATCAGTACACTAAGCCCACTTGGTTCCCCAAATTTCATTCTTCTATGTTGAAGCGTTCGTTTCCAGTAACGCTTTGAATTTTTGCATTTCACACTGTTTTCTCCTATATTGATAGATGTATTTGGAACTCTAAATCCAACACGGTTTGTGCTAGCTTCGTGAAACTTGACACAATAAAGTAGTTTCCAGGTCTACCTTTATGTTTTGTTTCCTCTTGATGTAGCACTAAGCAGTGACTGGCGAGAAACACCTTCAATGAAAGGTGTGGCCAAGCTTCCAAAAATTACGAATCTCCAGAAATCTCAGCAAATATTTTTTCACCCAAACTGCATGATACTTTCACGTAATGATCAGTACAATAAGCCCACTTGGTTCCCCATATTCGTTCTTCTATGTTGAAGCGTTCGTTTCCAGTAACAGTTTGAATTTTGGCGTTTCACAGTGTTTTCTCCTATATTGATAGATGTATTTGAAACTCTAAATCCAACACGGTTTGTGCTAGCTTCTTGAAACTTGACACAGTAAAGAAGTTTAAATTTCTCTCTCTATGTTTCGTTTCCTCTTGATGTAGCCCTAAGCAGTGACTGGCGAGAAACACTTTCTTTGAAAGGGGTTGCCAAGTATACAAAAATTACGAATCTCCAGAAATCTCAGCAAATATTTTTTCACCCCAACTGGATGATACTTTCAGGTAATGATCAGTACACTAAGCCCACTTGGTTCCCCAAATTTTGTTCTTCTATGTTCATGCGTTCGTTTCCAGCAACAGTTTGAATTTTGGCGTTTCACACTGGTTTCTCCCATAGTGATAGATGTATTTGGAACTCTAAATCCAACACGGTTTGTGCTAGCTTCTTGAAACTTGACACAGTAAAGTAGTTCCCAGGTCTACCTTTATGTTTTGTTTCCTCCTGATGTAGCCCTAAGCAGTGACCTGCAAGAAACACTTTCATTGAAAGGGATTTTCAAGCTTCCAAAAATTACGAATCTCCAGAAATCTCAGCAAACATTTTTTCACCCAAACTGGATGATACTTTCAGGTAATTATCAGTACAGTAATCCCACTTGGTTCCCCAAATTTCGTTTTTTTTTGTTGAATCGTTCGTTTCCAGCAACAGTTTTAATTTTGGCGTTTCACACTGTTTTCTCCTGTATTGATAGATGTATTTGGAACTCTAAATCCAACACGGTTTGTGCTAGCTTCTTGAAACTTGACACAGTAATGTAGTTTCCAGTTCTGTCTTTATGTTTTGTTTCCTCTTCATGTAGCCCTAAGCAGTAACCTGCAAGAAACACTTTCATTGAAAGGGGTTGCCAAGCATACAAATATTACGAATCTCCAGAAATCTCAGCAAATATTTTTTCACCCAAACTGGATGATACTTTCAGGTAATGATCAGTACACTAAGCCCACTTGGTTCCCCAAATTTCATTCTTCTATGTTGAAGCGTTCGTTTCCAGCAACAGTTTGAATTTTGGCGTTTCACACTGTTTTCTCCTATATTGATAGATGTATTTGGAACTCTAAATCCCACACGGTTTGCGCTAGCTTCATGAAACTTGACACAATAAAGTAGTTTCAAGTTCTATCTCTATGTTTTGTTTCCTCTTGATGTAGCCCTAAGCAGTGACCTGCAAGAAACACTTTCATTTAAATTGGTTGCCAAGCATACAAAAATTACGAATCTCCAGAAATCTCAGCAAATATTCTTTCACCCAAACTGGATTATACTTTCAGGTAATGATCAGTACACTAAGCCCACTTGGTTCCCCAAATTTCATTCTTCTATGTTGAAGCGTTCGTTTCCAGCAACAGTTTGAATTTTGGCGTTTCACACTGATTTCTCCTATATTGATCGATGTATTTGGAACTCTAAATCCAACACGGTTTGCGCTAGCTTCGTGAAACTTGACACAATAAAGTAGTTTCAAGTTCTATCTCTATGTTTTGTTTCCTCTTGATGTAGCCCTAAGCAGTGACCTTCAAGAAACACTTTCATTGAAAGGGGTTGCCAAGCATACAAAAATTACGAATCTCCAGAAATCTCAGCAAATATTTTTTCACCCAAACTGGATGATACTTTCAGGTAATGATCAGTACACTAAGCCCACTTGCTTCCCCAAATTTCGTTCTTCTATGTTCAAGCGTTCGTTTCCAGTAACACTTTGAATTTTGGCGTTTCACACTGGTTTCTCCTATAGTGATAGATGTATTTGGAACTCTAAATCCAACACGGTTTGTGCTAGCTTCTTGAAACTTGACACAGTAAAGTAGTTTACAGGTCTATCTTTATGATTTGTGTCCTCTTGATGTAGCCCTAAGCAGTGACTTGCAAGAAACACTTTCATTGAAAGGGGTTCCCAAGCATACAAAAATTACGAATCTCCAGAAATCTCAGCAAATATGTTTCCTCTCAAACTGGTTGATACTTTCAGGTAATGATCAGTACACTAAGCCCACTTGGTTCCCCAAATTTCATTCTTCTATGTTGAAGCGTTCGTTTCCAGTAACACTTTGAATTTTGGCGTTTCACACTGTTTTCTCATATATTGATAGATGTATTTGGAACTCTAAATCCAACACGGTTTGTGCTAGCTTCGTGAAACTTGACACAATAAAGTAGTTTCAAGTTCTATCTCTATGTTTTGTTTCCTCTTCATGTAGCCCTAAGCAGTGACTTGCAAGAAACACTTACATTGAAAGGGGTTGCCAAGCTTCCAAAAATTAAGAATCTCCAGAAATCTCAGCAAATATTATTTCACCCAAACTGAATGATACTTTCAGGTAATGATCAGTACACTAAGCCCACTTGGTTCCCCAAATTTCGTTCTTCTATGTTGAAGCGTTCGTTTCCAGTAACAGTTTGAATTTTGGCGTTTCACACTGTTTTCTCCTATATTGATAGATGTATTTGAAACTCTAAATCCAACACGGTTTGCGCTGGCTTCATGAAACTTGACACAATAAAGTAGTTTCAAGTTCTCTCTCTATGTTTTTCTTCCTCTTGATGTAGCCCTAAGCAGTGACTGGCGAGAAATACTTTCTTTGAAAGGGGTTGCCAAGTATACAAAAATTACGAATCTCCAGAAATCTCAGCAAATATTTTTTCACCCAAACTGGATGATACTTTCAGGTAATGATCAGTACACGAAGCCCACTTGGTTCCCCAAATTTCGTTCTTCTATGTTCAAGCGTTCGTTTCCAGCAACAGTTTGAATTTTGGCGTTTCACACTGGTTTCTCCTATAGTGATTGATGTATTTGGAACTCTAAATCCTACACGGTTTGTGCTAGATGCTTGAAACTTGACACAGTAAAGTAGTTTCCAGGTCTATCTTTACGATTTGTGTCCTCTTGATGTAGCCCTAAGCAGTGACTTGCAAGAAACACTTTCATTAAAAGGGGTTCCCAAGCATACAAAAATTACGAATCTCCAGAAATCTCAGCAAACATATTTTCACCCAAACTGGATGATACTTTCAGGTAATGATCAGTACACTAAGCCCACTTGGTTCCCCAAATTTCGTTCTTCTATGTTGAAGCGTTCGTTTCCAGCAACAGTTTGAATTTTGGCGTTTCACACCGTTTTCTCCTATATTGATAGATGTATATGGAACTCTAAATCCAACACGGTTTGTGCTAGCTTCTTGAAACTTGACACAGTAAAGTAGTTTCCAGGTCTGTCTTTATGTTTTGTTTCCTCTTGATGTAGCCCTAAGCAGTGACCTGCAATAAAACACTTTCATTGAAAGGGGTTGCCAAGTATACAAAAATTACTAATCTCCAGACATCTCTGCAAATATTTTTTCACCCAAACTGGATGATAGTTGCAGGTAATGATCAGTACACTAAGCCCACTTGGTTCCCCAAATTTCGTTCTTCTAAGTTGAAGCGTTCGTTTCCAGTAACACTTTGAATTTTGGCGTTTCACACTGTTTTCTCCTATATTGATAGATGTATTTGGAACACTAAATCCGACACGGTTTGTGCTAGCTTCTTGAAACTTGACACAATAAAGTAGTTTCAAGTTCTCTCTCTATGTTTTGTTTCCTCTTGATGTAGCCCTAAGCAGTGACTGGCGAGAAACACTTTCATTGAAAGGGCTTGCCAAGTATACAAAAATTACGAATCTCCAGAAATTTCAGCAAACATTTTTTCACCCAAAATGGATGATACTTTCAGGTAATGATCAGTACACTAAGCTCACTTGGTTCCCCAAATTTCGTTCTTCTATGTTGAAGTGTTCGTTTCCAGCAAAAGTTTGAATTTTGGCCTTTCACACTGTTTTCTCCTATATTGATACATGTATTTGGAACTCTAAAATCAACACGGTTTGTGCTAGTTTCTTGAAACTTGACATAATAAAGTAGTTTCAGGTTCTATCTCTATGTTTTGTTTCCTCTTGATGTAGCCCTAAGCAGTGACCTGCAAAAAACACTTTCATTGAAAGGGGTTGCCAAGCTTCCAAAAATTACGAATCTCAAGTTATCTCAGCAAATATTTTTTCACCCAAACTGGATGATACTTTCAGGTAATGATCAGTACACTAAGCCCACTTGGTTCCCCAAATTTCGTTCTTCTATGTTGAATCGTTTGTTTCGAGTAACACTTTGGATTTTGGCGTTTCACACTGTTTTCTCCTATATTGGTAGATGTATTTGGAACTCTAAATCCTATAAGGTTTGCGCTAGCTTCGTGAAACTTGACACAATAAAGTAGTTTCCAGTTCTATCTTTATGTTTTGTTTCCTCTTGATGTAGCCCTAAGCAGTGACCTGCAAGTAACACTTTCATTGAAAGGGGTTGTAAAGCATACAAAAATTACGAATCTCCAGAAATCTCTGCAAACATTTTTTCACCCAAACTGAATGATACTTTCAGGTAACGATCTGTACACTAAGCCCACTTGGTTCCCCAAATTTCATTCTTCTATGTTGAATCGTTCGTTTCCAGTAACACTTTGAATTTTGGCGTTTGAAACTGTTTTCTCCTATATTGATAGATGTATTTGATATTTTAAATCCAACACGGTTTGTGCTATCTTCTTGAAACTTGACACAATAAAGTAGTTTCAAGTTCTCTCTCTACGTTTTTTTTTCTCTTGATGTAGCCCTAAGCAGGGACTGGCGAGAAACACTTTCATTGAAAGGGGTTGCCAAGTATACAAAAATTATGAATCTACAGAAATCTCAGCAAATATTTTTTAACCCAAACTGGATGATACTTTCAGGTATTGATCAGTACACTAAGCCCAGTTGGTTCCCCAAATTTCGTTCTTCTATGTTGAAGCGTTCGTTTCCAGGAACAGTTTGAATTTTGGCGTTTCACACTGTTTTCCTCTATATCGATAGATGTATTTGGAACTCTAAATCCAACACGGTTTGTGCTAGCTTCTTGAAACTTGACACAGTAAAGTAGTTTCCAGGTCTATCTCTAAGTTTTGTTTCCTCTTGATGTAGCCCTAATCAGTGACTGGCGATAAACACTTTCATTGAAAGGGGTTGCCAAGGATACAAAAATTACGAATCTTCAGAAATCTCAGCAAATATTTTTTCACCCAAACTGGATGATACTTTCAGGTAATGATCAGTACACTAAGCCCACTTGGTTCCCCAAATTTCATTCTTCTATGTTGAAGCGTTCGTTTCCAGTAACACTTTGAATTTTGGCGTTTCACACTGTTTTCTAATATATTGATAGATGTATTTGGAACTCTAAATCCAACACGGTTTGCGCTAGCTTCTTAAAACTTGACACAATAAAGTAGTTTCAAATTCTATCTCTATGTTTTGTTTCCTCTTGATGTAGCCCTAAGCAGTGACTGGCGAGAAACACTTTCATTGAAAGGGGTTGCCAAGCTTAAAAAAATTACGAATCTCCAGAAATCTCAGCAAACATTTTTTCACCCAAACTGGATGATACTTTCAGGTAATGATCAGTACACTAAGCCCACTTGGTTCCCCAATTTTCATTCTTCTATGTTGAAGCGTTCGATTCCAGTAACACTTTGAATTATGGTGTTTCACACTGTTTTCTCCTATATTGATAGACGTATTTGGAACTCTAAATCCAACACGGTTTTCGCTAGCTTCATGAAACTTGACACAATAAAGTAGTTTCAAGTTCTATCTCTATGTTTTGTTTCCTTTTGATGTAGTCCTAAGCAGTGACTGGAGAGAAACAGTTTCATTGAAAGGGGTTGCGAAGCTTCCAAAAATTACGAATCTCCAGAAATCTCAGCAAACATTTTTTCACCCAAACTGGATGATACTTTCAGGTAATGATCAGTACACTAAGCTCACTTTGTTCCCCAAATTTTGTACTTCTATGTTGAAGCGTTCGTTTCCATTAACACTTTGAATTTTGGCGTTTCACACTGTTTTCTCCTATATTGATAGATGTATTTGGAACTCTAAATCCAACACGGTTAATGCTAGCTTCTTGAAACTTGACACAATAAAGTAGTTTCAAGTTCTCTCTCTATATTTTGTTTCCTGTTGATGTAGCCCTAAGGAGTGACTGGCGAGAAACACTTTCATTGAAAGGGGTGGCCAAGCTTCCAAAAATTACGAATCTCCAGAAATCTCAGCAAACATATTTTCACCCAAACTGGATGATACTTTCAGGTAATGATCACTACACTAAGCCCATTTGGTTTCACAAATTTCGTTCTTATATGTTGAAGCGTTTGTTTCCAGCAACAGTTTGAATTTTGGCGTTTCACACCGTTTTCTCCTATATTGATAGATGTATATGGAACTCTAAATCCTACACGGTTTGTGCTAGCTGCTTGAAACTTGACACAGTAAAGTAGTTTCCAGGTCTATCTTTTTGTTTTGTTTCCTCTTGATGTAGCCCTAAGCAGTGACCTGCAAAAAAACACTTTCATTGAAAGGGGTTGCCAAGTATACAAAAATTACTAATCTCCAGACATCTCAGCAAATATTTTTTCACCCAAACTGGATGATAGTTGCAGGTAATGATCAGTACACTAAGCCCACTTGGTTCCCCAAATTTCGTTCTTCTATGTTGAAGCGTTCGTTTCCAGCAACAGTTTGAATTTTGGCCTTTCACACTGTTTTCTCCTATATTGATAGATGTATTTGGAACTCTAAAATCAACACGGTTTGTGCTAGCTCCTTGAAACTTGACATAATAAAGTAGTTTCAGGTTCTATCTCTATGTTTTGTTTCCTCTTGATGTAGCCCTAAGCAGTGACCTGCAAAAAACACTTTCATTGAAAGGCTTTGCCAAGTATACAAAAATTACGAATCTCCAGAAATCTCGGCAAATATTTTTTCTCTCAAACTGGTTGATACTTTCAGGTAATGATCAGTACACTAAGCCCACTTGGTTCCCCAAATTTCGTTCTTCTATGTTGAAGCGTTCGTTTCCAGCAACACTTTCAATTTTGGCGTTTCACACTGTTTTCTCCTACATTGATAGATGTATTTGGAACTCTAAATCCAACACGGTTTGTGCTAGCTTCTTGCAACTTGACACAGTAAAGTAGTTTCCATTTCTATTTCTATGTTTTGTTTCATCTGGATGTAGCACTCAGCATGGACCTGGAAGAAGCACTTTTATTGAAAGGGGTTGCCAAGCATAAAAAAATTACGAAACTCCAAAATCTCAGCAAATATTTTTTTCAACCAAACTGGATGATACTTTCAGGTAATGATCAGTACACTAAGCCCACTTGGTTCCCCAAATTTCGTTCTTCTATGTTGAAGCGTTCGTTTCCAGTAACACTTTGAATTTTGGCGTTACACTGTTTTCTCCTATATAGATTGATGTACCTGGAACTCTAAATCCAACTTGGTTTGCACTAGCTTCTTGAAACCTGACACAATAAAGTAGTTTCAAGTCTATCTCTATATTTTGTTTCCTCTTGATGTAGCCCTAAGAAGTGACCTGCAAAAAACACTTTCATTGAAAAAGGTTTTCAAGCTTCTAAAAATTACGATTCTCCAGAAATCTCAGCAAACAATTTTTACCCAAACTGGATGATACTTTCAGGTAATGATCAGTACACTAAGCCCACTTGGTTCCCCAAAATTCATTATTCTATGTTGAAGCGTTCGTTTCCAGTAACACTTTGAATTTTGGCGTTTCACACTGTTTTCTCCTATATTGATAGATGTATTTGGAAGTCTAAATCCAACACCGTTAGTGCTAGCTTCTGGAAACTTGAAACAGTAAAGTATTTTCCAGTTCTATCTTAATGTTTTGTTTCCTCTTGATGTAGCCATAAGCAGTGACCTGCAAGAAACACTTTCATTGAAAGGGGTTTTCAAGCTTCTAAAAATTACGAATCTCCAGAAATCTCAGCAAACATTTTTTCACCCAAACTGGATGATACTTTCAGGTAATGATCAGTACACTAAGCCCACTTGGTTCCCCAAATTTCGTTTTTTTTGTTGAAGCGTTCGTTTCCATCAACAGTGTGAATTTTGGCGATTCACACTGTTTTCTCCTATATTGATAGATGTATTTGGAACTCTAAATCTAACACGGTTTATGCTAGCTTCTTGAAATTGACACAATAAAGTAGTTTCAAGTTCTCTCTCTATGTTTTGTTTCCTGTTGATGTAGCCCTAAGCAGTGACTGGTGAGAAACCCTTTCATTGGAAGGGGTTGCCAAGCTTCCAAAAATTAGGGATCTCCAAAATCTCAGCAAACATTTTTTCACCCAAACTGAATGATACTTTCAGGTAATGATCAGTACACTAAGCCCACTTGGTTCCCCAAATTTCGATCTTCTATGTTGAAGCGTTCGTTTCCAGCAACAGTTTGAATTTTGGCGTTTCACACTGTTTTCTCCTAGATTGATAGATGTATTTGGAACTCTAAATCCAACACGGTTTGTGCTAGCTTCGTGAAACTTCACACAATAAAAAAGTTTCAAGTTCTCTCTCTATGTTTTGTTTCCTCTTGATGTAGCCCTAAGCAGTGACCTGCAAGAAACACTTTCATTGAAAGGGTTTGCCAAGCATACAAAAATTACGATTCTCCAGAAATCTCAGCAAATATATTTTCACCCAAACTGAATGATACTTTCAGGTAATGATCAGTACACTAAGCCCACTTGGTTCCCCAAATTTCATTCTTCTATGTTGAAGCGTTCGTTTCCAGTAACAGTTTGAATTTTGGCGATTCACACTGTTTTTTCCTATATTGATAGATGTATTTGGAACTCTAAATCCAACACGGTTTGTGGTAGCTTCTTGAATCTTGACACATTAAAGGAGTTTCCAGGTCTATCTTTATGTTTTGTTTCCTCTTGATGTAGCCCTAAGCAGTGACCTGCAAGAAACACTTTCATTGAAAGGGGTTTTCAAGCTTCCAAAAATTACGAATCTCCAGAAATCTCAGCAAATATTTTTTCACCCAAATTGGATGATACTTTCAGGTAATGGTCAGTACACTAAGCCCACTTGGTTCCCCAAATTTCATTCTTCTATGTTGAAGCGTTCGTTTCCAGTAACACTTTGAATTTTGGCGTTTCACACTGTTTTCTCCTATATTGATAGATGTATTTGGAACACTAAATCGAACACGGTTTGTGCTAGCTTCGTGAAACTTCACACAATAAAGGAGTTTCAAGTACTCTCTCTATGTTTTGTTTCCTCTTGATGTAGCCCTAAGCAGTGACCTGCAAGAAACACTTTCATTGAAAGGGGTTGCCAAGCATACAAAAATTACGAATCTCCAGAAATCTCAGCAAACATTTTTTCACCCAAACGGGATGATACTTTCAGGTAATGATCAGTACACTAAGCCCACTTGATTCCCCAAATTTCGTTCTTCTATGTTGAAGCGTTCGTTTCCAGTAAAACTTTGAATTTTGGCGTTTCACACTGTTTTCTCCTATATTGATAGATGTATTTGGAACTCTAAATCCAACACGGTTTGTGCTAGCTTCTTCAAACTTGACACAATAAAGTAGTTTCAAGTTCTATCTCTATATTTTTTTTTCCTCTTGATATAGTCTTAAGGAGTGACTGCACAGAAACACTTTCATTGAAAGGGGTTGCCAAGCTTCCAAAAATTACGAATCTCCAGAAATCTCAGCCAACATTTTTTCACCCAAACGGGATGATACTTTCAGGTAATGATCAGTACACTAAGCCCACTTGGTTCCCCAAATTTCGTTCTTCTATGTTGAAGCGTTCGTTTCCAGCAACATTTTGAATTTTGGCGTTTCACACTGTTTTCTCCTATAATGATAGATGTATTTGGAACTCTAAATCCAACACGGTTTGTGCTAGCTTCGTGAAACTTGACACAATTAAGTAGTTTCAATTTCTCTCTCTATGTTTAGTTTCCTCTTGATGTAGCCCTATACATTGACTGGCGAGAAACACTTTTATTGAAAGGGGTTGCCAAGCACACAAAAATTACGAATCTCCAGAAATCTCAGCAAATATTTTTTCACCCAAACTGGATGATACTTTCAGGTAATGATCAGTACACTAAGCCCACTTGGTTCCCCAAATTTCGTTCTTCTATATTGAAGCGTTCGTTTCCAGTAACACTTTGAATTTTGGCGTTTCACACTGTTTTCTCCTATATTGATAGATGTATTTGGAACTCTAAATCCAACACGGTTTGTGCTAGCTTCTTGAAACTTGACACAGTAAAGAAGTTTAAATTTCTCTCTCTATGTTTCGTTTCCTCTTGATGTAGCCCTAAGCAGTGACTGGCGAGAAACACTTTCTTTGAAAGGGGTTGCCAAGTATACAAAAATTACGAATCTCCAGAAATCTCAGCAAATATTTTTTCACCCCAACTGGATGATACTTTCAGGTAATGATCAGTACACTAAGCCCACTTGGTTCCCCAAATTTTGTTCTTCTATGTTCATGCGTTCGTTTCCAGCAACAGTTTGAATTTTGGCGTTTCACACTGGTTTCTCCCATAGTGATAGATGTATTTGGAACTCTAAATCCAACACGGTTTGTGCTAGCTTCTTGAAACTTGACACAGTAAAGTAGTTCCCAGGTCTACCTTTATGTTTTGTTTCCTCCTGATGTAGCCCTAAGCAGTGACCTGCAAGAAACACTTTCATTGAAAGGGATTTTCAAGCTTCCAAAAATTACGAATCTCCAGAAATCTCAGCAAACATTTTTTCACCCAAACTGGATGATACTTTCAGGTAATTATCAGTACAGTAATCCCACTTGGTTCCCCAAATTTCGTTTTTTTTTGTTGAATCGTTCGTTTCCAGCAACAGTTTTAATTTTGGCGTTTCACACTGTTTTCTCCTGTATTGATAGATGTATTTGGAACTCTAAATCCAACACGGTTTGTGCTAGCTTCTTGAAACTTGACACAGTAATGTAGTTTCCAGTTCTGTCTTTATGTTTTGTTTCCTCTTCATGTAGCCCTAAGCAGTAACCTGCAAGAAACACTTTCATTGAAAGGGGTTGCCAAGCATACAAATATTACGAATCTCCAGAAATCTCAGCAAATATTTTTTCACCCAAACTGGATGATACTTTCAGGTAATGATCAGTACACTAAGCCCACTTGGTTCCCCAAATTTCATTCTTCTATGTTGAAGCGTTCGTTTCCAGCAACAGTTTGAATTTTGGCGTTTCACACTGTTTTCTCCTATATTGATAGATGTATTTGGAACTCTAAATCCCACACGGTTTGCGCTAGCTTCATGAAACTTGACACAATAAAGTAGTTTCAAGTTCTATCTCTATGTTTTGTTTCCTCTTGATGTAGCCCTAAGCAGTGACCTGCAAGAAACACTTTCATTTAAATTGGTTGCCAAGCATACAAAAATTACGAATCTCCAGAAATCTCAGCAAATATTCTTTCACCCAAACTGGATTATACTTTCAGGTAATGATCAGTACACTAAGCCCACTTGGTTCCCCAAATTTCATTCTTCTATGTTGAAGCGTTCGTTTCCAGCAACAGTTTGAATTTTGGCGTTTCACACTGATTTCTCCTATATTGATCGATGTATTTGGAACTCTAAATCCAACACGGTTTGCGCTAGCTTCGTGAAACTTGACACAATAAAGTAGTTTCAAGTTCTATCTCTATGTTTTGTTTCCTCTTGATGTAGCCCTAAGCAGTGACCTTCAAGAAACACTTTCATTGAAAGGGGTTGCCAAGCATACAAAAATTACGAATCTCCAGAAATCTCAGCAAATATTTTTTCACCCAAACTGGATGATACTTTCAGGTAATGATCAGTACACTAAGCCCACTTGCTTCCCCAAATTTCGTTCTTCTATGTTCAAGCGTTCGTTTCCAGTAACACTTTGAATTTTGGCGTTTCACACTGGTTTCTCCTATAGTGATAGATGTATTTGGAACTCTAAATCCAACACGGTTTGTGCTAGCTTCTTGAAACTTGACACAGTAAAGTAGTTTACAGGTCTATCTTTATGATTTGTGTCCTCTTGATGTAGCCCTAAGCAGTGACTTGCAAGAAACACTTTCATTGAAAGGGGTTCCCAAGCATACAAAAATTACGAATCTCCAGAAATCTCAGCAAATATGTTTCCTCTCAAACTGGTTGATACTTTCAGGTAATGATCAGTACACTAAGCCCACTTGGTTGCCCAAATTTCATTCTTCTATGTTGAAGCGTTCGTTTCCAGTAACACTTTGAATTTTGGCGTTTCACACTGTTTTCTCATATATTGATAGATGTATTTGGAACTCTAAATCCAACACGGTTTGTGCTAGCTTCGTGAAACTTGACACAATAAAGTAGTTTCAAGTTCTATCTCTATGTTTTGTTTCCTCTTCATGTAGCCCTAAGCAGTGACTTGCAAGAAACACTTACATTGAAAGGGGTTGCCAAGCTTCCAAAAATTAAGAATCTCCAGAAATCTCAGCAAATATTATTTCACCCAAACTGAATGATACTTTCAGGTAATGATCAGTACACTAAGCCCACTTGGTTCCCCAAATTTCGTTCTTCTATGTTGAAGCGTTCGTTTCCAGTAACAGTTTGAATTTTGGCGTTTCACACTGTTTTCTCCTATATTGATAGATGTATTTGAAACTCTAAATCCAACACGGTTTGAGCTGGCTTCATGAAACTTGACACAATAAAGTAGTTTCAAGTTCTCTCTCTATGTTTTTCTTCCTCTTGATGTAGCCCTAAGCAGTGACTGGCGAGAAATACTTTCTTTGAAAGGGGTTGCCAAGTATACAAAAATTACGAATCTCCAGAAATCTCAGCAAATATTTTTTCACCCAAACTGGATGATACTTTCAGGTAATGATCAGTACACGAAGCCCACTTGGTTCCCCAAATTTCGTTCTTCTATGTTCAAGCGTTCGTTTCCAGCAACAGTTTGAATTTTGGCGTTTCACACTGGTTTCTCCTATAGTGATTGATGTATTTGGAACTCTAAATCCTACACGGTTTGTGCTAGATGCTTGAAACTTGACACAGTAAAGTAGTTTCCAGGTCTATCTTTACGATTTGTGTCCTCTTGATGTAGCCCTAAGCAGTGACTTGCAAGAAACACTTTCATTAAAAGGGGTTCCCAAGCATACAAAAATTACGAATCTCCAGAAATCTCAGCAAACATATTTTCACCCAAACTGGATGATACTTTCAGGTAATGATCAGTACACTAAGCCCACTTGGTACCCCAAATTTCGTTCTTCTATGTTGAAGCGTTCGTTTCCAGCAACAGTTTGAATTTTGGCGTTTCACACCGTTTTCTCCTATATTGATAGATGTATATGGAACTCTAAATCCAACACGGTTTGTGCTAGCTTCTTGAAACTTGACACAGTAAAGTAGTTTCCAGGTCTGTCTTTATGTTTTGTTTCCTCTTGATGTAGCCCTAAGCAGTGACCTGCAATAAAACACTTTCATTGAAAGGGGTTGCCAAGTATACAAAAATTACTAATCTCCAGACATCTCTGCAAATATTTTTTCACCCAAACTGGATGATAGTTGCAGGTAATGATCAGTACACTAAGCCCACTTGGTTCCCCAAATTTCGTTCTTCTAAGTTGAAGCGTTCGTTTCCAGTAACACTTTGAATTTTGGCGTTTCACACTGTTTTCTCCTATATTGATAGATGTATTTGGAACACTAAATCCGACACGGTTTGTGCTAGCTTCTTGAAACTTGACACAATAAAGTAGTTTCAAGTTCTCTCTCTATGTTTTGTTTCCTCTTGATGTAGCCCTAAGCAGTGACTGGCGAGAAACACTTTCATTGAAAGGGCTTGCCAAGTATACAAAAATTACGAATCTCCAGAAATTTCAGCAAACATTTTTTCACCCAAAATGGATGATACTTTCAGGTAATGATCAGTACACTAAGCTCACTTGGTTCCCCAAATTTCGTTCTTCTATGTTGAAGTGTTCGTTTCCAGCAAAAGTTTGAATTTTGGCCTTTCACACTGTTTTCTCCTATATTGATACATGTATTTGGAACTCTAAAATCAACACGGTTTGTGCTAGTTTCTTGAAACTTGACATAATAAAGTAGTTTCAGGTTCTATCTCTATGTTTTGTTTCCTCTTGATGTAGCCCTAAGCAGTGACCTGCAAAAAACACTTTCATTGAAAGGGGTTGCCAAGCTTCCAAAAATTACGAATCTCAAGTTATCTCAGCAAATATTTTTTCACCCAAACTGGATGATACTTTCAGGTAATGATCAGTACACTAAGCCCACTTGGTTCCCCAAATTTCGTTCTTCTATGTTGAATCGTTCGTTTCGAGTAACACTTTGGATTTTGGCGTTTCACACTGTTTTCTCCTATATTGGTAGATGTATTTGGAACTCTAAATCCTATAAGGTTTGCGCTAGCTTCGTGAAACTTGACACAATAAAGTAGTTTCCAGTTCTATCTTTATGTTTTGTTTCCTCTTGATGTAGCCCTAAGCAGTGACCTGCAAGTAACACTTTCATTGAAAGGGGTTGTAAAGCATACAAAAATTACGAATCTCCAGAAATCTCTGCAAACATTTTTTCACCCAAACTGAATGATACTTTCAGGTAACGATCTGTACACTAAGCCCACTTGGTTCCCCAAATTTCATTCTTCTATGTTGAATCGTTCGTTTCCAGTAACACTTTGAATTTTGGCGTTTGAAACTGTTTTCTCCTATATTGATAGATGTATTTGATATTTTAAATCCAACACGGTTTGTGCTATCTTCTTGAAACTTGACACAATAAAGTAGTTTCAAGTTCTCTCTCTACGTTTTTTTTTCTCTTGATGTAGCCCTAAGCAGGGACTGGCGAGAAACACTTTCATTGAAAGGGGTTGCCAAGTATACAAAAATTATGAATCTACAGAAATCTCAGCAAATATTTTTTAACCCAAACTGGATGATACTTTCAGGTATTGATCAGTACACTAAGCCCAGTTGGTTCCCCAAATTTCGTTCTTCTATGTTGAAGCGTTCGTTTCCAGGAACAGTTTGAATTTTGGCGTTTCACACTGTTTTCCTCTATATCGATAGATGTATTTGGAACTCTAAATCCAACACGGTTTGTGCTAGCTTCTTGAAACTTGACACAGTAAAGTAGTTTCCAGGTCTATCTCTAAGTTTTGTTTCCTCTTGATGTAGCCCTAATCAGTGACTGGCGATAAACACTTTCATTGAAAGGGGTTGCCAAGGATACAAAAATTACGAATCTTCAGAAATCTCAGCAAATATTTTTTCACCCAAACTGGATGATACTTTCAGGTAATGATCAGTACACTAAGCCCACTTGGTTCCCCAAATTTCATTCTTCTATGTTGAAGCGTTCGTTTCCAGTAACACTTTGAATTTTGGCGTTTCACACTGTTTTCTAATATATTGATAGATGTATTTGGAACTCTAAATCCAACACGGTTTGCGCTAGCTTCTTAAAACTTGACACAATAAAGTAGTTTCAAATTCTATCTCTATGTTTTGTTTCCTCTTGATGTAGCCCTAAGCAGTGACTGGCGAGAAACACTTTCATTGAAAGGGGTTGCCAAGCTTAAAAAAATTACGAATCTCCAGAAATCTCAGCAAACATTTTTTCACCCAAACTGGATGATACTTTCAGGTAATGATCAGTACACTAAGCCCACTTGGTTCCCCAATTTTCATTCTTCTATGTTGAAGCGTTCGATTCCAGTAACACTTTGAATTATGGTGTTTCACACTGTTTTCTCCTATATTGATAGACGTATTTGGAACTCTAAATCCAACACGGTTTTCGCTAGCTTCATGAAACTTGACACAATAAAGTAGTTTCAAGTTCTATCTCTATGTTTTGTTTCCTTTTGATGTAGTCCTAAGCAGTGACTGGAGAGAAACAGTTTCATTGAAAGGGGTTGCGAAGCTTCCAAAAATTACGAATCTCCAGAAATCTCAGCAAACATTTTTTCACCCAAACTGGATGATACTTTCAGGTAATGATCAGTACACTAAGCTCACTTTGTTCCCCAAATTTTGTACTTCTATGTTGAAGCGTTCGTTTCCATTAACACTTTGAATTTTGGCGTTTCACACTGTTTTCTCCTATATTGATAGATGTATTTGGAACTCTAAATCCAACACGGTTAATGCTAGCTTCTTGAAACTTGACACAATAAAGTAGTTTCAAGTTCTCTCTCTATATTTTGTTTCCTGTTGATGTAGCCCTAAGGAGTGACTGGCGAGAAACACTTTCATTGAAAGGGGTGGCCAAGCTTCCAAAAACTACGAATCTCCAGAAATCTCAGCAAACATATTTTCACCCAAACTGGATGATACTTTCAGGTAATGATCACTACACTAAGCCCATTTGGTTTCACAAATTTCGTTCTTATATGTTGAAGCGTTTGTTTCCAGCAACAGTTTGAATTTTGGCGTTTCACACCGTTTTCTCCTATATTGATAGATGTATATGGAACTCTAAATCCTACACGGTTTGTGCTAGCTGCTTGAAACTTGACACAGTAAAGTAGTTTCCAGGTCTATCTTTTTGTTTTGTTTCCTCTTGATGTAGCCCTAAGCAGTGACCTGCAAAAAAACACTTTCATTGAAAGGGGTTGCCAAGTATACAAAAATTACTAATCTCCAGACATCTCAGCAAATATTTTTTCACCCAAACTGGATGATAGTTGCAGGTAATGATCAGTACACTAAGCCCACTTGGTTCCCCAAATTTCGTTCTTCTATGTTGAAGCGTTCGTTTCCAGCAACAGTTTGAATTTTGGCCTTTCACACTGTTTTCTCCTATATTGATAGATGTATTTGGAACTCTAAAATCAACACGGTTTGTGCTAGCTCCTTGAAACTTGACATAATAAAGTAGTTTCAGGTTCTATCTCTATGTTTTGTTTCCTCTTGATGTAGCCCTAAGCAGTGACCTGCAAAAAACACTTTCATTGAAAGGCTTTGCCAAGTATACAAAAATTACGAATCTCCAGAAATCTCGGCAAATATTTTTTCTCTCAAACTGGTTGATACTTTCAGGTAATGATCAGTACACTAAGCCCACTTGGTTCCCCAAATTTCGTTCTTCTATGTTGAAGCGTTCGTTTCCAGCAACACTTTCAATTTTGGCGTTTCACACTGTTTTCTCCTACATTGATAGATGTATTTGGAACTCTAAATCCAACACGGTTTGTGCTAGCTTCTTGCAACTTGACACAGTAAAGTAGTTTCCATTTCTATTTCTATGTTTTGTTTCATCTGGATGTAGCACTCAGCATGGACCTGGAAGAAGCACTTTTATTGAAAGGGGTTGCCAAGCATAAAAAAATTACGAAACTCCAAAATCTCAGCAAATATTTTTTTCAACCAAACTGGATGATACTTTCAGGTAATGATCAGTACACTAAGCCCACTTGGTTCCCCAAATTTCGTTCTTCTATGTTGAAGCGTTCGTTTCCAGTAACACTTTGAATTTTGGCGTTACACTGTTTTCTCCTATATAGATTGATGTACCTGGAACTCTAAATCCAACTTGGTTTGCACTAGCTTCTTGAAACCTGACACAATAAAGTAGTTTCAAGTCTATCTCTATATTTTGTTTCCTCTTGATGTAGCCCTAAGAAGTGACCTGCAAAAAACACTTTCATTGAAAAAGGTTTTCAAGCTTCTAAAAATTACGATTCTCCAGAAATCTCAGCAAACAATTTTTACCCAAACTGGATGATACTTTCAGGTAATGATCAGTACACTAAGCCCACTTGGTTCCCCAAAATTCATTATTCTATGTTGAAGCGTTCGTTTCCAGTAACACTTTGAATTTTGGCGTTTCACACTGTTTTCTCCTATATTGATAGATGTATTTGGAAGTCTAAATCCAACACCGTTAGTGCTAGCTTCTGGAAACTTGAAACAGTAAAGTATTTTCCAGTTCTATCTTAATGTTTTGTTTCCTCTTGATGTAGCCATAAGCAGTGACCTGCAAGAAACACTTTCATTGAAAGGGGTTTTCAAGCTTCTAAAAATTACGAATCTCCAGAAATCTCAGCAAACATTTTTTCACCCAAACTGGATGATACTTTCAGGTAATGATCAGTACACTAAGCCCACTTGGTTCCCCAAATTTCGTTTTTTTTGTTGAAGCGTTCGTTTCCATCAACAGTGTGAATTTTGGCGATTCACACTGTTTTCTCCTATATTGATAGATGTATTTGGAACTCTAAATCTAACACGGTTTATGCTAGCTTCTTGAAATTGACACAATAAAGTAGTTTCAAGTTCTCTCTCTATGTTTTGTTTCCTGTTGATGTAGCCCTAAGCAGTGACTGGTGAGAAACCCTTTCATTGGAAGGGGTTGCCAAGCTTCCAAAAATTAGGGATCTCCAAAATCTCAGCAAACATTTTTTCACCCAAACTGAATGATACTTTCAGGTAATGATCAGTACACTAAGCCCACTTGGTTCCCCAAATTTCGATCTTCTATGTTGAAGCGTTCGTTTCCAGCAACAGTTTGAATTTTGGCGTTTCACACTGTTTTCTCCTAGATTGATAGATGTATTTGGAACTCTAAATCCAACACGGTTTGTGCTAGCTTCGTGAAACTTCACACAATAAAAAAGTTTCAAGTTCTCTCTCTATGTTTTGTTTCCTCTTGATGTAGCCCTAAGCAGTGACCTGCAAGAATCACTTTCATTGAAAGGGTTTGCCAAGCATACAAAAATTACGATTCTCCAGAAATCTCAGCAAATATATTTTCACCCAAACTGAATGATACTTTCAGGTAATGATCAGTACACTAAGCCCACTTGGTTCCCCAAATTTCATTCTTCTATGTTGAAGCGTTCGTTTCCAGTAACAGTTTGAATTTTGGCGATTCACACTGTTTTTTCCTATATTGATAGATGTATTTGGAACTCTAAATCCAACACGGTTTGTGGTAGCTTCTTGAATCTTGACACATTAAAGGAGTTTCCAGGTCTATCTTTATGTTTTGTTTCCTCTTGATGTAGCCCTAAGCAGTGACCTGCAAGAAACACTTTCATTGAAAGGGGTTTTCAAGCTTCCAAAAATTACGAATCTCCAGAAATCTCAGCAAATATTTTTTCACCCAAATTGGATGATACTTTCAGGTAATGGTCAGTACACTAAGCCCACTTGGTTCCCCAAATTTCATTCTTCTATGTTGAAGCGTTCGTTTCCAGTAACACTTTGAATTTTGGCGTTTCACACTGTTTTCTCCTATATTGATAGATGTATTTGGAACACTAAATCGAACACGGTTTGTGCTAGCTTCGTGAAACTTCACACAATAAAGGAGTTTCAAGTACTCTCTCTATGTTTTGTTTCCTCTTGATGTAGCCCTAAGCAGTGACCTGCAAGAAACACTTTCATTGAAAGGGGTTGCCAAGCATACAAAAATTACGAATCTCCAGAAATCTCAGCAAACATTTTTTCACCCAAACGGGATGATACTTTCAGGTAATGATCAGTACACTAAGCCCACTTGATTCCCCAAATTTCGTTATTCTATGTTGAAGCGTTCGTTTCCAGTAAAACTTTGAATTTTGGCGTTTCACACTGTTTTCTCCTATATTGATAGATGTATTTGGAACTCTAAATCCAACACGGTTTGTGCTAGCTTCTTCAAACTTGACACAATAAAGTAGTTTCAAGTTCTATCTCTATATTTTTTTTTCCTCTTGATATAGTCTTAAGGAGTGACTGCACAGAAACACTTTCATTGAAAGGGGTTGCCAAGCTTCCAAAAATTACGAATCTCCAGAAATCTCAGCAAACATTTTTTCACCCAAACGGGATGATACTTTCAGGTAATGATCAGTACACTAAGCCCACTTGGTTCCCCAAATTTCGTTCTTCTATGTTGAAGCGTTCGTTTCCAGCAACATTTTGAATTTTGGCGTTTCACACTGTTTTCTCCTATAATGATAGATGTATTTGGAACTCTAAATCCAACACGGTTTGTGCTAGCTTCGTGAAACTTGACACAATTAAGTAGTTTCAATTTCTCTCTCTATGTTTAGTTTCCTCTTGATGTAGCCCTATACATTGACTGGCGAGAAACACTTTTATTGAAAGGGGTTGCCAAGCACACAAAAATTACGAATCTCCAGAAATCTCAGCAAATATTTTTTCACCCAAACTGGATGATACTTTCAGGTAATGATCAGTACACTAAGCCCACTTGGTTCCCCAAATTTCGTTCTTCTATATTGAAGCGTTCGTTTCCAGTAACACTTTGAATTTTGGCGTTTCACACTGTTTTCTCCTATATTGATAGATGTATTTGGAACTCTAAATCCAACACGGTTTGTGCTAGCTTCTTGAAACTTGACACAGTAAAGTAGTTTCCAGGTCTATCTTTATGTTTTGTTTCCTCTTGATGTAGCCCTAAGCAGTGACCTGCAACAAACACTTTCATTGAAAGGCGTTGCCAAGCATACAAAAATTACGAATCTCCAGAAATCTCAGCAAACATTTTTTCACCCAAACTGGATGATACTATTAGGTAATGATCAGTACACTAAGCCCACTTGGTTCCCCAAATTTAGTTCTTCTATGTTGAAGCGTTCGTTTCCAGCAACAGTTTGAATTCTGGCGTTTTACACTATTTACTCCTATATTGATAGATGTATTGGGAACTCTATATCCAACACGGTTTGTGCTAGCTTCTTGAAATTTGACACAGTAAAGTAGTTTCCAGGTCTATCTTTATGTTTTGTTTCCTCTTGATGTAGCCCTAAGCAGTGACCTGCAAGAAACACTTTCATTGAAAGGGGTTTTCAAGCTTCCAAAAATTACGAATCTCCAGAAATCTCAGCAAACATTTTTTCACCCAAACTGGATGATACTTTCAGGTAATGATCAGTACAATAAGCCCACTTGGTTCCCCATAATTCATTCTTCTATGTTGAAGCGTTCGTTTCCAGTAACACTTTGAATTTTGGCGTTTCACACTGTTTTTTCCTATATTGCTAGATGTATTTGGAACTCTAAATCCAACACGGTTTGTGCTAGCTTCTTGAAACTTGACACAATAAAGTAGTTTCAAGTTCTATCTCTATGTTTTGTTTCCTCTTGATGTAGCCTTAAGCAGTGACTGGAGAGAAACACTTTAATTGAAAGGGGTTGCCAAGCTTCCAAAAATTACGAATCTCCAGAAATCTCAGCAAACATTTTTTCACCCAAATTGAATGATACTTTCAGGTAATGATCAGTACAATAAGCCCACTTGGTTCCCCAAATTTCATTCTTCTATGTTGAAGCGTTCGTTTCCAGCAACAGTTTGAATTTTGGCGTTTCACACTGTTTTCTCCTATATTGATAGATGTATTTGGAACTCTAAATCCAACACGGTTTGTGTAGCTTCTTGAAACTTGACACATTAAAGTAGTTTCCAGGTCTATCTTATGTTTTGTTTCCTCTTGATGTAGCCCTAAGCAGTGTCCTGCAAGAAACACTTTCATTGAAAGGGGTTTTCAAGTTTCCAAATATTACGAATCTCCAGAAATCTCAGGAAACATTTTTTCAACCAAACTGGATGATACTTTCAGGTAATGATCAGTACACTAAGCCCACTTGGTTCCCCAAATTTCATTCTTCTATGTTGAAGCGTTCGTTTCCAGTAAGAGTTTGAATTTTGGCGAGTCACACTGTTTTCTCCTATATTGATAGATGTATTTGGAACTCTAAATCCAACACGGTTTGCGCTGGCTTCATGAAACTTGACACAATAAAGTAGTTTCCAGTTCTCTCTCTATGCTTTGTTTCCTCTTGATGTAGCCCTAAGCAGTGACTGGAGAGAAACACTTTCATTGAAAGGGGTTGCCAAGCATACAAAAATTATGTATCTCCAGAAATCTCAGCAAACATTTTTTCACCCAAACTGGATGATAATTTCAGGTAATGATCAGTACACTAAGCCCACTTGGTTCCCCAAATTTCGTTCTTCTATGTTGAGGCGTTCGTTTCCAGCAACAGTTTGAATTTTGGCGTTTCACACTGTTTTCTCCTATATTGATAGATGTATTTGGAACTCTAAATCCAACACGGTTTGTGCTAGCTTCTTGAAACTTGACACAGTAAAGTAGTTTCCAAGTCTATCTTTATGTTTTGTTTCCTCTTGATGTAGCCCTAAGCAGTGACCTGCAAGAAACACTTTCATTGAAAGGCGTTTCCAAGCATACCAAAATTACGAATCTCCAGAAATCTCAGCAAATATTTTTTCTCCCAAACTGGATGATACTTTCAGGTAATGATCAGTACACTAAGCCCAATTGGTTCCCCAAAATTCATTCTTCTATGTTGAAGCGTTCGTTTCCAGTAACACTTTGAATTTTGGCGTTTCACACTGTTTTCTCCTATATTGATAGATGTATTTGGAAGTCTAAATCCAACACCGTTTGTGCTAGCTTCTGGAAACTTGAAACAGTAAAGTATTTTCCAGTTCTATCTTAATGTTTTGTTTCCTCTTGATGTAGCCATAAGCAGTGACCTGCAAGAAACACTTTCATTGAAAGGGGTTTTCAAGCTTCTAAAAACTACGAATCTCCAGAAATCTCAGCAAACATTTTTTCACCCAAACTGGATGATACTTGCAGGTAATGATCAGTACACTAAGCCCACTTGGTTCCCCAAATTTCGTTTTTTTTGTTGAAGCGTTCGTTTCCATCAACAGCGTGAATTTTGGCGTTTCACACTGTTTTCTCCTATATTTATAGATGTATTTGGAACTCTAAATCCAACACGGTTTGTGCTAGCTTCTTGAAACTTGACACAGTAAAGTAGTTTCCAAGTCTACTTTTAATGTTTTGTTTCCTCTTGATGTAGCCCTAAGCAGTGAACTGCAAGAAACACTTTCATTGAAAGGGGTTTTCAAGCTTCTAAACATTATGAATCTCCAGAAATCTCAGCAAACATTTTTTCACCCTAACTGGATGATACTTTCAGGTAATGATCAGTACACTAAGCCCACTTGGTTCCCCAAATTTCATTCTTCTATGTTGAAGCGTTCGTTTCCAGCAACAGTTTGAATTTTGGCGTTTCACACTGTTTTCTCCTATATTGATAGATGTATTTGGAACTCTAAATCCAACACGGTTTGTGCTAGCTTCGTGAAACTTGACACAGTAAAGTAGTTTCCAGGTCTATCTTTATGTTTTGTTTCCTCTTGATGTAGCCCTAAGCAATGACCTGCCAGAAACACTTTCATTGAAAGGGGTTTTCAAGGTTCCAAAACTTACGAATCTCCAGAAATCTCAGCAAACATTTTTTCACCCAAATTGGATGATACTTTCAGATAATGATCAGTACACTAAGCCCACTTGGTTCC
This sequence comes from Spermophilus citellus, assembly GCF_964194105.1. Taxonomy (NCBI): domain Eukaryota; kingdom Metazoa; phylum Chordata; class Mammalia; order Rodentia; family Sciuridae; genus Spermophilus; species Spermophilus citellus. The sequence continues at coordinate 11,060,296 of NC_138197.1, read as the reverse complement.
CCAAATTTCGTTCTTCTATGTTGAGGCGTTCGTTTCCAGCAACAGTTTGAATTTTGGCGTTTCACACTGTTTTCTCCTATATTGATAGATGTATTTGCAACACTAAATCTAACACGGTTTGTGCTAGCTTCTTGAAACTTGACACAGTAAAGTAGTTTCCAAGTCTATCTTTATGTTTTGTTTCCTCTTGATGTAGCCCTAAGCAGTGACCTGCAAGAAACACTTTCATTGAAAGGGGATTTCAAGCTTCCAAAAATTTCAAATCTCCAGAAACCTCAGCAAACATTTTTTCACCCAAACTGGATGATACTTTCAAGTAATGATCAGTACACTAAGCCCACTTGGTTCCACAAATTTTATTCTTCTATGTTGAAACGTTCGTTTCCAGCAACAGTTTGAATTTTTGCGTTTCACACTGTTTTCTCCTATATTGATAGATGTATTTGGAACTCTAAATCCAACACGGTTTGTGCTAGCTTCGTGAAACTTCACACAATAAAGGAGTTTCACGTTCTCTCTCTATGTTTTGTTTCCTCTTGATGCAGCCCTAAGCAGTGACCTGCAAGAAACACTTTCATTGAAAGGGTTTGCCAAACATACAAAAATTACGAATCTCCAGAAATCTCAGCAAATATTTTTTCACCCAAACTGAATGATACTTTCAGGTAATGATGAGTACACTAAGCCCACTTGGTTCCCCAAATTTCAATCTTCTATGTTGAAGCGTTCGTTTCCAGTAACACTTAAATTTTGGCGTTTCACACTGTTTTTTCCTATATTGATAGATGTATTTGGAACTCTAAATCCAACACGGTTTGTGCTAGCTTCTTGAAACTTGACACAATAAAGTAGTTTCAAGTTCTATCTCTATGTTTTGTTTACTCTTGCTGTAGCCTAAAGCAGTGACTGGAGAGAAACACTTTAATTGAAAGGGGTTGCCAAGCTTCCAAAAATTACGAATCTCCAGAAATCTCAGCAAACATATTTTCACCCAAACTGGATGATACTTTCAGGTAATGATCAGTACACTAAGCCCACTTGGTTCCCCAAATTTCATTCTTCTATGTTGAAGCATTCGTTTCCAGCAACAGTTTGAATTTTGGCGTTTCACACTGTTTTCTCCTATATTGATAGATGTATTTGGAACTCTAAATCCAACACGGTTTGTGCTAGCTTCGTGAAACTTCACACAATAAAGGAGTTTCAAGTTCTCTCTTTATGTTTTGTTTCCTCTTGATGTAGCCCTAAGCAGTGACCTGCAAGAAACACTTTCATTGAAAGGGGTTGCCAAGCATTCAAAAATTACGAATCTCCAGAAATCTCAGCAAACATTTTTTCACCCAAATTTAATGATACTTTCAGGTAATGATCAGTACACTAAGCCAACTTGGTTCCCCAAATTTCGTTCTTCTATGTTGAAGCGTTCGTTTCCAGCAACACTTTGAATTTTGGAGATTCACACTGTTTTCTCCTATAGTGATAGATGTATTTGGAACTCTAAATCCAACACGGTTTGTGCTAGCTTCTTGAAACTTGACACAGTAAAGTAGTTTCCAGGTCTATCTTTATGTTTTGTTTCCTCTTGATGTAGCCCTAAGCAATGACCTGCAAGAAACACTTTCATTGAAAAGGGTTTTCAAGGTTCCAAAAATTACGAATCTCCAGAAATCTCAGCAAACATTTTTTCACCCAAACTGGATGATACTTTCAGGTAATGATCAGTACACTAAGCCCACTTGGTTCCCCAAATTTCGTTCTTCTATGTTGAAGCGTTCGTTTCCAGTAACAGTTTGAATTTTGGAGATTCACACTGTTTTCTCCTATAATGATAGATGTATTTGGAACTCTAAATCCAACACGGTTTGTGCTAGCTTCGTGAAACTTGACACAATAATGTAATTTCAAGTTCTATCTCTATGTTTTGTTTCCTCTTGATGTAGCCTTAAGCAGTGACTGGACAGAAACACTTTCATTGAAAGGGGTTGACAAGCATACAAAAATTACGATTCTCCAGAAATCTCATCAAATATTTTTTCACCCAAACTGGATGATACTTTCAGGTAATGATCAGTACACTAAGCCCACTTGGTTCCCCAAATTTCGTTCTTCTATGTTGAAGCGTTCGTTTCCAGCAACAGTTTGAATTTTGGCGTTTCACACTGTTTTCTCCTATATTGATAGATGTATTTGGAATTCTAAATCCAACAAGATTTGTGTTAGCTTCTTGAAACTTGACACATTAAAGTAGTTTCCAGGTCTATCTTTATGTTTTGTTTCCTCTTGATGTAGCCCTCAGCAGTGACCTGCAAGAAACACTTTCATTGAAAGGGGTTTTCAAGCTTCCAAAAATTACGAATCTCCAGAAGTCTCAGCAAACTTTTTTCACCCAAACTGGATGATACTTTCAGGTAATGATCAGTACACTAAGCCCACTTCGTTCCCCAAATTTCGTTCTTCTATGTTGAAGCGTTCGTTTCCAGTAACACTTTGAATTTTGGCGTTTCACACTGTTTTTTTCTATATGGATAGATGTATTTGGAACTCTAAATCCAACACGGTTTGTGCTAGCTTCATGAAACTTGACACAATAAAGTAGTTTCAAGTTCTTTCTCTATGTTTTGTTTCCTCTTGATGTAGCCTTAAGCAGTGACTGGACAGAAACACTTTCATTTAAAGGGGTTGCCAAGCATACAAAAATTACGAATCTTCAGAAATCTCAGCAAATATTTTTTCACCCAAACTGGATGATACTTTCAGGTAATGATCAGTACACTAAGCCCACTTGGTTCCCCAAATTTCGTTCTTCTATGTTGACGTGTTCGTTTCCAGCAACACTTTGAATTTTGGCGTTTCACACTGTTTTCTCCTATATTGATAGATGTATTTGCAACACTAAATCCAACACGATTTGTGCTAGCTTCTTGAAACTTGACACAGTAAAGTAGTTTCCAGGTCTATCTTTATGTTTTGTTTCCTCTTGATGTAGCCCTAAGCAATGACCTGCAAGAAACACTTTCATTGAAAGGGGTTTTCAAGGTTCCAAAAATTACGAATCTCCAGAAATCTCAGCAAACATTTTTTCACCCAAACTGGATGATACTTTCAGGTAATGATCAGTACACTAAGCCCACTTGGTTCCCCAAATTTCTTTCTTCTATGTTGAAGCGTTCATTTCCAGCAACAGTTTGAATTTTGGCGTTTCGCACTGTTTTCTCCTATATTGATAGATGTATTTGGAACTCTAAATCCAACACGGTTTGTGCTAGCTTCGTGAAACTTCACACAATAAAGTAGTTTCAAGTTCTATCTCTATGTTTTGTTTCCTCTTGATGTAGCCTTAAGCAGTAACTGGACAGAAACACTTTCTTTGAAAGGAATTGCCAAGCATACAAAAATTACGAATCTCCAGAAATCTCAGCAAACATTTTTTCACCCAAATTGGATGATACTTTCAGGAAATCATCAGTACACTAAGCCCACTTGGTTCCCCAAATTTTATTCTTCTATGTTGAAGCGTTCGTTTCCAGCAACAGTTTGAATTTTGGCGTTTCACACTGTTTTCTCCTATATTGATAGATGTATTTGGATCTCTAAATCCAACACGATTTGAGCTAGCTTCATGAAACTTCACACAATAAAGGAGTTTCAAGTTCTCTCTCTATGTTTTGTTTCCTCTTGATGTAGCCCTAAGCAGTGACCTGCAAGAAACACTTTCATTTAAGGGTTTGCCAAGCATACAAAAATTACGAATCTCCAGAAATCTCAGCAAACATTTTTTCACCCAAATTAGATTATACTTTCAGGTAATGATCGGTACACTAAGCCCACTTGGTTCCCCAAATTTCATTCTTCTATGTTGCAGCGTTCGTTTCCAGTAACACTTTGAATTTTGGCGTTTCACACTGTTTCTTCCTATATTGATAGATGTATTTGGAACTCTAAATTCAACACGGTTTGTGTTAGCTTCTTGAAACTTCACACAATAAAGTAGTTTCAAGTTCTATCTGTATGTTCTGTTTCTTCTTGATGTAGCCTTATGCAGTGACTGGAGAGAAACACTTTCATTGAAAGGGTTTGCCAAGCATACAAAAATTACGAATCTCCAGAAATCTCAGCAAACATTTTTTCACCGAAATAGGATGATACTTTCAGGTAATGATCAGTACACTAAGCACACGTGGTTCCCCAAATTTCATTCTTCTATGTTGAAGCGTTCGTTTCCAGCAACACTTTGAATTTTGGCGTTTCACACTGTTTTTTCCTATATTGATAGATGTATTTGGAACTCTAAATCCAACAAGGTTTGTGCTAGCTTCTTGAAACTTGACACAATAAGGTAGTTTCAAGTTCTATCTCTATGTTTTGTTTCCTCTTGATGTAGCCTTAAGCAGTGACTGGAGAGAAACACATTCATTGAAAGGGGTTGCCAAGCTTCCAAAAATTACGAATCTCCAGAAATCTCAGCAAACATTTTTTCACCCAAACTGAATGATACTTTCAGGTAATGATCAGTACACTAAGTCAACTTGGTTCTTCAAATTTCGTTCTTCTATGTTGAGCGTTCCTGTCCAGCAACAGTTTGAATTTTGGCGTTTCACACTGTTTTCTCCTATATTGATACATGTATTTGGAACTCTAAATCCAACAAGGTTTGTGCTAGCTTCTTGAAACTTGACACATTAAAGTAGTTTCCAGGTCTATCTTTATGTTTTGTTTCCTCTTGATGTAGCCCTAAGCAGTGACCTGAAAGAACACTTTCATTGAAAGGGTTTCTCAATCTTCCAAAAATTACGAATCTCCAGAAGTCTCAGCAAACATTTTTTCACCCAAACTGAATGATACTTTCAGGTAATGATCAGTACACTAAGCCCACTTGGTTCCCCAAATTTCGTTCTTCTATGTTGAAGCGTTCGTTTCCAGCAACAGGTTGAATTTTGGTGTTTCACACTGTTTTCTCCTATATTGATAGATGTATTTGGAACTCTAAATCAAACAAGGTTTGTGCTAGCTTCTTGAAACTTGACACATTAAGTTAGTTTCCAGGTCTATCTTTATGTTTTGTTTCCTCTTGATGTAGCCCTAAGCAGTGACCTGAAAGAAACTCTTTCATTGAAAGGGTTTTCAATCTTCCAAATATTACGAATCTCCAGAAATCTCAGCAAACATTTTTTTCACCCAAACTGGATGATACTTTCAGGTAATGATCAGTACACTAAGCCCACCTGGTTCCCCAAATTTCATTCTTCTATGTTGAAGCGTTCGTTTCCAATAACACTTTGAATTTTGGCGTTTCACACTGTTTTCTCCTATATTGATAGATGTATTTGGAACTCTATATCCAACACGGTTTGTGCTAACATCTTGAAACTTGACACAGTAAAGTAGTTTCCAGTTCTATCTTTATGTTTTGTTTCCTCTTGGTGTAGCCCTAAGCAGTGACCTGCTAGAAACACTTTCATTGAAAGGGGATGCCAAGCATACAAAAATTACGAATCTCAAGAAATCTCAGCAAACATTTTTTCACCCAAACTGGATGATACTTTCAGGTAATGATCAGTACACTAAGCCCACTTGGTTCCCCAAATTTCGTTCTTCTATGTTGAAGCGTTCGTTTCCAGTAACACTTTGAATTTTGGCGTTTCACACTGTTTTCTCCTATATTGATAGATGTATTTGGAACTCTAAATCCAACACGGTTTGTGCTAGCTTCATGAAACTTGACACAATTAAGTAGTTTCAAGTTCTCTCTCTATGTTTAGTTTCCTCTTGATGTAGCCCTATACATTGACTGGTGAGAAACACTTTCATTGAAAGGGGTTGCCAAGCACACAAAAATTACGAATCCCCAGAAATCTCAGCAAATATTTTTTCACCCAAACTGGATGATACTTTCAGGTAATGATCAGTACACTAAGCCCACTTGGTTCCCCAAATTTCGTTCTTCTATGTTGAAGCGTTCGTTTCCAGTAACACTTTGAATTTTGGCGTTTCACACTGTTTTCTCCTATATTGATAGATGTATTTGGAACTCTAAATCCAACACGGTTTGTGCTAGCTTCTCGAAACTTGACACAGTAAAGTATTTTCCAGTTCTATCTTAATGTTTTGTTTCCTCTTGATGTAGCCCTAAGCAGTGACCTGCAACAAACACTTTCATTGAAAGGCGTTGCCAAGCATACAAAAATTACGAATCTCCAGAAATCTCAGCAAACATTTTTTCACCCAAACTGGATGATACTATTAGGTAATGATCAGTACACTAAGCCCACTTGGTTCCCCAAATTTCGTTCTTCTATGTTGAAGCGTTCGTTTCCAGCAACAGTTTGAATTCTGGCGTTTTACACTATTTTCTCCTATATTGATAGATGTATTGGGAACTCTATATCCAACACGGTTTGTGCTAGCTTCTTGAAATTTGACACAGTAAAGTAGTTTCCAGGTCTATCTTTATGTTTTGTTTCCTCTTTATGTAGCCCTAAGCAGTGACCTGCAAGAAACACTTTCATTGAAAGGGGTTTTCAAGCTTCCAAAAATTACGAATCTCCAGAAATCTCAGCAAACATTTTTTCACCCAGACTGGATGATACTTTCAGGTAATGATCAGTACAATAAGCCCACTTGGTTCCCCAAATTTCATTCTTCTATGTTGAAGCGTTCGTTTCCAGTATCACTTTGAATTTTGGCGTTTCACACTGATTTTTCCTATATTGATAGATGTATTTGGAACTCTAAATCCAACACGGTTTGTGCTAGCTTCTTGAAACTTGACACAATAAAGTAGTTTCAATTTCTATCTCTATGTTTTGTTTCCTCTTGATGTAGCCTTAAGCAGTGAATGGAGAAAAACAATTTAATTGAAAGGGGTTGCCAAGCTTCCAAAAATTACGAATCTCCAGAAATCTCAGGAAACATTTTTTCACCCAAACTGAATGATACTTTCAGGTAATGATCAGTACACTAAGCCCACTTGGTTCCCCAAATTTCGTTCTTCTATGTTGACGTGTTCGTTTCCAGCAACAGTTTGAATTTAGGCGTTTCACACTGTTTTCTCCTATATTGATAGATGTATTTGGAACTGTAATCCAACACGGTTTGTGCTAGCTTCTTCAAACTTGACACATTAAAGTAGTTTCCAGGTCTATCTTTATGTTTTGTTTCCTCTTGATGTAGCCCTAAGCAGTGACCTTCAAGAAACACTTTCATTGAAAGGGGTTTTCAAGTTTACAAAAATTACGAATCTCCAGAAATCTCAGCAAATATTTTTTCACCCAAAATGGATGATACTTTCAGGTAATGATCAGTACACTAAGCCCACTTGGTTCCCCAAATTTCATTCTTTATGTTGAAGCGTTCGTTTCCAGTAACACTTTGAATTTTGGCGTTTCACACTGTTTTCTCCTATATTGATAGATGTATTTGGATCTCTAAATCCAACACGGTTTGTGCTAGCTTCGTGAAACTTCACACAATAAAAGAGTTTTAAGTTCTCTCTCTATGTTTTGTTTCCTCTTGATGCAGCCCTAAGCAGTGACCTGCTAGAAACACTTTCATTGAAAAGGGTTGCCAAGCATACAAAAATTACGAATCTCCAGAAATCTCAGCAAACATTTTTTCACCCAAACTGGATGATACTTTCAGGTAATGATCAGTACACTAAGCCCACTTGGTTCCCCAAATTTTGTTCTTCTATGTTGAAGCGTTCGTTTCCAGTAAAACTTTGAATTTTGGCATTTCACACTGTTTTCTCCTATATTGATAGATGTATTTGGAACTCTAAATCCAACACGGTTTGTGCTAGCTTCTTGAAACTTGACACAATAAAGTAGTTTCAAGTTCTATCTCTATATTTTTTTTCCTCTTGATGTAGCCTTAAGGAGTGACTGCACAGAAACACTTTCATTGAAAGGGGTTGCCAAGCTTCCAAAAATTACGAATCTCCAGAAATCTCAGCAAACATTTTTTCACCCAAACTGGATGATACTTTCAGGTAATGATCTGTACACTAAGCCCACTTGGTTCCCCAAATGTCGTTCTTCTATGTTGAAGCGTTTGTTTCCAGCAACAGTTTGAATTTTGGCGTTTCACACTGTTTTCTCCTATATTGATAGATGTATTTGGAACTCTAAATCCAACACGGATTGTGCTAGCTTCGTGAAACTTGACACAATAAAGTAGTTTCTATTTCTCTCTCTATGTTTAGTTTCCTCTTGATGTAGCCCTATAGATTGACTGGCGAGAAACTCTTTCATTGAAAGGGGTTGCCAAGCATACAAAAATTACGAATCTCCAGAAATCTCAGCAAACATTTTTTCACCCAAACTGGATGATACTATTAGGTAATGATCAGTACACTAAGCCCACTTGGTTCCCCAAATTTCGTTCTTCTATGTTGAAGCGTTCGTTTCCAGCAACAGTTTGAATTCTGGCGTTTTACACTATTTTCTCCTATATTGATAGATGTATTGGGAACTCTATATCCAACACGGTTTGTGCTAGCTTCTTGAAATTTGACACAGTAAAGTAGTTTCCAGGTCTATCTTTATGTTTTGTTTTCTCTTGATGTAGCCCTAAGCAGTGACCTGCAAGAAACACTTTCATTGAAAGGGGTTTTCAAGTTTACCAAAATTACGAATCTCCTGAAATCTCAGCAAATATTTTTTCACCCAAACTGGATGATACTTTCAGGTAATGATCAGTACACTAAGCCCACTTGGTTCCCCAAATTTCATTCTTTATGTTGAAGCGTTCGTTTCCAGTAACACTTTGAATTTTGGCGTTTCACACTGTTTTCTCCTATATTGATAGATGTATTTGGATCTCTAAATCCAACACGGTTTGTGCTAGCTTCGTGAAACTTCACACAATAAAGGAGTTTTAAGTTCTCTCTCTATGTTTTGTTTCCTCTTGATGTAGCCCTTAGCAGTGACCTGCAAGAAACACTTTCATTGAAAGGGGTTGCCAAGCAAACAAAAATTACGAATCTCCAGAAATCTCAGCAAATATTTTTTCACCCAAACTGGATGATACTTTCAGGTAATGATCAGTACACTAAGCCCACTTGGTTCCCCAAATTTCGTTCTTCTATGTTGAAGCGTTCGTTTCCAGTAACACTTTGAATTTTGGCGTTTCACACTGTTTTCTCCTATATTGATAGATGTATTTGGAACTCTAAATCCAACACGGTTTGTGCTAGCTTCTTGAAACTTGACACAGTAAAGTAGTTTCCAGGTCTATCTTTATGTTTTGTTTCCTCTTGATGTAGCCCTAAGCAGTGACCTGCAACAAACACTTTCATTGAAAGGCATTGCCAAGCATACAAAAATTACGAATCTCCAGAAATCTCAGCAAATATTTTTTCACCCAAACTGGATGATACTATTAGGTAATGATCAGTACACTAAGCCCACTTGGTTCCCCAAATTTCGTTCTTCTATGTTGAAGCGTTCGTTTCCAGCAACAGTTTGAATTCTGGCGTTTTACACTATTTTCTCCTATATTGATAGATGTATTGGGAACTCTATATCCAACACGGTTTGTGCTAGCTTCTTGAAATTTCACACAGTAAAGTAGTTTCCAGGTCTATCTTTATGTTTTGTTTTCTCTTGATGTAGCCCTAAGCAGTGACCTGCAAGAAACACTTTTATTGAAAGGGGTTTTCAAGTTTACAAAAATTACGAATCTCCAGAAATCTCAGCAAATATTTTTTCACCCAAACTGGATGATACTTTCAGGTAATGATCAGTACACTAAGCCCACTTGGTTCCCCAAATTTCATTCTTTATGTTGAAGCGTTCGTTTCCAGTAACACTTTGAATTTTGGCGTTTCACACTGTTTTCTCCTATATTGATAGATGTATTTGGATCTCTAAATCCAACACGGTTTGTGCTAGCTTCGTGAAACTTCACACAATAAAGGAGTTTTAAGTTCTCTCTCTATGTTTTGTTTCCTCTTGATGTAGCCCTTAGCAGTGACCTGCAAGAAACACTTTCATTGAAAGGGGTTGCCAAGCAAACAAAAATTACGAATCTCCAGAAATCTCAGCAAATATTTTTTTCACCCAAACTGGATGATACTTTCAGGTAATGATCAGTACACTAAGCCCACTTGGTTCCCCAAATTTTGTTCTTCTATGTTGAAGCGTTCATTTCCAGCAACAGTTTGAATTTTGGCGTTTCACACTGTTTTCTTCTATATTGATAGATGTATTTGGAACTCTAAATCCAACACGGTTTGTGCTAGCTTCTTGAAATTTGACACAGTAAAGTACTTTCCAGGTCTATCTTTATGTTTTGTTTCCTCTTGATGTAGCCTTAAGCAGTGAATGGAGAGAAACACTTCAATTGAAAGGGGTTGCCAAGCTTCCAAAAATTACGAATCTCCAGAAATCTCAGGAAACATTTTTTCAAACAAACTGAATGATACTTTCAGGTAATGATCAGTACACTAAGCCCACTTGGTTCCCCAAATTTCGTTCTTCTATGTTGAAGCGTTCGTTTCCAGCAACAGTTTGAATTTAGGCGTTTCACACTGTTTTCTCCTATATTGATAGATGTATTTGGAACTCTAAATCCAACACGGTTTGTGCTAGCTTCTTGAAACTTGACACAGTAAAGTAGTTTCCAGGTCTATCTTTATGTTTTGTTTCCTCTTGATGTAGCCCTAAGCAGTGACCTGCAACAAACACTTTCATTGAAAGGCGTTGCCAAGCATACAAAAATTACGAATCTCCAGAAATCTCAGCAAACATTTTTTCACCCAAACTGGATGATACTATTAGGTAATGATCAGTACACTAAGCCCACTTGGTTCCCCAAATTTCGTTCTTCTATGTTGAAGCGTTCGTTTCCAGCAACAGTTTGAATTCTGGCGTTTTACACTATTTTCTCCTATATTGATAGATGTATTGGGAACTCTATATCCAACACGGTTTGTGCTAGCTTCTTGAAATTTGACACAGTAAAGTAGTTTCCAGGTCTATCTTTATGTTTTGTTTCCTCTTTATGTAGCCCTAAGCAGTGACCTGCAAGAAACACTTTCATTGAAAGGGGTTTTCAAGCTTCCAAAAATTACGAATCTCCAGAAATCTCAGCAAACATTTTTTCACCCAGACTGGATGATACTTTCAGGTAATTATCAGTACAATAAGCCCACTTGGTTCCCCAAATTTCATTCTTCTATGTTGAAGCGTTCGTTTCCAGTATCACTTTGAATTTTGGCGTTTCACACTGATTTTTCCTATATTGATAGATGTATTTGGAACTCTAAATCCAACACGGTTTGTGCTAGCTTCTTGAAACTTGACACAATAAAGTAGTTTCAATTTCTATCTCTATGTTTTGTTTCCTCTTGATGTAGCCTTAAGCAGTGAATGGAGAAAAACAATTTAATTGAAAGGGGTTGCCAAGCTTCCAAAAATTACGAATCTCCAGAAATCTCAGGAAACATTTTTTCACCCAAACTGAATGATACTTTCAGGTAATGATCAGTACACTAAGCCCACTTGGTTCCCCAAATTTCGTTCTTCTATGTTGACGTGTTCGTTTCCAGCAACAGTTTGAATTTAGGCGTTTCACACTGTTTTCTCCTATATTGATAGATGTATTTGGAACTGTAATCCAACACGGTTTGTGCTAGCTTCTTCAAACTTGACACATTAAAGTAGTTTCCAGGTCTATCTTTATGTTTTGTTTCCTCTTGATGTAGCCCTAAGCAGTGACCTTCAAGAAACACTTTCATTGAAAGGGGTTTTCAAGTTTACAAAAATTACGAATCTCCAGAAATCTCAGCAAATATTTTTTCACCCAAAATGGATGATACTGTCAGGTAATGATCAGTACACTAAGCCCACTTGGTTCCCCAAATTTCATTCTTTATGTTGAAGCGTTCGTTTCCAGTAACACTTTGAATTTTGGCGTTTCACACTGTTTTCTCCTATATTGATAGATGTATTTGGATCTCTAAATCCAACACGGTTTGTGCTAGCTTCGTGAAACTTCACACAATAAAAGAGTTTTAAGTTCTCTCTCTATGTTTTGTTTCCTTTTGATGCAGCCCTAAGCAGTGACCTGCTAGAAACACTTTCATTGAAAAGGGTTGCCAAGCATACAAAAATTACGAATCTCCAGAAATCTCAGCAAACATTTTTTCACCCAAACTGGATGATACTTTCAGGTAATGATCAGTACACTAAGCCCACTTGGTTCCCCAAATTTTGTTCTTCTATGTTGAAGCGTTCGTTTCCAGTAAAACTTTGAATTTTGGCATTTCACACTGTTTTCTCCTATATTGATAGATGTATTTGGAACTCTAAATCCAACACGGTTTGTGCTAGCTTCTTGAAACTTGACACAATAAAGTAGTTTCAAGTTCTATCTCTATATTTTTTTTCCTCTTGATGTAGCCTTAAGGAGTGACTGCACAGAAACACTTTCATTGAAAGGGGTTGCCAAGCTTCCAAAAATTACGAATCTCCAGAAATCTCAGCAAACATTTTTTCACCCAAACTGGATGATACTTTCAGGTAATGATCTGTACACTAAGCCCACTTGGTTCCCCAAATGTCGTTCTTCTATGTTGAAGCGTTTGTTTCCAGCAACAGTTTGAATTTTGGCGTTTCACACTGTTTTCTCCTATATTGATAGATGTATTTGGAACTCTAAATCCAACACGGATTGTGCTAGCTTCGTGAAACTTGACACAATAAAGTAGTTTCTATTTCTCTCTCTATGTTTAGTTTCCTCTTGATGTAGCCCTATAGATTGACTGGCGAGAAACACTTTCATTGAAAGGGGTTGCCAAGCATACAAAAATTACGAATCTCCAGAAATCTCAGCAAACATTTTTTCACCCAAACTGGATGATACTATTAGGTAATGATCAGTACACTAAGCCCACTTGGTTCCCCAAATTTCGTTCTTCTATGTTGAAGCGTTCGTTTCCAGCAACAGTTTGAATTCTGGCGTTTTACACTATTTTCTCCTATATTGATAGATGTATTGGGAACTCTATATCCAACACGGTTTGTGCTAGCTTCTTGAAATTTGACACAGTAAAGTAGTTTCCAGGTCTATCTTTATGTTTTGTTTTCTCTTGATGTAGCCCTAAGCAGTGACCTGCAAGAAACACTTTCATTGAAAGGGGTTTTCAAGTTTACCAAAATTACGAATCTCCTGAAATCTCAGCAAATATTTTTTCACCCAAACTGGATGATACTTTCAGGTAATGATCAGTACACTAAGCCCACTTGGTTCCCCAAATTTCATTCTTTATGTTGAAGCGTTTGTTTCCAGTAACACTTTGAATTTTGGCGTTTCACACTGTTTTCTCCTATATTGATAGATGTATTTGGATCTCTAAATCCAACACGGTTTGTGCTAGCTTCGTGAAACTTCACACAATAAAGGAGTTTTAAGTTCTCTCTCCATGTTTTGTTTCCTCTTGATGTAGCCCTTAGCAGTGACCTGCAAGAAACACTTTCATTGAAAGGGGTTGCCAAGCAAACAAAAATTACGAATCTCCAGAAATCTCAGCAAATATTTTTTCACCCAAACTGGATGATACTTTCAGGTAATGATCAGTACACTAAGCCCACTTGGTTCCCCAAATTTCGTTCTTCTATGTTGAAGCGTTCGTTTCCAGTAACACTTTGAATTTTGGCGTTTCACACTGTTTTCTCCTATATTGATAGATGTATTTGGAACTCTAAATCCAACACGGTTTGTGCTAGCTTCTTGAAACTTGACACAGTAAAGTAGTTTCCAGGTCTATCTTTATGTTTTGTTTCCTCTTGATGTAGCCCTAAGCAGTGACCTGCAACAAACACTTTCATTGAAAGGCATTGCCAAGCATACAAAAATTACGAATCTCCAGAAATCTCAGCAAACATTTTTTCACCCAAACTGGATGATACTATTAGGTAATGATCAGTACACTAAGCCCACTTGGTTCCCCAAATTTCGTTCTTCTATGTTGAAGCGTTCGTTTCCAGCAACAGTTTGAATTCTGGCGTTTTACACTATTTTCTCCTATATTGATAGATGTATTGGGAACTCTATATCCAACACGGTTTGTGCTAGCTTCTTGAAATTTCACACAGTAAAGTAGTTTCCAGGTCTATCTTTATGTTTTGTTTTCTCTTGATGTAGCCCTAAGCAGTGACCTGCAAGAAACACTTTTATTGAAAGGGGTTTTCAAGTTTACAAAAATTACGAATCTCCAGAAATCTCAGCAAATATTTTTTCACCCAAACTGGATGATACTTTCAGGTAATGATCAGTACACTAAGCCCACTTGGTTCCCCAAATTTCATTCTTTATGTTGAAGCGTTCGTTTCCAGTAACACTTTGAATTTTGGCGTTTCACACTGTTTTCTCCTATATTGATAGATGTATTTGGATCTCTAAATCCAACACGGTTTGTGCTAGCTTCGTGAAACTTCACACAATAAAGGAGTTTTAAGTTCTCTCTCTATGTTTTGTTTCCTCTTGATGTAGCCCTTAGCAGTGACCTGCAAGAAACACTTTCATTGAAAGGGGTTGCCAAGCAAACAAAAATTACGAATCTCCAGAAATCTCAGCAAATATTTTTTTCACCCAAACTGGATGATACTTTCAGGTAATGATCAGTACACTAAGCCCACTTGGTTCCCCAAATTTTGTTCTTCTATGTTGAGGCGTTCATTTCCAGCAACAGTTTGAATTTTGGCGTTTCACACTGTTTTCTTCTATATTGATAGATGTATTTGGAACTCTAAATCCAACACGGTTTGTGCTAGCTTCTTGAAATTTGACACAGTAAAGTACTTTCCAGGTCTATCTTTATGTTTTGTTTCCTCTTGATGTAGCCTTAAGCAGTGAATGGAGAGAAACACTTCAATTGAAAGGGGTTGCCAAGCTTCCAAAAATTACGAATCTCCAGAAATCTCAGGAAACATTTTTTCAAACAAACTGAATGATACTTTCAGGTAATGATCAGTACACTAAGCCCACTTGGTTCCCCAAATTTCGTTCTTCTATGTTGAAGCGTTCGTTTCCAGCAACAGTTTGAATTTAGGCGTTTCACACTGTTTTCTCCTATATTGATAGATGTATTTGGAACTCTAAATCCAACACGGTTTGTGCTAGCTTCTTGAAACTTGACACATTAAAGTAGTTTCCAGGTCTATCTTTATGTTTTGTTTCCTCTTGATGTAGCCCTAAGCAGTGACCTGCAAGAAACAGTTTCATTGAAAGGGGTTTTCAAGTTTACAAAAATTACGAATCTCCAGAAATCTCAGCAAATATTTTTTCACCCAAACTGGATGATACTTTCAGGTAATGATCAGTACACTAAGCCCACTTGGTTCCCCAAATTTCATTCTTTATGTTGAAGCGTTCGTTTCCAGTAACACTTTGAATTTTGGCGTTTCACACTGTTTTCTCCTATATTGATAGATGTATTTGGATCTCTAAATCCAACACGGTTTGTGCTAGCTTCGTGAAACTTCACACAATAAAGGAGTTTTAAGTTCTCTCTCTATGTTTTGTTTCCTCTTGATGTAGCCCTTAGCAGTGACCTGCAAGAAACACTTTCATTGAAAGGGGTTGCCAAGCAAACAAAAATTACGAATCTCCAGAAATCTCAGCAAATATTTTTTTCACCCAAACTGGATGATACTTTCAGGTAATGATCAGTACACGAAGCCCACTTGGTTCCCCACATTTTGTTCTTCTATGTTGAAGCGTTCATTTCCAGCAACAGTTTGAATTTTGGCCTTTCACACTGTTTTCTTCTATATTGATAGATGTATTTGGAACTCTAAATCCAACACGGTTTGTGCTAGCTTCTTGAAATTTGACACAGTAAAGTACTTTCCAGGTCTATCTTTATGTTTTGTTTCCTCTTGATGTAGCCTTAAGCAGTGAATGGAGAGAAACACTTCAATTGAAAGGGGTTGCCAAGCTTCCAAAAATTACGAATCTCCAGAAATCTCAGGAAACATTTTTTCACCCAAACTGAATGATACTTTCAGGTAATGATCAGTACACTAAGCCCACTTGGTTCCCCAAATTTCGTTCTTCTATGTTGAAGCGTTCGTTTCCAGCAACAGTTTGAATTTAGGCGTTTCACACTGTTTTCTCCTATATTGATAGATGTATTTGGAACTCTAAATCCAACACGGTTTGTGCTAGCTTCTTGAAACTTGACACATTAAAGTAGTTTCCAGGTCTATCTTTATGCTTTGTTTCCTCTTGATGTAGCCCTAAGCAGTGACCTGCAAGAAACACTTTCATTGAAAGGGGTTTGCAAGTTTACAAAAATTACGAATCTCCAGAAATCTCAGCAAATATTTTTTCACCCAAAATGGATGATACTTTCAGGTAATGATCAGTACACTAAGCCCACTTGGTTCCCCAAATTTCATTCTTTATGTTGAAGCGTTCGTTTCCAGTAACACTTTGAATTTTGGTGTTTCACACTGTTTTCTCCTATATTGATAGATATATTTGGATCTCTAAATCCAACACGGTTTGTGCTAGCTTCGTGAAACTTCACACAATAAAGGAGTTTTAAGTTCTCTCTCTATGTTTTGTTTCCTCTAAATGTAGCCCTAAGCAGTGACATGCTAGAAACACTTTCATTGAAAGGGGTTGCCAAGCATACAAAAATTACGAATCTCCAGAAATCTCAGCAAACATTTTTTCACCCAAACGGGATGGTACTTTCAGGTAATGATCAGTACAATAAGCCCACTTGATTCCCCAAATTTCGATCTTCTATGTTGAAGCGTTCGTTTCCAGTAAAACTTTGAATTTTGGCGTTTCACACTGTTTTCTCCTATATTGATAGATGTATTTGGAACTCTAAATCCAACACGGTTTGTGCTAGCTTCTTGAAACTTGACACAATAAAGTAGTTTCAAGTTCTATCTCTATATTTTTTTTCCTCTTGATATAGCCTTAAGGAGTGACTGCCCAGAAACACTTTCATTGAAAGGGGTTGCCAAGCTTCCAAAAATTACGAATCTCCAGAAATCTCAGCAAACATTTTTTCACCCAAACTGGATGATACTATTAGGTAATGATCAGTACACTAAGCCCACTTGGTTCCCCAAATTTCGTTCTTCTAGGTTGAAGCGTTCGTTTCCAGCAACAGTTTGAATTCTGGCGTTTTACACTATTTTCTCCTATATTGATAGATGTATTGGGAACTCTATATCCAACACGGTTTGTGCTAGCTTCTTGAAATTTGACACGGTAAAGTAGTTTCCAGGTCTATCTTTATGTTTTGTTTCCTCTTGATGTAGCCCTTAGCAGTGACCTGCAAGAAACACTTTCATTGAAAGGGGTTTTCAAGCTTCCAAAAATTACGAATCTTCAGAAATCTCAGCAAACATTTTTTCACCCAAACTGGATGATACTTTCAGGTAATGATCAGTACAATAAGCCCACTTGGTTCCCCAAATTTCATTCTTCTATGTTGAAGCGTTCGTTTCCAGTATCACTTTGAATTTTGGCGTTTCACACTGTTTTTTCCTGTATTGATAGATGTATTTGGAACTCTAAATCCAACACGGTTTGTGCTAGCTTCTTGAAACTTGACACAATAAAGTAGTTTCAATTTCTATCTCTATGTTTTGTTTCCTCTTGATGTAGCCTTAAGCAGTGAATGGAGAGAAACAATTTAATTGAAAGGTGTTGCCAAGCTTCCAAAAATTACGAATCTCCAGAAATCTCAGGAAACATTTTTTCACCCAAACTGAATGATACTTTCAGGTAATGATCAGTACACTAAGCCCACTTGGTTCCCCAAATTTCGTTCTTCTATGTTGACGCGTTCGTTTCCAGCAACAGTTTGAATTTAGGCGTTTCACACTGTTTTCTCCTATATTGATAGATGTATTTGGAACTCTAAATCCAACACGGTTTGTGCTAGCTTCTTGAAACTTGACACATTAAAGTAGTTTCCAGGTCTATCTTTATGTTTTGTTTCCTCTTGATGTAGCCCTAAGCAGTGACCTGCAAGAAACACTTTCATTTAAAGGGGTTTTCAAGTTTACAAAAATTACGAATCTCCAGAAATCTCAGCAAATATTTTTTTCACCCAAAATGGATGATACTTTCAGGTAATGATCAGTACACTAAGCCCACTTGGTTCCCCAAATTTTGTTCTTTATGTTGAAGCGTTCGTTTCCAGTAACACTTTGAATTTTGGCGTTTCACACTGTTTTCTCCTATATTGATAGATGTATTTGGATCTCTAAATCCAACACGGTTTGTGCTAGCTTCGTGAAACTTCACACAATAAAGGAGTTTTAAGTTCTCTCTCTATGTTTTGTTTCCTCTTGATGTAACCCTAAGCAGTGACCTGCTAGAAACACTTTCATTGAAAGGGGTTGCCAAGCATACAAAAATTACGAATCTCCAGAAATCTCAGCAAACATTTTTTCACCCAAACTGGATGATACTTTCAGGTAATGATCAGTACACTAAGCCCACTTGATTCCCCAAATTTCGTTCTTCTATGTTGAAGCGTTCGTTTCCAGTAAAACTTTGAATTTTGGCATTTCACACTGTTTTCTCCTATATTGATAGATGTATTTGGAACTCTAAATCCAACACGGTTTGTGCTAGCTCCTTGAAACTTGACACAATAAAGTAGTTTCAAGTTTTATCTCTATATTTTTTTTCCTCTTGATGTAGCCTTAAGGAGTGACTGCACAGAAACACTTTCATTGAAAGGGGTTGCCAAGCTTCCAAAAATTACGAATCTCCAGAAATCTCAGCAAACATTTTTTCACCCAAACGGGATGATACTTTCAGGTAATGATCAGTACACTAAGCCCACTTGGTTCCCCAAATTTCGTTCTTCTATGTTGAAGCGTTCGTTTCCAGTAACACTTTGAATTTTGGCGTTTCACACTGTTTTCTCCTATATTGATAGATGTATTTGTAACTCTAAATCCAACACGGTTTGTGGTAGCTTCGTGAAACTTGACACAATTAAGTAGTTTCAATTTCTCTCTCTATGTTTAGTTTCCTCTTGATGTAGCCCTATACATTGACTGGTGAGAAACACTTTCATTGAAAGGGGTTGCCAAGCACACAAAAATTACGAATCTCCAGAAATCTCAGCAAATATTTTTTCACCCAAACTGGATGATACTTTCAGGTAATGATCAGTACACTAAGCCCACTTGGTTCCCCAAATTTCGTTCTTCTATGTTGAAGCGTTCGTTTCCAGTAACACTTTGAATTTTGGCGTTTCACACTGTTTTCTCCTATATTGATAGACGTATTTGGAACTCTAAATCCAACACGGTTTGTGCTAGCTTCTTGAAACTTGACACAGTAAAGTATTTTCCAGTTCTATCTTAATGTTTTGTTTCCTCTTGATGTAGCCCTAAGCAGTGACCTGCAACAAACACTTTCATTGAAAGGCGTTGCCAAGCATACAAAAATTACGAATCTCCAGAAATCTCAGCAAACATTTTTTCACCCAAACTGGATGATACTATTAGGTAATGATCAGTACACTAAGCCCACTTGGTTCCCCAAATTTCGTTCTTCTATGTTGAAGCGTTCGTTTCCAGCAACAGTTTGAATTCTGGCGTTTTACACTATTTTCTCCTATATTGATAGATGTATTGGGAACTCTATATCCAACACGGTTTGTGCTAGCTTCTTGAAATTTGACACAGTAAAGTAGTTTCCAGGTCTATCTTTATGTTTTGTTTCCTCTTTATGTAGCCCTAAGCAGTGACCTGCAAGAAACACTTTCATTGAAAGGGGTTTTCAAGTTTACAAAAATTACGAATATCCAGAAATCTCAGCAAATATTTTTTCACCCAAACTGGATGATACTTTCAGGTAATGATCAGTACAATAAGCCCACTTGGTTCCCCAAATTTCATTCTTCTATGTTGAAGCGTTCGTTTCCAGTATCACTTTGAATTTTGGCGTTTCACACTGTTTTTTCCTATATTGATAGATGTATTTGGAACTCTAAATCCAACACGGTTTGTGCTAGCTTCTTGAAACTTGACACAATAAAGTAGTTTCAATTTCTATCTCTATGTTTTGTTTCCTCTTGATGTAGCCTTAAGCAGTGAATGGAGAGAAACAATTTAATTGAAAGGGGTTGCCAAGCTTCCAAAAATTACGAATCTCCAGAAATCTCAGGAAACATTTTTTCACCCAAACTGAATGATACTTTCAGGTAATGATCAGTACACTAAGCCCACTTGGTTCCCCAAATTTCGTTCTTCTATGTTGACGCGTTCGTTTCCAGCAACAGTTTGAATTTTGGCGTTTCACACTGTTTTCTCCTATATTGATAGATGTATTTGGAACTCTAAATCCAACACGGTTTGTGCTAGCTTCGTGAAACTTGACACAATAAAGTAGTTTCTATTTCTCTCTCTATGTTTAGTTTCCTCTTGATGTAGCCCTATACATTGACTGGCGAGAAACACTTTCATTGAAAGGGGTTGCCAAGCACACAAAAATTACGAATCTCCAGAAATCTCAGCAAATATTTTTTCACCCAAACTGGATGATACTTTCAGGTAATGATCAGTACACTAAGCCCACTTGGTTCCCCAAATTTCGTTCTTCTATGTTGAAGCGTTCGTTTCCAGTAACACTTTGAATTTTGGCGTTTCACACTGTTTTCTCCTATATTGATAGATGTATTTGGAACTCTAAATCCAACACGGTTTGTGCTAGCTTCTTGAAACTTGACACAGTAAAGTAGTTTCCAGGTCTGTCTTTATGTTTTGTTTCCTCTTGATGTAGCCCTAAGCAGTGACCTGCAACAAACACTTTCATTGAAAGGCGTTGCCAAGCATACAAAAATTACGAATCTCCAGAAATCTCAGCAAACATTTTTTCACCCAAACTGGATGATACTATTAGGTAATGATCAGTACACTAAGCCCACTTGGTTCCCCAAATTTCGTTCTTCTATGTTGAAGCGTTCGTTTGCAGCAACAGTTTGAATTCTGGCGTTTTACACTATTTTCTCCTATATTGATAGATGTATTGGGAACTCTATATCCAACACGGTTTGTGCTAGCTTCTTGAAATTTGACACAGTAAAGTAGTTTCCAGGTCTATCTTTATGTTTTGTTTTCTCTTGATGTAGCCCTAAGCAGTGACCTGCAAGAAACACTTTCATTGAAAGGGGTTTTCAAGTTTACAAAAATTACGAATCTCCAGAAATCTCAGCAAATATTTTTTCACCCAAACTGGATGATACTTTCAGGTAATGATCAGTACACTAAGCCCACTTGGTTCCCCAAATTTCATTCTTTATGTTGAAGCGTTCGTTTCCAGTAACACTTTGAATTTTGGCGTTTCACACTGTTTTCTCCTATATTGATAGATGTATTTGGATCTCTAAATCCAACACGGTTTGTGCTAGCTTCGTGAAACTTCACACAATAAAGGAGTTTTAAGTTCTCTCTCTATGTTTTGTTTCCTCTTGATGTAGCCCTTAGCAGTGACCTGCAAGAAACACTTTCATTGAAAGGGGTTGCCAAGCAAACAAAAATTACGAATCTCCAGAAATCTCAGCAAATATTTTTTTCACCCAAACTGGATGATACTTTCAGGTAATGATCAGTACACTAAGCCCACTTGGTTCCCCAAATTTCGTTCTTCTATGTTGAAGCGTTCATTTCCAGCAACAGTTTGAATTTTGGCGTTTCACACTGTTTTCTTCTATATTGATAGATGTATTTGGAACTCTAAATCCAACACGGTTTGTGCTAGCTTCTTGAAATTTGACACAGTAAAGTAGTTTCCAGGTCTATCTTTATGTTTTGTTTCCTCTTGATGTAGCCCTAAGCAGTGACCTGCAAGAAACACTTTCATTGAAAGGGGTTTTCAAGCTTCCAAAAAATACGAATCTCCAGAAATCTCAGCAAACATGTTTTCACCCAAACTGGATGATACTTTCAGGTAATGATCAGTACACTAAGCCCACTTGGTTCCCCAAATTTCGTTTTTTTTGTTGAAGCGTTCGTTTCCATCAACAGTGTGATTTTTGGCGTTTCACACTGTCTTCTCCTATATTGATAGATGTATTTGGAACTCTAACTCTAACACATTTTATGCTAGCTTCTTGAAATTGACACAATAAAGTAGTTTCAAGTTCTCTCTCTATGTTTTGTTTCCTGTTGATGTAGCCCTAAGCAGTCACTGGCGAGAAACCCTTTCAATGGAAGGGCTTGCCAAGCTTCCAAAAATTAGGGATCTCCAAAATCTCAGCAAACATTTTTTCACCCAAACTGAATGATACTTTCAGGTAATGATCAGTACACTAAGCTCACTTGGTTCCCCAAATTTCGTTCTTCTATGTTGAAGCGTTCATTTCCAGCTTTATTTTGAATGTTGGCGTTTCACACTGTTTTCTCCTATATTTATAGATGTATTTGGAACTCTAAATCCAACACGGTTTGTGCTAGCTTTTTGAAACTTGACACAGGAATGTAGTTACCAGTTCTATCTTTATGTTTTGTTTCCCCTTCATGTAGCCTTAAGCAGTGACCTGCAAGAAACACTTTCATTGAAAGGGGTTGCCAAGCATACAAAAATTACGAATCTCCAGAAATCTCAGCAAATATTTTTTCACCCAAACTGGATGATACTTTCAGATAATGATCAGTACACTAAGCCCAGTTGGTTCCCCAAATTTCGTTCTTCTATGTGGAAGCATTCATTTCCAGCAACAGTTTGAATTCTGGCGTTTCACACTGTTTTCTCCTATATTTATAGATGTATTTGGAACTCTAAATCCAACACGGTTTGTGCTAGCTTCTTGAAACTTGACACAGTAAAGTAGTTTCCAAGTCTACCTTAATGTTTTGTTTCCTCTTGATGTAGCCCTAAGCAGTGACCTGCAAGAAACACTTTCATTGAAAGGGGTTGCCTAGCATACAGGAATTACGAATCTCCAGAAATCTCAGCAAATATTTATTCACCCAAACTGGATGATACTTTCAGGTAATGATCAGTACACTAAGCCCACTTGGTTCCCCAAATTTCATTCTTCTATGTTGAAGCGTTCGTTTCCAGTAACACTTTGAATTTTGGCGTTTCACACTGTTTTCTCCTATATTGATAGATGTATTTGGAAGTCTAAACCCACACGGTTTGCACTAGCTTCGTGAAACTTGACACAATAAAGTAGTTTCAAGTTCTTTCTCTATATTTTGTTTCCTCTTGATGTAGCCCTAAGAAGTGACCTGCAAGAAACACTTTCATTGAAAGGGGTTTTCAAGCTTCTAAAAATTACGATTCTCCAGAAATCTCAGCAAACATTTTTTCACCCAAACTGGATGATACTTGCAGGTAATGATCAGTACACTAAGCCCACTTGGTTCCCCAAATTTCGTTTTTTTTGTTGAAGCGTTCGTTTCCAGCAACAGTTTGAATTTTGGCGTTTCACACTCTTTTCTCCTATATTGATAGATGTATTTGGAACTCTAAATCTAACACGGTTTGTGCTAGCTTCTTGAAACTTGACACATTAAAGTAGTTTCCAGGTCTATGTTTATGTTTTGTTTCCTCTTGATGTAGCCCTAAGCAGTGTCCTGCAAGAAACACTTTCATTGAAAGGGGTTTTCAAATTTCCCAAAATTACGAATCTCCAGAAATCTCAGCAAACATTTTTTCACCCAAATTGGATGATACTTTCAGGTAATGATCAGTACACTAAGCCCACTTGGTTCCTCAAATTTCATTCTTCTATGTTGAAGCGTTCGTTTCCAGTAACACTTTGAATTTTGGCGTTTCACACTGTTTTCTCCTATATTGATAGATGTATTTGGAACTCTAAATCTAACACGGTTTATGCTAGCTTCTTGAAATTGACACAATAAAGTAGTTTCAAGTTCTCTATGTTTTGTTTCCTGTTGATGTAGCCCTAAGCAGTGACTGGCGAGAAACCCTTTCATTGGAAGGAGTTGCCAAGCTTCCAAAAATTAGGAATCTCCAAAGTCTCAGCAAACATTTTTTCACCCAAACTGAATGATACTTTCAGGTAAGGATCAGTACACTAAGCCCACTTTGTTCCCCAAATTTCGTTCTTCTATGTTGAAGCGTTCGTTTCCAGCTTTAGTTTGAATGTTGGCGTTTCACACTGTTTTCTCCTATATTGATAGATGTATTTGGAACTCTAAATCCAACACGGTTTGTGCTAGCTTCTTGAAACTTGACACAGTAATGTAGTTTCCAGTTCTATCTTTATGTTTTGTTTCCCCTTCATGTAGCCCTAAGCAGTGACCTGCAAGAAACACTTTCATTGAAAGGGGTTGCCAATCTTCCAAATATTACGAATCTCCAGAAATCTCAGCAAATATTTTTTCACCCAAACTGCATGATACTTTCACGTATTGATCAGTACAATAAGCCCACTTGGTTCCCCATATTCGTTCTTCTATGTTGAAGCGTTCGTTTCCAGTAACAGTTTGAATTTTGGCGTTTCACACTGTTTTGTCCTATATTGATAGATGTATTTGAAACTCTAAATCCAACACGGTTTGTGCTAGCTTCTTGAAACTTGACACGATAAAGAAGTTTCAAGTTCTCTCTCTATGTTTTGTTTCCTCTTGATGTAGCCCTAAGCAGTGACTGGCGAGAAACACTTTATTTGAAAGTGGTTGCCAAGTATACAAAAATTACGAATCTCCAGAAATCTCAGCAAATATTTTTTCACCCCAACTGGATGATACTTTCAGGTAATGATCAGTACACTAAGCCCACTTGGTTCCCCAATTTCGTTCTTCTATGTTCAAGCGTTCGTTTCCAGCAACAGTTTGAATTTTGGCGTTTCACACTGGTTTCTCCCATAGTGATAGATGTATTTGGAACTCTAAATCCAACACGGTTTGTGCTAGCTTCTTGAAATTTGACACAGTAAAGTAGTTCCCACGTCTACCTTTATGTTTTGTTTCCTCCTGATGTAGCCCTAAGCAGTGACCTGCAAGAAACACTTTCATTGAAAGGGATTTTCAAGCTTCCAAAAATTACGAATCTCCAGAAATCTCAGCAAACATTTTTTCACCCAAACCGGATGATACTTTCAGGTAATGATCAGTACAGTAATCCCACTTGGTTCCCCAAATTTCGTTTTTTTTGTTGAATCGTTCGTTTCCAGCAACAGTTTTAATTTTGGCGTTTCACACTTTTTTCTCCTATACTGATAGATGTATTTGGAACTCTAAATCCAACACGGTTTGCGCTAGCTTCTTCAATCTTGACACAATAAAGTAGTTTCAAGTTCTCTCTCTATGTTTTGTTTCCTGTTGATATAGCCCTAAGCAGTGAGCTGCAAGAAACACATTCATTGAAAGGTGTTGCCAAGCATACAAAAATTACGAATCTCCAGAAATCTCAGCAAATATTTTTTCTCCCAAATTGGATGATACTTTCATGTAATGATCAGTACACTAAGCCCACTTGGTTCCCCAAATTTCATTCTTCTATGTTGAAGCGTTCGTTTCCAGTAACGCTTTGAATTTTTGCATTTCACACTGTTTTCTCCTATATTGATAGATGTATTTGGAACTCTAAATCCAACACGGTTTGTGCTAGCTTCGTGAAACTTGACACAATAAAGTAGTTTCCAGGTCTACCTTTATGTTTTGTTTCCTCTTGATGTAGCACTAAGCAGTGACTGGCGAGAAACACCTTCAATGAAAGGTGTGGCCAAGCTTCCAAAAATTACGAATCTCCAGAAATCTCAGCAAATATTTTTTCACCCAAACTGCATGATACTTTCACGTAATGATCAGTACAATAAGCCCACTTGGTTCCCCATATTCGTTCTTCTATGTTGAAGCGTTCGTTTCCAGTAACAGTTTGAATTTTGGCGTTTCACAGTGTTTTCTCCTATATTGATAGATGTATTTGAAACTCTAAATCCAACACGGTTTGTGCTAGCTTCTTGAAACTTGACACAGTAAAGAAGTTTAAATTTCTCTCTCTATGTTTCGTTTCCTCTTGATGTAGCCCTAAGCAGTGACTGGCGAGAAACACTTTCTTTGAAAGGGGTTGCCAAGTATACAAAAATTACGAATCTCCAGAAATCTCAGCAAATATTTTTTCACCCCAACTGGATGATACTTTCAGGTAATGATCAGTACACTAAGCCCACTTGGTTCCCCAAATTTTGTTCTTCTATGTTCATGCGTTCGTTTCCAGCAACAGTTTGAATTTTGGCGTTTCACACTGGTTTCTCCCATAGTGATAGATGTATTTGGAACTCTAAATCCAACACGGTTTGTGCTAGCTTCTTGAAACTTGACACAGTAAAGTAGTTCCCAGGTCTACCTTTATGTTTTGTTTCCTCCTGATGTAGCCCTAAGCAGTGACCTGCAAGAAACACTTTCATTGAAAGGGATTTTCAAGCTTCCAAAAATTACGAATCTCCAGAAATCTCAGCAAACATTTTTTCACCCAAACTGGATGATACTTTCAGGTAATTATCAGTACAGTAATCCCACTTGGTTCCCCAAATTTCGTTTTTTTTTGTTGAATCGTTCGTTTCCAGCAACAGTTTTAATTTTGGCGTTTCACACTGTTTTCTCCTGTATTGATAGATGTATTTGGAACTCTAAATCCAACACGGTTTGTGCTAGCTTCTTGAAACTTGACACAGTAATGTAGTTTCCAGTTCTGTCTTTATGTTTTGTTTCCTCTTCATGTAGCCCTAAGCAGTAACCTGCAAGAAACACTTTCATTGAAAGGGGTTGCCAAGCATACAAATATTACGAATCTCCAGAAATCTCAGCAAATATTTTTTCACCCAAACTGGATGATACTTTCAGGTAATGATCAGTACACTAAGCCCACTTGGTTCCCCAAATTTTATTCTTCTATGTTGAAGCGTTCGTTTCCAGCAACAGTTTGAATTTTGGCGTTTCACACTGTTTTCTCCTATATTGATAGATGTATTTGGAACTCTAAATCCCACACGGTTTGCGCTAGCTTCATGAAACTTGACACAATAAAGTAGTTTCAAGTTCTATCTCTATGTTTTGTTTCCTCTTGATGTAGCCCTAAGCAGTGACCTGCAAGAAACACTTTCATTTAAAGTGGTTGCCAAGCATACAAAAATTACGAATCTCCAGAAATCTCAGCAAATATTTTTTCACCCAAACTGGATTATACTTTCAGGTAATGATCAGTACACTAAGCCCACTTGGTTCCCCAAATTTCATTCTTCTATGTTGAAGCGTTCGTTTCCAGCAACAGTTTGAATTTTGGCGTTTCACACTGATTTCTCCTATATTGATCGATGTATTTGGAACTCTAAATCCAACACGGTTTGCGCTAGCTTCGTGAAACTTGACACAATAAAGTAGTTTCAAGTTCTATCTCTATGTTTTGTTTCCTCTTGATGTAGCCCTAAGCAGTGACCTTCAAGAAACACTTTCATTGAAAGGGGTTGCCAAGCATACAAAAATTACGAATCTCCAGAAATCTCAGCAAATATTTGTTCACCCAAACTGGATGATACTTTCAGGTAATGATCAGTACACTAAGCCCACTTGGTTCCCCAAATTTCGTTCTTCTATGTGGAAGCATTCATTTCCAGCAACAGTTTGAATTTTGGCGTTTCACACTGTTTTCTCCTATATTGATAGATGTATTTGGAACTCTAAATCCAACACGGTTTGTGCTAGCTTCTTGAAACTTGACACAGTAAAGTAGTTTCCAGGTCTATCTTTATGTTTTGTTTCCTCTTGATGTAGCCCTAAGCAATGACCTGCCAGAAACACTTTCATTGAAAGGGGTTTTCAAGGTTCCAAAACTTACGAATCTCCAGAAATCTCAGCAAACATTTTTTCACCCAAATTGGATGATACTTTCAGATAATGATCAGTACACTAAGCCCACTTGGTTCCCCAAATTTCGTTCTTCTATGTTGAGGCGTTCGTTTCCAGCAACAGTTTGAATTTTGGCGTTTCACACTGTTTTCTCCTATATTGATAGATGTATTTGCAACACTAAATCTAACACGGTTTGTGCTAGCTTCTTGAAACTTGAAACAGTAAAGTAGTTTCCAAGTGTATCTTTATGTTTTGTTTCCTCTTGATGTAGCCCTAAGCAGTGACCTGCAAGAAACACTTTCATTGAAAGGGGATTTCAAGCTTCCAAAAATTTCAAATCTCCAGAAACCTCAGCAAACATTTTTTCACCCAAACTGGATGATACTTTCAAGTAATGATCAGTACACTAAGCCCACTTGGTTCCACAAATTTTATTCTTCTATGTTGAAACGTTCGTTTCCAGCAACAGTTTGAATTTTTGCGTTTCACACTGTTTTCTCCTATATTGATAGATGTATTTGGAACTCTAAATCCAACACGGTTTGTGCTAGCTTCTTGAAACTTGACACAATAAAGTAGTTTCAAGTTCTATCTCTATGTTTTGTTTACTCTTGCTGTAGCCTAAAGCAGTGACTGGAGAGAAACACTTTAATTGAAAGGGGTTGCCAAGCTTCCAAAAATTACGAATCTCCAGAAATCTCAGCAAACATATTTTCACCCAAACTGGATGATACTTTCAGGTAATGATCAGTACACTAAGCCCACTTGGTTCCCCAAATTTCATTCTTCTATGTTGAAGCGTTCGTTTCCAGCAACAGTTTGAATTTTGGCGTTTCACACTGTTTTCTCCTATATTGATAGATGTATTTGGAACTCTAAATCCAACACGGTTTGTGCTAGCTTCGTGAAACTTCACACAATAAAGGAGTTTCAAGTTCTCTCTTTATGTTTTGTTTCCTCTTGATGTAGCCCTAAGCAGTGACCTGCAAGAAACACTTTCATTGAAAGGGGTTGCCAAGCATTCAAAAATTACGAATCTCCAGAAATCTCAGCAAACATTTTTTCACCCAAATTGGATGATACTTTCAGGTAATGATCAGTACACTAAGCCAACTTGGTTCCCCAAATTTCATTCTTCTATGTTGAAGCGTTCGTTTCCAGCAACACTTTGAATTTTGGAGATTCACACTGTTTTCTCCTATAGTGATAGATGTATTTGGAACTCTAAATCCAACACGGTTTGTGCTAGCTTCTTGAAACTTGACACAGTAAAGTAGTTTCCAGGTCTATCTTTATGTTTTGTTTCCTCTTGATGTAGCCCTAAGCAATGACCTGCAAGAAACACTTTCATTGAAAAGGGTTTTCAAGGTTCCAAAAATTACGAATCTCCAGAAATCTCAGCAAACATTTTTTCACCCAAACTGGATGATACTTTCAGGTAATGATCAGTACACTAAGCCCACTTGGTTCCCCAAATTTCGTTCTTCTATGTTGAAGCTTTCGTTTCCAGTAACAGTTTGAATTTTGGAGATTCACACTGTTTTCTCCTATAATGATAGATGTATTTGGAACTCTAAATCCAACACGGTTTGTGCTAGCTTCGTGAAACTTGACACAATAATGTAATTTCAATTTCTATCTCTATGTTTTGTTTCCTCTTGATGTAGCCTTAAGCAGTGACTGGACAGAAACACTTTCATTGAAAGGGGTTGACAAGCATACAAAAATTACGATTCTCCAGAAATCTCATCAAATATTTTTTCACCCAAACTGGATGATACTTTCAGGTAATGATCAGTACACTAAGCCCACTTGGTTCCCCAAATTTCGTTCTTCTATGTTGAAGCGTTCGTTTCCAGCAACAGTTTGAATTTTGGCGTTTCACACTGTTTTCTCCTATATTGATAGATGTATTTGGAATTCTAAATCCAACAAGGTTTTTGTTAGCTTCTTGAAACTTGACACATTAAAGTAGTTTCCAGGTCTATCTTTATGTTTTGTTTCCTCTTGATGTAGCCCTCAGCAGTGACCTGCAAGAAACACTTTCATTGAAAGGGGTTTTCAAGCTTCCAAAAATTACGAATCTCCAGAAGTCTCAGCAAACTTTTTTCACCCAAACTGGATGATACTTTCAGGTAATGATCAGTACACTAAGCCCACTTGGTTCCCCAAATTTCGTTCTTCTATGTTGAAGCGTTCGTTTCCAGTAACACTTTGAATTTTGGCGTTTCACACTGTTTTTTTCTATATGGATAGATGTATTTGGAACTCTAAATCCAACACGGTTTGTGCTAGCTTCATGAAACTTGACACAATAAAGTAGTTTCAAGTTCTTTCTCTATGTTTTGTTTCCTCTTGATGTAGCCTTAAGCAGTGACTGGACAGAAACACTTTCATTTAAAGGGGTTGCCAAGCATACAAAAATTACGAATCTTCAGAAATCTCAGCAAATATTTTTTCACCCAAACTGGATGATACTTTCAGGTAATGATCAGTACACTAAGCCCACTTGGTTCCCCAAATTTCGTTCTTCTATGTTGACGTGTTCGTTTCCAGCAACACTTTGAATTTTGGCGTTTCACACTGTTTTCTCCTATATTGATAGATGTATTTGCAACACTAAATCCAACACGGTTTGTGCTAGCTTCTTGAAACTTGACACAGTAAAGTAGTTTCCAGGTCTATCTTTATGTTTTGTTTCCTCTTGATGTAGCCCTAAGCAATGACCTGCAAGAAACACTTTCATTGAAAGGGGTTTTCAAGGTTCCAAAAATTACGAATCTCCAGAAATCTCAGCAAACATTTTTTCACCCAAACTGGATGATACTTTCAGGTAATGATCAGTACACTAAGCCCACTTGGTTCCCCAAATTTCTTTCTTCTATGTTGAAGCGTTCATTTCCAGCAACAGTTTGAATTTTGGCGTTTCGCACTGTTTTCTCCTATATTGATAGATGTATTTGGATCTCTAAATCCAACACGATTTGAGCTAGCTTCATGAAACTTCACACAATAAAGGAGTTTCAAGTTCTCTCTCTATGTTTTGTTTCCTCTTGATGTAGCCCTAAGCAGTGACCTGCAAGAAACACTTTCATTTAAGGGTTTGCCAAGCATACAAAAATTACGAATCTCCAGAAATCTCAGCAAACATTTTTTCACCCAAATTAGATTATACTTTCAGGTAATGATCGGTACACTAAGCCCACTTGGTTCCCCAAATTTCATTCTTCTATGTTGCAGCGTTCGTTTCCAGTAACACTTTGAATTTTGGCGTTTCACACTGTTTCTTCCTATATTGATAGATGTATTTGGAACTCTAAATTCAAAACGGTTTGTGTTAGCTTCTTGAAACTTCACACAATAAAGTAGTTTCAAGTTCTATCTGTATGTTCTGTTTCTTCTTGATGTAGCCTTATGCAGTGACTGGAGAGAAACACTTTCATTGAAAGGGTTTGCCAAGCATACAAAAATTACGAATCTCCAGAAATCTCAGCAAACATTTTTTCACCGAAATAGGATGATACTTTCAGGTAATGATCAGTACACTAAGCACACGTGGTTCCCCAAATTTCATTCTTCTATGTTGAAGCGTTCGTTTCCAGCAACACTTTGAATTTTGGCGTTTCACACTGTTTTCTCCTATATTGATAGATGTATTTGGAACTCTAAATCCAACAAGGTTTGTGCTAGCTTCTTGAAACTTGACACAATAAGGTAGTTTCAAGTTCTATCTCTATGTTTTGTTTCCTCTTGATGTAGCCTTAAGCAGTGACTGGAGAGAAACACATTCATTGAAAGGGGTTGCCAAGCTTCCAAAAATTACGAATCTCCAGAAATCTCAGCAAATATTTTTTCACCCAAACTGAATGATACTTTCAGGTAATGATCAGTACACTAAGTTTACTTGGTTCTTCAAATTTCGTTCTTCTATGTTGAGCGTTCCTGTCCAGCAACAGTTTGAATTTTGGCGTTTCACACTGTTTTCTCCTATATTGATACATGTATTTGGAACTCTAAATCCAACAAGGTTTGTGCTAGCTTCTTGAAACTTGACACATTAAAGTAGTTTCCAGGTCTATCTTTATGTTTTGTTTCCTCTTGATGTAGCCCTAAGCAGTGACCTGAAAGAACACTTTCATTGAAAGGGTTTTTCAATCTTCCAAAAATTACGAATCTCCAGAAGTCTCAGCAAACATTTTTTCACCCAAACTGAATGATACTTTCAGGTAATGATCAGTACACTAAGCCCACTTGGTTCCCCAAATTTCGTTCTTCTATGTTGAAGCGTTCGTTTCCAGCAACAGGTTGAATTTTGGCGTTTCACACTGTTTTCTCCTATATTGATAGATGTATTTGGAACTCTAAATCAAACAAGGTTTGTGCTAGCTTCTTGAAACTTGACACATTAAGTTAGTTTCCAGGTCTATCTTTATGTTTTGTTTCCTCTTGATGTAGCCCTAAGCAGTGACCTGCTAGAAACACTTTCATTGAAAGGGGATGCCAAGCATACAAAAATTACGAATCTCAAGAAATCTCAGCAAACATTTTTTCACCCAAACTGGATGATACTTTCAGGTAATGATCAGTACACTAAGCCCACTTGGTTCCCCAAATTTCGTTCTTCTATGTTGAAGCGTTCGTTTCCAGTAACACTTTGAATTTTGGCGTTTCACACTGTTTTCTCCTATATTGATAGATGTATTTGGAACTCTAAATCCAACACGGTTTGTGCTAGCTTCGTGAAACTTGACACAATTAAGTAGTTTCAATTTCTCTCTCTATGTTTAGTTTCCTCTTGATGTAGCCCTATACATTGACTGGTGAGAAACACTTTCATTGAAAGGGGTTGCCAAGCACACAAAAATTACGAATCTCCAGAAATCTCAGCAAATATTTTTTCACCCAAACTGGATGATACTTTCAGGTAATGATCAGTACACTAAGCCCACTTGGTTCCCCAAATTTCGTTCTTCTATGTTGAAGCGTTCGTTTCCAGTAACACTTTGAATTTTGGCGTTTCACACTGTTTTCTCCTATATTGATAGATGTATTTGGAACTCTAAATCCAACACGGTTTGTGCTAGCTTCTCGAAACTTGACACAGTAAAGTATTTTCCAGTTCTATCTTAATGTTTTGTTTCCTCTTGATGTAGCCCTAAGCAGTGACCTGCAACAAACACTTTCATTGAAAGGCGTTGCCAAGCATACAAAAATTACGAATCTCCAGAAATCTCAGCAAACATTTTTTCACCCAAACTGGATGATACTATTAGGTAATGATCAGTACACTAAGCCCACTTGGTTCCCCAAATTTCGTTCTTCTATGTTGAAGCGTTCGTTTCCAGCAACAGTTTGAATTCTGGCGTTTTACACTATTTTCTCCTATATTGATAGATGTATTGGGAACTCTATATCCAACACGGTTTGTGCTAGCTTCTTGAAATTTGACACAGTAAAGTAGTTTCCAGGTCTATCTTTATGTTTTGTTTCCTCTTTATGTAGCCCTAAGCAGTGACCTGCAAGAAACACTTTCATTGAAAGGGGTTTTCAAGCTTCCAAAAATTACGAATATCCAGAAATCTCAGCAAACATTTTTTCACCCAGACTGGATGATACTTTCAGGTAATGATCAGTACAATAAGCCCACTTGGTTCCCCAAATTTCATTCTTCTATGTTGAAGCGTTCGTTTCCAGTATCACTTTGAATTTTGGCGTTTCACACTGATTTTTCCTATATTGATAGATGTATTTGGAACTCTAAATCCAACACGGTTTGTGCTAGCTTCTTGAAACTTGACACAATAAAGTAGTTTCAATTTCTATCTCTATGTTTTGTTTCCTCTTGATGTAGCCTTAAGCAGTGAATGGAGAAAAACAATTTAATTGAAAGGGGTTGCCAAGCTTCCAAAAATTACGAATCTCCAGAAATCTCAGGAAACATTTTTTCACCCAAACTGAATGATACTTTCAGGTAATGATCAGTACACTAAGCCCACTTGGTTCCCCAAATTTCGTTCTTCTATGTTGACGTGTTCGTTTCCAGCAACAGTTTGAATTTAGGCGTTTCACACTGTTTTCTCCTATATTGATAGATGTATTTGGAACTGTAATCCAACACGGTTTGTGCTAGCTTCTTCAAACTTGACACATTAAAGTAGTTTCCAGGTCTATCTTTATGTTTTGTTTCCTCTTGATGTAGCCCTAAGCAGTGACCTGCAAGAAACACTTTCATTGAAAGGGGTTTTCAAGTTTACAAAAATTACGAATCTCCAGAAATCTCAGCAAATATTTTTTCACCCAAAATGGATGATACTTTCAGGTAATGATCAGTACACTAAGCCCACTTGGTTCCCCAAATTTCATTCTTTATGTTGAAGCGTTCGTTTCCAGTAACACTTTGAATTTTGGCGTTTCACACTGTTTTCTCCTATATTGATAGATGTATTTGGATCTCTAAATCCAACACGGTTTGTGCTAGCTTCGTGAAACTTCACACAATAAAAGAGTTTTAAGTTCTCTCTCTATGTTTTGTTTCCTCTTGATGCAGCCCTAAGCAGTGACCTGCTAGAAACACTTTCATTGAAAAGGGTTGCCAAGCATACAAAAATTACGAATCTCCAGAAATCTCAGCAAACATTTTTTCACCCAAACTGGATGATACTTTCAGGTAATGATCAGTACACTAAGCCCACTTGGTTCCCCAAATTTTGTTCTTCTATGTTGAAGCGTTCGTTTCCAGTAAAACTTTGAATTTTGGCATTTCACACTGTTTTCTCCTATATTGATAGATGTATTTGGAACTCTAAATCCAACACGGTTTGTGCTAGCTTCTTGAAACTTGACACAATAAAGTAGTTTCAAGTTCTATCTCTATATTTTTTTTCCTCTTGATGTAGCCTTAAGGAGTGACTGCACAGAAACACTTTCATTGAAAGGGGTTGCCAAGCTTCCAAAAATTACGAATCTCCAGAAATCTCAGCAAACATTTTTTCACCCAAACTGGATGATACTTTCAGGTAATGATCTGTACACTAAGCCCACTTGGTTCCCCAAATGTCGTTCTTCTATGTTGAAGTGTTTGTTTCCAGCAACAGTTTGAATTTTGGCGTTTCACACTGTTTTCTCCTATATTGATAGATGTATTTGGAACTCTAAATCCAACACGGATTGTGCTAGCTTCGTGAAACTTGACACAATAAAGTAGTTTCTATTTCTCTCTCTATGTTTAGTTTCCTCTTGATGTAGCCCTATAGATTGACTGGCGAGAAACACTTTCATTGAAAGGGGTTGCCAAGCACATAAAAATTACGAATCTCCAGAAATCTCAGCAAATATTTTTTCACCCAAACTGGATGATACTTTCAGGTAATGATCAGTACACTAAGCCCACTTGGTTCCCCAAATTTCGTTCTTCTATGTTGAAGCGTTCGTTTCCAGTAACACTTTGAATTTTGGCGTTTCACACTGTTTTCTCCTATATTGATAGATGTATTTGGAACTCTAAATCCAACACGGTTTGTGCTAGCTTCTTGAAACTTGACACAGTAAAGTAGTTTCCAGGTCTGTCTTTATGTGTTGTTTCCTATTGATGTAGCCCTAAGCAGTGACCTGCAACAAACACTTTCATTGAAAGGCGTTGCCAAGCATACAAAAATTACGAATCTCCAGAAATCTCAGCAAACATTTTTTCACCCAAACTGGATGATACTATTAGGTAATGATCAGTACACTAAGCCCACTTGGTTCCCCAAATTTCGTTCTTCTATGTTGAAGCGTTCGTTTCCAGCAACAGTTTGAATTCTGGCGTTTTACACTATTTTCTCCTATATTGATAGATGTATTGGGAACTCTATATCCAACACGGTTTGTGCTAGCTTCTTGAAATTTGACACAGTAAAGTAGTTTCCAGGTCTATCTTTATGTTTTGTTTTCTCTTGATGTAGCCCTAAGCAGTGACCTGCAAGAAACACTTTCATTGAAAGGGGTTTTCAAGTTTACCAAAATTACGAATCTCCTGAAATCTCAGCAAATATTTTTTCACCCAAACTGGATGATACTTTCAGGTAATGATCAGTACACTAAGCCCACTTGGTTCCCCAAATTTCATTCTTTATGTTGAAGCGTTCGTTTCCAGTAACACTTTGAATTTTGGCGTTTCACACTGTTTTCTCCTATATTGATAGATGTATTTGGATCTCTAAATCCAACACGGTTTGTGCTAGCTTCGTGAAACTTCACACAATAAAGGAGTTTTAAGTTCTCTCTCTATGTTTTGTTTCCTCTTGATGTAGCCCTTAGCAGTGACCTGCAAGAAACACTTTCATTGAAAGGGGTTGCCAAGCAAACAAAAATTACGAATCTCCAGAAATCTCAGCAAATATTTTTTCACCCAAACTGGATGATACTTTCAGGTAATGATCAGTACACTAAGCCCACTTGGTTCCCCAAATTTCGTTCTTCTATGTTGAAGCGTTCGTTTCCAGTAACACTTTGAATTTTGGCGTTTCACACTGTTTTCTCCTATATTGATAGATGTATTTGGAACTCTAAATCCAACACGGTTTGTGCTAGCTTCTTGAAACTTGAACACAGTAAAGTAGTTTCCAGGTCTATCTTTATTTTTGTTTCCTCTTGATGTAGCCCTAAGCAGTGACCTGCAACAAACACTTTCATTGAAAGGCATTGCCAAGCATACAAAAATTACGAATCTCCAGAAATCTCAGCAAACATTTTTTCACCCAAACTGGATGATACTATTAGGTAATGATCAGTACACTAAGGCCCACTTGGTTCCCCAAATTTCGTTCTTCTATGTTGAAGCGTTCGTTTCCAGCAACAGTTTGAATTCTGGCGTTTTACACTATTTTCTCCTATATTGATAGATGTATTGGGAACTCTATATCCAACACGGTTTGTGCTAGCTTCTTGAAATTTCACACAGTAAAGTAGTTTCCAGGTCTATCTTTATGTTTTGTTTTCTCTTGATGTAGCCCTAAGCAGTGACCTGCAAGAAACACTTTTATTGAAAGGGGTTTTCTGCTAGGAGCCACAAGCATATATACGATGTATGGCACCTTTGGTTGTAAAGTGACGCCAGCTAGCCACTGAGATGATTATGTTAAAATTTACATTCATATGCAAACTGGACTCCCGCTGTTCACCTTGGCCTGCTACCGGACTCAAGGTTACGGGACTTTACGGGACTGCTGGAGAGTTCCCATTGGTTGGGGAAGGATAGTAGGAGGGAATTCCGGGAGGAGGTGGGGAGGAGACGGGGGGGTTCCGGTCGGCGCGCGGTTCCGGTCGGACACCCTCGTGGGAGGACCGGTTTTTGACTTGCTGGCGCTGAGAGTGTTAGCGGCTTTTTCCAAAATAAAGTTTTGTTCCTGCTTGATTGGCTCGTGATTTCTGTGCCCAGCCAAGACTGCGGCATTTGGCGGCCCGTGCGGGGAACGCCTGAAGCTTAGAGGTGAGTAAATTGCTCGCCCCTGAGGGAAGGCGACAGGATGGATGACCTTCTCAGAAAACAATGTGTTCTTGTTTTGATTTATTTTGTTTTCATTTCGAGCTCCCTAGCCCTAGAATTTTCTCAGGCGAACTGGAAAAAATGGTTGGCTCAAGGTTTGAAGTTATTCAGCCCTGAGAAAGAGAAAATTGATACAACCATTGTCTGCTCCGTCTTTGTTTCATTCTGCTTCGGCTTTGTTTTATCCTACCTTATTGGGTTAGGTTATAGTAGATTAGAATCCAATAAAAAAACAAACCGAAAAACTGTTAAGTAAATTGTTAGAGGTCCAGACTATGGTAGAAAAAACGCTAGGTCAAGCAAAAGAGAAGGTCTCTCAAGCTAGTCAGACAGAGGAGAATTTAAAGAAAGCAAGCTTAGAGGACAAGCAGCCATCAGGTGGAGAATTACAACAGGAGGTTGCTACCAACTCCGTTCTATCACCAGAGGGCGTAACTCAGCCAACAGCTCCATCTACCGCTGAGCGGCCCTCAACTACCGTAGTTGATGGACGGAATTCTGAGGCAGGACCCCAAAGATTAGCATGCCCTGTACTTGAGCAGGCAGGAGGGCAACGAATTCACCGTGCTTTAGATTTCAAAACAATAAAGCAATTAAAGGAGGCTGTAACGACCTATGGGCCGCAAGCTCCCTTCACAATAAGCATGGTTGAATCTGTTACCAACTTGGACATGACACCAGCAGATTGGGCTAACATGTGTCGATCTGTGCTAAACGGAGGACAATATTTGTTATGGAAGGTTGCCAATGAGGAATTTTGCATGGAGACAGCTAGGCGAAATGCAGAAGCTGGGTACCCTCAAAGAAATATGGACATGCTTTTGGGGAAGGGACCTTATGAGGGTCAAAGACAACAAATTGAATATGACCCTGGTGTGTACGCACAAATTGCTGTAGATGCAGTTAGGGCATGGAAAACTTTACAGGGGCATGGAGACTTACAAGGTCAATTATCTAAGGTAATACAAGGAACTAATGAACCTTATGCTGAATTTGTAGATAGACTTATTCAGTCAGCCTCTAGGATATTTGGAAATACAGAACAGGTAATGCCATTTATAAAACAACTGGCTTATGACCAAGCAAA
Source organism: Spermophilus citellus (assembly GCF_964194105.1). Taxonomy (NCBI): domain Eukaryota; kingdom Metazoa; phylum Chordata; class Mammalia; order Rodentia; family Sciuridae; genus Spermophilus; species Spermophilus citellus. The sequence continues at coordinate 11,021,865 of NC_138197.1, read as the reverse complement.
TCGTTGCTGCAGAGAGGTCATTAGACCATGGAGACATGAGGATTTAAACACATATATTAAATTATGTAGAGACATTAATGAACAGGGGCAAGTCTTAGCAGCAGTACAACAGGCTTTAGATGCCAGGCCAAGAACATGCTATAATTGTAATCAAACAGGACATTTTAAAAGGAGTTGCCCCATAAGAGGAGGGTTTAACAAAGCTGGATATCAAAGGAATAGAATACCAGGTATTTGCCCACGATGCCGTAGAGGGAGACATTGGGCTAATGAATGCCGTTCTCAAACCACCATAGAGGGTATTCCGTTATCAAAAAACGGACAAGGACCAAGTGTTTACCCACGATATCGTGGAGAAAGGTATCAAGCTCCATTGCCAAAAAACGGACTAGAGGGCCCAATGCCCCGGGGCCCCAAACCACAAATATATGGGGCAATGGAGGAACCCAACAGCCCCATCAAGGTAGTGCCCAGGACGCATTATCCATTAAATCCCTCATCAGACAAACTAGAGGGAGCGCAGGGCTGGACATCTGCGCCTCTGCCAGAGCAGTACTAACCCCAGAGATGGGAATTCAAATCATTCCCACAGGAGTAAAAGGACCTCTTCCCCAGGGAACAGTAGGCTTATTATTGGGACGCAGTTCTTCTACACTAAAAGGACTTATGATAAGTCCTGGGGTAATTGATCCCGATTATGAAGGTGAAATAAAAATTATAGCTAGTTCTCCAAGAGGTATATCAGTAATTTCACCAGGAGATAGAATAGCACAGTTATTAATAATACCCAGCCTGCATGATAAATTTTCCAGTTGTAATGTAGAAAGAGGTTCCAAGGGATTAGGCTCCACAGGTGTAGATTGGGCTATGCTGTCTTTGAATTTAGATTCTCGCCCAATGCTAAAATTAAATATTCAAGGACATGACTTTAATGGGCTGCTGGACACAGGAGCTGACCTTAGTGTCATCTCTCGTCAAGAATGGCCAAAATATTGGCCATTACAACAAGCCACTCAAACGCTTCGAGGCCTAGGAGTGGCAACAAATCCCCATAGAAGTGCTATGGTATTAGATTGGAGGGATCCTGAAGGATGTGAAGGAACTATACAGCCCTATGTATTGGATCATCTTCCTGTAAATTTATGGGGACGAGATGTCCTAGATCAATTAGGATTGACATTAACAAATAACATCAATCCTAACGCGCCCACTACTAGGGCTAAACAAGGCTTTAGGAAAGAAAAAAGATTAAGAGAACAAGAACAAGGTATGACAGCACCTATTCAAATAGATCAAGAAATAAATAGACATGAATTGGGTTTTCAGAAAGGGCCACTGAGACAATCAAAATTACTTGGAAATCAGAAAGACCAGTGTGGGTTCCTCAGTGGCCCTTGACTAAAGAAAAGATACAAGTAGCCCATGACTTGGTCAGACAACAGTTAGCGGAAGGACATATACAACCTTCCGTATCCCCCTATAATACTCCCATTTTTGTCATTAAAAAGAAATCTGGTAAATGGAGATTATTACAAGATTTAAGAGCCATTAATAATGAGATGGTTATTATGGGACCTGCTCAATCAGGGATTCCTCAATTGTCTGCTTTACCAAAAACCTGGCATGTTTTAGTTATAGATATTAAAGATTGTTTCTTTTCAATTCCAATTCATCCCGAGGATAGTCCACATTTTGCATTTACTATCCCTGCACTGAATCATGAAGGTCCTGATCAGAGATATGAATGGAAAGTACTCCCTCAAGGGATGGCTAACAGCCCAACTATGTGTCAAATTTATGTTAATAAAGCAATCCAGCCACTTAGAAACCAAAATCCTGAACTACAAATATTTCACTATATGGATGATGTGTTACTGGCACATAAAGATAAAAACACATTACTAGAATGTTATGCCACACTTACAAATTTATTGAAAAATTATAATCTAGAGATAGCAATAGATAAAGTACAATTAAATCTTCCAATTAATTATTTAGGAGTTCTATTATCCTCAACCATGGTCCGTCCACCAAAAATTCAAATACGAGTAGATCAACTCAAATCACTTAATGACTTTCAAAAGTTATTGGGAGACATAAATTGGATAAGGCCTTATCTAGGCATACCAACAGGAGAGTTAGGACCTTTATTTGATATTCTAAAAGGTCCATCAGATCCAAATTCACCCCGCATGTTAACGCCTGAAGCAAGAAAAGTATTAAAAATCATTGAAACATATATGGAAAATATGCATTTGGATAGAATTGATATAAGTTTGCCTTTATTATTTATTGTACTACCAACAAAAAATATTCCTACAGGAGTATTTTGGCAAGAAGGTCCATTATTGTGGATACATTTATCTTATTCCCCTAACACTATTCTTACTAGATATCCTGAGGCTGTAGGACAATTAATACTCAAAGGAATAAAAGCAGCTAAGGGAGTGTTTGGGATTTCTCCCAATAAAATTATTACTCCATATACTATGGATCAAATTGATGAGTTAGCTAATGAGTTAAATACTTGGGCAATAATCCTGTGTAAAACTAGTGTTTCATTTGATAATCACTTACCATCTAATCCTTTGTTGTCTTTTTGGTCTAAGCATCCTGTAGTTTTTCCAAAAATGACAAGAAAAACCCCTATCATAAATGCTCCAAATATATTCACTGATGGGTCAAACAATGGTACAGCAGCAGTAGTTACTCCTGATCAAACTTTTACATTTTTAGTACCCAAACAATCAGCTCAAAAGGTAGAGCTTAATGCAGTATTACAAGCTTTTATGATGTTTAAAGATTCTGTATTTAATTTATTTTCTGATAGTCAGTATGTAGTTAATGCTATTAATTCCCTTGAAGATGCTGGTAGGATTTCCCCTTCCTCTACTGTTTTCTCTTTGTTTTCCGCTATACAAAGTCTAATCTGGGACCGAAAAGATCCATTCTTCATAGGTCATATCAGGGCACATACAGGATTGCCTGGAGCCCTTAGTATGGGCAATGAACTAGCAGATAAATCTACACATGACATACATATTTTCTCCACAATAGAAGAAGCTATAAATTTTCATAAAAGGTTCCATGTCAATGCTAATACTTTACAAAAGCGTTTTAAAATAACTAAAGAACAGGCCAGACATATAATAAAACAATGTCAAAATTGTGTGACATTTTTACCACAAGTTAATCTTGGAGTCAATCCTAGAGGACTAATACCTAACCATATTTGGCAGATGGACGTCACACACTTGCCAGAATTTGGAAAATTAAAATATTTACATGTTACAGTTGATACCTCTTCCGGATTTTTGATGGGCTCCCTTCATGCCGGAGAAAAAACTAAAGATGTTATAGCTCATTGCTTACAAAATTTTGCCACTGTGGGCGTTCCAAAACAGTTAAAAACGGACAACGGTCCTGGTTATACTTCCTCCTCTTTTAAACAATTTTGCTCATCATTTGGTATTACTCACATAACAGGAATTCCATACAATCCACAAGGACAAGGCATAGTTGAAAGAGCTCATCAAACTATTAAAATGTACTTATTAAAACAAAAGGAGGGAATTGGAAAGGGGTATATATCCCCCAAAGATAAACTTAAAATAACCCTTTTTACTCTAAACTTTTTAAATTTAGATTCATCGGGACTTAGTGCTGCGGAAAGACATTTGTACCCCAAAAATGTACATAAGCCTAAGGTACTTTGGAAAGATATTCTAACAGGACAATGGAAAGGCCCGGATCCAGTGATAGTCTGGAATCGGGGCGCTGTCTGTGTTTTCCCACAGGATGAACAGCAACCGATTTGGATTCCAGAGAGATTAACTAAAACAATTTCTACAGAAAAAGAAGATGATTTGACTCAAATCCATAACAGCTGACATCCAGAGCTCCAGCTTGGCTATTCTTACATCTGCGACAGTGATTAACCAAGGTTTTTTTTTTTCAGTATCTATTTTATTATTGCATTTTTCCACATCATAAAGTTCTATTTTATTTTTGAGCTCATACAAACCTAGGTTAATGTTTTTCTGATCAGTTTTATTTTTTGACTGTGTTTTATTTTTTATTTATTTATTTATTTATTTATTTATTTTTTTTTTTTTTTTGACTGTGGAGTTTTTAAACATTGCAATGGAGATTTCACCTAAGTATAGTTACAAGGCCTTTATTTACTATTGTCTTATGTGTTGTATGTTGTGTGCACACTTCTGTTTTGTGTTGTATGTCTGTATGTGTGTATGTCCATATTTCTTATATGAGGAGCGCTCATGAAAAAATGGATCCGAATTTTTTCTTTATTCACGTGATTTATATGGTTTAATTTAAATTAGGTGAACAGCTGTTTTTGATTGTTGTTAAAGATGGTTAACAGATCTGTTTGTTTACTAATTTAAATTTGGTAAACGGCTGTTAAGGATTGTTTTTAAAGGAGTTTAACAGATCTGTTTGTTTACTTTCACCTTTTCTTTTTATTATATTTAATAATTCTGTTCAGGATAATGTCTCTTTACCATCATTGCCAGAATTTCCATCTCCATCCCAATTCCAGTGAAGACTGAGATAAAACCAAACTACAGCTTCTATGATAGCTATCACAGTAAACTGTATAAACTGATGCATCAATGAATATAACTCAACAAGTAATGCTATCAAGGACTTGATTTACTTTGGGAGGATATGGACATATTGATAGACTCCTCCAATTTGAACTGCTTGCAGAACTTGCCTGGACTATATATCAGTTGCATACATTGTGAAATATCATCTGGTGCACCGAATTGTGGTACTGCTGGCATATTTTTGCTGATGGTGTCACCAGTGATGCAATTTCCTTGCCAGCTCACCCCATGTTTATTGTGGTAATACTGGCATATCTTTGCTGATGGTGTCACCAGTGACGCAATTTTTCCAAAGGAGCCGTCAATTGGCTTGGTGTCGTGGCATTTCTGTATCCTCCTCCCTTCTACTAGTGATGGTCTAAATTTGGGGGCCAACAGAGGTGAGGCAAAGAACCTCACCCCCCCACTGGCACCAAGGCTAAATTTGGGGGCCAACAGAGGTGAGGCAAGAACCTCACCCCCCCACTGGTGCATAGGCCTATCCACAAGCATGGCTGAATGCTGGACCGGTAGTCAGCGACGGGTTGCTCTGATTACAGTGGATTCAACCTAAGACAGGAAGCTGACGCCTAAAGGTCAGTTCTCCCATGACGGGTAAGAACCATATGTTAAATTGGACAACCTACCAGGCACGGTCCCTAGCCACATTGCTTGTTGCTTAATTAAACAGAAGGGGGCAGATGCTAGGAGCCACAAGCATATATACGATGTATGGCACCTTTGGTTGTAAAGTGACGCCAGCTAGCCACTGAGATGATTATGTTAAAATTTACATTCATATGCAAACTGGACTCCCGCTGTTCACCTTGGCCTGCTACCGGACTCAAGTTACGGGACTTTACGGGACTGCTGGAGAGTTCCCATTGGTTGGGGAAGGATAGTAGGAGGGAATTCCGGAGGAGGTGGGAGGAGACGGGGGGGTTCCGGTCGGCGCGCGGTTCCGGTCGGACACCCTCGTGGGAGGACCGGTTTTTGACTTGCTGGCGCTGAGAGTGTTAGCGGCTTTTTCAAAATAAAGTTTTGTTCCTGCTTGATTGGCTCGTGATTCTGTGCCCAGCCAAGACTGCGGCAGTTTTCAAGTTTACAAAAATTACGAATCTCCAGAAATCTCAGCAAATATTTTTTCACCCAAACTGGATGATACTTTCAGGTAATGATCAGTACACTAAGCCCACTTGGTTCCCCAAATTTCATTCTTTATGTTGAAGCGTTCGTTTCCAGTAACACTTTGAATTTTGGCGTTTCACACTGTTTTCTCCTATATTGATAGATGTATTTGGATCTCTAAATCCAACACGGTTTGTGCTAGCTTCGTGAAACTTCACACAATAAAGGAGTTTTAAGTTGTCTCTCTATGTTTTGTTTCCTCTTGATGTAGCCCTTAGCAGTGACCTGCAAGAAACACTTTCATTGAAAGGGGTTGCCAAGCAAACAAAAATTACGAATCTCCAGAAATCTCAGCAAATATTTTTTTCACCCAAACTGGATGATACTTTCAGGTAATGATCAGTACACTAAGCCCACTTGGTTCCCCAAATTTTGTTCTTCTATGTTGAAGCGTTCATTTCCAGCAACAGTTTGAATTTTGGCGTTTCACACTGTTTTCTTCTATATTGATAGATGTATTTGGAACTCTAAATCCAACACGGTTTGTGCTAGCTTCTTGAAATTTGACACAGTAAAGTACTTTCCAGGTCTATCTTTATGTTTTGTTTCCTCTTGATGTAGCCTTAAGCAGTGAATGGAGAGAAACACTTCAATTGAAAGGGGTTGCCAAGCTTCCAAAAATTACGAATCTCCAGAAATCTCAGGAAACATTTTTTCAAACAAACTGAATGATACTTTCAGGTAATGATCAGTACACTAAGCCCACTTGGTTCCCCAAATTTCGTTCTTCTATGTTGAAGCGTTCGTTTCCAGCAACAGTTTGAATTTAGGCGTTTCACACTGTTTTCTCCTATATTGATAGATGTATTTGGAACTCTAAATCCAACACGGTTTGTGCTAGCTTCTTGAAACTTGACACATTAAAGTAGTTTCCAGGTCTATCTTTATGTTTTGTTTCCTCTTGATGTAGCCCTAAGCAGTGACCTGCAAGAAACAGTTTCATTGAAAGGGGTTTTCAAGTTTACAAAAATTACGAATCTCCAGAAATCTCAGCAAATATTTTTTCACCCAAACTGGATGATACTTTCAGGTAATGATCAGTACACTAAGCCCACTTGGTTCCCCAAATTTCATTCTTTATGTTGAAGCGTTCGTTTCCAGTAACACTTTGAATTTTGGCGTTTCACACTGTTTTCTCCTATATTGATAGATGTATTTGGATCTCTAAATCCAACACGGTTTGTGCTAGCTTCGTGAAACTTCACACAATAAAGGAGTTTTAAGTTCTCTCTCTATGTTTTGTTTCCTCTTGATGTAGCCCTTAGCAGTGACCTGCAAGAAACACTTTCATTGAAAGGGGTTGCCAAGCAAACAAAAATTACGAATCTCCAGAAATCTCAGCAAATATTTTTTTCACCCAAACTGGATGATACTTTCAGGTAATGATCAGTACACGAAGCCCACTTGGTTCCCCACATTTTGTTCTTCTATGTTGAAGCGTTCATTTCCAGCAACAGTTTGAATTTTGGCATTTCACACTGTTTTCTTCTATATTGATAGATGTATTTGGAACTCTAAATCCAACACGGTTTGTGCTAGCTTCTTGAAACTTGACACAATAAAGTAGTTTCAAGTTCTCTCTCTATGTATTGTTTCCTCTTGATGTAGCCCTAAGCAGTGACTGGAGAGAAACACTTCTTTGAAAGGGGTTGCCAAGTATACAAAAATTACGAATCTCCAGAAATCTCAGCACACATTTTTTCACCCAAACTGCATGATAATTTCAGGTAATGATCAGTACACTAAGCCCACTTGGTTGCCCAAATTTCGTTCTTCTATGTTGAAGCGCTCGTTTCCAGCAACAGTTTGAATTTTGGCGTTTCACACTGTTTTCTCCTATATTGATAGATGTATTTGGAACTCTAAATCCAACACGGTTTGTGGTAGCTTCTTGAAACTTGATACATTAAAGTAGTTTCCAGTTCTATCTTTATGTTTTGTTTCCTCTTGATGTAGCCCTAAGCAGTGACCTGCCAGAAACACTTTCATTGAAAGGCGTTTCCAAGCACACCAAAATTACGAATCTCCAGAAATCTCAGCAAATATTTTTTCTCCCAAACTGGATGATACTTTCAGGTAATGATCAGTACACTAAGCCCACTTGGTTCCCCAAAATTCATTCTTTTATGTTGAAGCATTCGTTTCCAGCAACAGTTTGAATTTTGGCGTTTCACACTTTTTTCTCCTATATTGATAGATGTATTTGGAAGTCTAAATCCAACACCGTTTGTGCTAGCTCCTGGAAACTTGAAACAGTAAAGTATTTTCCATTTCTATCTTAATGTTTTGTTTCCTCTTGATGTAGCCATAAGCAGTGACCTGCAAGAAACACTTTCATTGAATGGGGTTTTCAAGCTTCTAAAAATTACGAATCTCCAGAAATCTCAGCAAACATTTTTTCACCCAAACTGGATGATACTTTCAGGTAATGATCAGTACACTAAGCCCACTTGGTTCCCCAAATTTCGTTTTTTTTGTTGAAGCGTTCGTTTCCATCAACAGTGTGATTTTTGGCGTTTCACACTGTCTTCTCCTATATTGATAGATGTATTTGGAACTCTAACTCTAACACATTTTATGCTAGCTTCTTGAAATTGACACAATAAAGTAGTTTCAAGTTCTCTCTCTATGTTTTGTTTCCTGTTGATGTAGCCCTAAGCAGTCACTGTCGAGAAACCCTTTCAATGGAAGGGGTTGCCAAGCTTCCAAAAATTAGGGATCTCCAAAATCTCAGCAAACATTTTTTCACCCAAACTGAATGATACTTTCAGGTAATGATCAGTACACTAAGCTCACTTGGTTCCCCAAATTTCGTTCTTCTATGTTGAAGCGTTCGTTTCCAGCTTTATTTTGAATGTTGGCGTTTCACACTGTTTTCTCCTATATTTATAGATGTATTTGGAACTCTAAATCCAACACGGTTTGTGCTAGCTTTTTGAAACTTGACACAGGAATGTAGTTACCAGTTCTATCTTTATGTTTTCTTTCCCCTTCATGTAGCCCTAAGCAGTGACCTGCAAGAAACACTTTCATGGAAAGGGGTTGCCAAGCTTCCAAAAATTACGAGTCTCCAGAAATCTCAGCAAATATTTTTTCACCCAAACTGGATGATACTTTCAGATAATGATCAGTACACTAAGCCCAGTTGGTTCCCCAAATTTCGTTCTTCTATGTGGAAGCATTCATTTCCAGCAACAGTTTGAATTCTGGCGTTTCACACTGTTTTCTCCTATATTTATAGATGTATTTGGAACTCTAAATCCAACACGGTTTGTGCTAGCTTCTTGAAACTTGACACAGTAAAGTAGTTTCCAAGTCTACCTTAATGTTTTGTTTCCTCTTGATGTAGCCCTAAGCAGTGACCTGCAAGAAACACTTTCATTGAAAGGGGTTTTCAAGCTTCTAAACATTACGAATCTCCAGAAATCTCAGCAAACATTTTTTCACCCTAACTGGATGATACTTTCAGGTAATGATCAGTACACTAAGCCCACTTGGTTCCCCAAATTTCGTTCTTCTATGTGGAAGCATTCATTTCCAGCAACAGTTTGAATTCTGGCGTTTCACACTGTTTACTCCTATATTGATAGAATAATTTGGAACTCTAAATCCAACACCATTTGTGCTAGCTTCTTGAAACTTGACACAGTAAAGTAGTTTCCAGGTGTATCTTTATGTTTTGTTTCCTCTTGATGTAGCCCTAAGCAGTGACCTGCAAGAAACACTTTCATTGAAAGGGGTTGCCTAGCATACAGGAATTACGAATCTCCAGAAATCTCAGCAAATATTTATTCACCCAAACTGGATGATACTTTCAGGTAATGATCAGTACACTAAGCCCACTTGGTTCCCCAAATTTCATTCTTCTATGTTGAAGCGTTCGTTTCCAGTAACACTTTGAATTTTGGCGTTTCACACTGTTTTCTCCTATATTGATAGATGTATTTGGAAGTCTAAATCCCACACGGTTTGCACTAGCTTCGTGAAACTTGACACAATAAAGTAGTTTCAAGTTCTTTCTCTATATTTTGTTTCCTCTTGATGTAGCCCTAAGAAGTGACCTGCAAGAAACACTTTCATTGAAAGGGGTTTTCAAGCTTCTAAATATTACGATTCTCCAGAAATCTCAGCAAACATTTTTTCACCCAAACTGGATGATACTTGCAGGTAATGATCAGTACACTAAGCCCACTTGGTTCCCCAAATTTCGTTCTTCTATGTTGAAGCGTTCGTTTCCAGTAACAGTTTGAATTTTGGAGATTCACACTGTTTTCTCCTATAATGATAGATGTATTTGGAACTCTAAATCCAACACGGTTTGTGCTAGCTTCGTGAAACTTGACACAATAATGTAATTTCAATTTCTATCTCTATGTTTTGTTTCCTCTTGATGTAGCCTTAAGCAGTGACTGGACAGAAACACTTTCATTGAAAGGGGTTGACAAGCATACAAAAATTACGATTCTCCAGAAATCTCATCAAATATTTTTTCACCCAAACTGGATGATACTTTCAGGTAATGATCAGTACACTAAGCCCACTTGGTTCCCCAAATTTCGTTCTTCTATGTTGAAGCGTTCGTTTCCAGCAACAGTTTGAATTTTGGCGTTTCACACTGTTTTCTCCTATATTGATAGATGTATTTGGAATTCTAAATCCAACAAGGTTTTTGTTAGCTTCTTGAAACTTGACACATTAAAGTAGTTTCCAGGTCTATCTTTATGTTTTGTTTCCTCTTCATGTAGCCCTCAGCAGTGACCTGCAAGAAACACTTTCATTGAAAGGGGTTTTCAAGCTTCCAAAAATTACGAATCTCCAGAAGTCTCAGCAAACTTTTTTCACCCAAACTGGATGATACTTTCAGGTAATGATCAGTACACTAAGCCCACTTGGTTCCCCAAATTTCGTTCTTCTATGTTGAAGCGTTCGTTTCCAGTAACACTTTGAATTTTGGCGTTTCACACTGTTTTTTTCTATATGGATAGATGTATTTGGAACTCTAAATCCAACACGGTTTGTGCTAGCTTCATGAAACTTGACACAATAAAGTAGTTTCAAGTTCTTTCTCTATGTTTTGTTTCCTCTTGATGTAGCCTTAAGCAGTGACTGGACAGAAACACTTTCATTTAAAGGGGTTGCCAAGCATACAAAAATTACGAATCTTCAGAAATCTCAGCAAATATTTTTTCACCCAAACTGGATGATACTTTCAGGTAATGATCAGTACACTAAGCCCACTTGGTTCCCCAAATTTCGTTCTTCTATGTTGACGTGTTCGTTTCCAGCAACACTTTGAATTTTGGCGTTTCACACTGTTTTCTCCTATATTGATAGATGTATTTGCAACACTAAATCCAACACGGTTTGTGCTAGCTTCTTGAAACTTGACACAGTAAAGTAGTTTCCAGGTCTATCTTTATGTTTTGTTTCCTCTTGATGTAGCCCTAAGCAATGACCTGCAAGAAACACTTTAATTGAAAGGGGTTTTCAAGGTTCCAAAAATTACGAATCTCCAGAAATCTCAGCAAACATTTTTTCACCCAAACTGGATGATACTTTCAGGTAATGATCAGTACACTAAGCCCACTTGGTTCCCCAAATTTCTTTCTTCTATGTTGAAGCGTTCATTTCCAGCAACAGTTTGAATTTTGGCGTTTCGCACTGTTTTCTCCTATATTGATAGATGTATTTGGAACTCTAAATCCAACACGGTTTGTGCTAGCTTCGTGAAACTTCACACAATAAAGTAGTTTCAAGTTCTATCTCTATGTTTTGTTTCCACTTGATGTAGCCTTAAGCAGTAACTGGACAGAAACACTTTCATTGAAAGGAATTGCCAAGCATACAAAAATTACGAATCTCCAGAAATCTCAGCAAACATTTTTTCACCCAAATTGGATGATACTTTCAGGAAATCATCAGTACACTAAGCCCACTTGGTTCCCCAAATTTTATTCTTCTATGTTGAAGCGTTCGTTTCCAGCAACAGTTTGAATTTTGGCGTTTCACACTGTTTTCTCCTATATTGATAGATGTATTTGGATCTCTAAATCCAACACGATTTGAGCTAGCTTCATGAAACTTCACACAATAAAGGAGTTTCAAGTTCTCTCTCTATGTTTTGTTTCCTCTTGATGTAGCCCTAAGCAGTGACCTGCAAGAAACACTTTCATTTAAGGGTTTGCCAAGCATACAAAAATTACGAATCTCCAGAAATCTCAGCAAACATTTTTTCACCCAAATTAGATTATACTTTCAGGTAATGATCAGTACACTAAGCCCACTTGGTTCCCCAAATTTCATTCTTCTATGTTGCAGCGTTCGTTTCCAGTAACACTTTGAATTTTGGCGTTTCACACTGTTTCTTCCTATATTGATAGATGTATTTGGAACTCTAAATTCAAAACGGTTTGTGTTAGCTTCTTGAAACTTCACACAATAAAGTAGTTTCAAGTTCTATCTGTATGTTCTGTTTCTTCTTGATGTAGCCTTATGCAGTGACTGGAGAGAAACACTTTCATTGAAAGGGTTTGCCAAGCATACAAAAATTACGAATCTCCAGAAATCTCAGCAAACATTTTTTCACCGAAATAGGATGATACTTTCAGGTAATGATCAGTACACTAAGCACACGTGGTTCCCCAAATTTCATTCTTCTATGTTGAAGCGTTCGTTTCCAGCAACACTTTGAATTTTGGCGTTTCACACTGTTTTTTCCTATATTGATAGATGTATTTGGAACTCTAAATCCAACAAGGTTTGTGCTAGCTTCTTGAAACTTGACACAATAAGGTAGTTTCAAGTTCTATCTCTATGTTTTGTTTCCTCTTGATGTAGCCTTAAGCAGTGACTGGAGAGAAACACATTCATTGAAAGGGGTTGCCAAGCTTCCAAAAATTACGAATCTCCAGAAATCTCAGCAAACATTTTTTCACCCAAACTGAATGATACTTTCAGGTAATGATCAGTACACTAAGTCAACTTGGTTCTTCAAATTTCGTTCTTCTATGTTGAGCGTTCCTGTCCAGCAACAGTTTGAATTTTGGCGTTTCACACTGTTTTCTCCTATATTGATACATGTATTTGGAACTCTAAATCCAACAAGGTTTGTGCTAGCTTCTTGAAACTTGACACATTAAAGTAGTTTCCAGGTCTATCTTTATGTTTTGTTTCCTCTTGATGTAGCCCTAAGCAGTGACCTGAAAGAACACTTTCATTGAAAGGGTTTTTCAATCTTCCAAAAATTACGAATCTCCAGAAGTCTCAGCAAACATTTTTTCACCCAAACTGAATGATACTTTCAGGTAATGATCAGTACACTAAGCCCACTTGGTTCCCCAAATTTCGTTCTTCTATGTTGAAGCGTTCGTTTCCAGCAACAGGTTGAATTTTGGCGTTTCACACTGTTTTCTCCTATATTGATAGATGTATTTGGAACTCTAAATCAAACAAGGTTTGTGCTAGCTTCTTGAAACTTGACACATTAAGTTAGTTTCCAGGTCTATCTTTATGTTTTGTTTCCTCTTGATGTAGCCCTAAGCAGTGACCTGCAAGAAACTCTTTCATTGAAAGGGTTTTCAATCTTCCAAATATTACGAATCTCCAGAAATCTCAGCAAACATTTTTTCACCCAAACTGGATGATACTTTCAGGTAATGATCAGTACACTAAGCCCACCTGGTTCCCCAAATTTCATTCTTCTATGTTGAAGCGTTCGTTTCCAATAACACTTTGAATTTTGGCGTTTCACACTGTTTTCTCCTATATTGATAGATGTATTTGGAACTCTATATCCAACACGGTTTGTGCTAACATCTTGAAACTTGACACAGTAAAGTAGTTTCCAGTTCTATCTTTATGTTTTGTTTCCTCTTGGTGTAGCCCTAAGCAGTGACCTGCTAGAAACACTTTCATTGAAAGGGGATGCCAAGCATACAAAAATTACGAATCTCAAGAAATCTCAGCAAACATTTTTTCACCCAAACTGGATGATACTTTCAGGTAATGATCAGTACACTAAGCCCACTTGGTTCCCCAAATTTCGTTCTTCTATGTTGAAGCGTTCGTTTCCAGTAACACTTTGAATTTTGGCGTTTCACACTGTTTTCTCCTATATTGATAGATGTATTTGGAACTCTAAATCCAACACGGTTTGTGCTAGCTTCGTGAAACTTGACACAATTAAGTAGTTTCAATTTCTCTCTCTATGTTTAGTTTCCTCTTGATGTAGCCCTATACATTGACTGGTGAGAAACACTTTCATTGAAAGGGGTTGCCAAGCACACAAAAATTACGAATCTCCAGAAATCTCAGCAAATATTTTTTCACCCAAACTGGATGATACTTTCAGGTAATGATCAGTACACTAAGCCCACTTGGTTCCCCAAATTTCGTTCTTCTATGTTGAAGCGTTCGTTTCCAGTAACACTTTGAATTTTGGCCTTTCACACTGTTTTCTCCTATATTGATAGATGTATTTGGAACTCTAAATCCAACACGGTTTGTGCTAGCTTCTCGAAACTTGACACAGTAAAGTATTTTCCAGTTCTATCTTAATGTTTTGTTTCCTCTTGATGTAGCCCTAAGCAGTGACCTTCAACAAACACTTTCATTGAAAGGCGTTGCCAAGCATACAAAAATTACGAATCTCCAGAAATCTCAGCAAACATTTTTTCACCCAAACTGGATGATACTATTAGGTAATGATCAGTACACTAAGCCCACTTGGTTCCCCAAATTTCGTTCTTCTATGTTGAAGCGTTCGTTTCCAGCAACAGTTTGAATTCTGGCGTTTTACACTATTTTCTCCTATATTGATAGATGTATTGGGAACTCTATATCCAACACGGTTTGTGCTAGCTTCTTGAAATTTGACACAGTAAAGTAGTTTCCAGGTCTATCTTTATGTTTTGTTTCCTCTTTATGTAGCCCTAAGCAGTGACCTGCAAGAAACACTTTCATTGAAAGGGGTTTTCAAGCTTCCAAAAATTACGAATATCCAGAAATCTCAGCAAACATTTTTTCACCCAGACTGGATGATACTTTCAGGTAATGATCAGTACAATAAGCCCACTTGGTTCCCCAAATTTCATTCTTCTATGTTGAAGCGTTCGTTTCCAGTATCACTTTGAATTTTGGCGTTTCACACTGATTTTTCCTATATTGATAGATGTATTTGGAACTCTAAATCCAACACGGTTTGTGCTAGCTTCTTGAAACTTGACACAATAAAGTAGTTTCAATTTCTATCTCTATGTTTTGTTTCCTCTTGATGTAGCCTTAAGCAGTGAATGGAGAAAAACAATTTAATTGAAAGGGGTTGCCAAGCTTCCAAAAATTACGAATCTCCAGAAATCTCAGGAAACATTTTTTCACCCAAACTGAATGATACTTTCAGGTAATGATCAGTACACTAAGCCCACTTGGTTCCCCAAATTTCGTTCTTCTATGTTGACGTGTTCGTTTCCAGCAACAGTTTGAATTTAGGCGTTTCACACTGTTTTCTCCTATATTGATAGATGTATTTGGAACTGTAATCCAACACGGTTTGTGCTAGCTTCTTCAAACTTGACACATTAAAGTAGTTTCCAGGTCTATCTTTATGTTTTGTTTCCTCTTGATGTAGCCCTAAGCAGTGACCTGCAAGAAACACTTTCATTGAAAGGGGTTTTCAAGTTTACAAAAATTACGAATCTCCAGAAATCTCAGCAAATATTTTTTCACCCAAAATGGATGATACTTTCAGGTAATGATCAGTACACTAAGCCCACTTGGTTCCCCAAATTTCATTCTTTATGTTGAAGCGTTCGTTTCCAGTAACACTTTGAATTTTGGCGTTTCACACTGTTTTCTCCTATATTGATAGATGTATTTGGATCTCTAAATCCAACACGGTTTGTGCTAGCTTCGTGAAACTTCACACAATAAAAGAGTTTTAAGTTCTCTCTCTATGTTTTGTTTCCTCTTGATGCAGCCCTAAGCAGTGACCTGCTAGAAACACTTTCATTGAAAAGGGTTGCCAAGCATACAAAAATTACGAATCTCCAGAAATCTCAGCAAACATTTTTTCACCCAAACTGGATGATACTTTCAGGTAATGATCAGTACACTAAGCCCACTTGGTTCCCCAAATTTTGTTCTTCTATGTTGAAGCGTTCGTTTCCAGTAAAACTTTGAATTTTGGCATTTCACACTGTTTTCTCCTATATTGATAGATGTATTTGGAACTCTAAATCCAACACGGTTTGTGCTAGCTTCTTGAAACTTGACACAATAAAGTAGTTTCAAGTTCTATCTCTATATTTTTTTTCCTCTTGATGTAGCCTTAAGGAGTGACTGCACAGAAACACTTTCATTGAAAGGGGTTGCCAAGCTTCCAAAAATTACGAATCTCCAGAAATCTCAGCAAACATTTCTTCACCCAAACTGGATGATACTTTCAGGTAATGATCTGTACACTAAGCCCACTTGGTTCCCCAAATGTCGTTCTTCTATGTTGAAGTGTTTGTTTCCAGCAACAGTTTGAATTTTGGCGTTTCACACTGTTTTCTCCTATATTGATAGATGTATTTGGAACTCTAAATCCAACACGGATTGTGCTAGCTTCGTGAAACTTGACACAATAAAGTAGTTTCTATTTCTCTCTCTATGTTTAGTTTCCTCTTGATGTAGCCCTATAGATTGACTGGCGAGAAACACTTTCATTGAAAGGGGTTGCCAAGCACATAAAAATTACGAATCTCCAGAAATCTCAGCAAATATTTTTTCACCCAAACTGGATGATACTTTCAGGTAATGATCAGTACACTAAGCCCACTTGGTTCCCCAAATTTCGTTCTTCTATGTTGAAGCGTTCGTTTCCAGTAACACTTTGAATTTTGGCGTTTCACACTGTTTTCTCCTATATTGATAGATGTATTTGGAACTCTAAATCCAACACGGTTTGTGCTAGCTTCTTGAAACTTGACACAGTAAAGTAGTTTCCAGGTCTGTCTTTATGTGTTGTTTCCTATTGATGTAGCCCTAAGCAGTGACCTGCAACAAACACTTTCATTGAAAGGCGTTGCCAAGCATACAAAAATTACGAATCTCCAGAAATCTCAGCAAACATTTTTTCACCCAAACTGGATGATACTATTAGGTAATGATCAGTACACTAAGCCCACTTGGTTCCCCAAATTTCGTTCTTCTATGTTGAAGCGTTCGTTTCCAGCAACAGTTTGAATTCTGGCGTTTTACACTATTTTCTCCTATATTGATAGATGTATTGGGAACTCTATATCCAACACGGTTTGTGCTAGCTTCTTGAAATTTGACACAGTAAAGTAGTTTCCAGGTCTATCTTTATGTTTTGTTTTCTCTTGATGTAGCCCTAAGCAGTGACCTGCAAGAAACACTTTCATTGAAAGGGGTTTTCAAGTTTACCAAAATTACGAATCTCCTGAAATCTCAGCAAATATTTTTTCACCCAAACTGGATGATACTTTCAGGTAATGATCAGTACACTAAGCCCACTTGGTTCCCCAAATTTCATTCTTTATGTTGAAGCGTTCGTTTCCAGTAACACTTTGAATTTTGGCGTTTCACACTGTTTTCTCCTATATTGATAGATGTATTTGGATCTCTAAATCCAACACGGTTTGTGCTAGCTTCGTGAAACTTCACACAATAAAGGAGTTTTAAGTTCTCTCTCTATGTTTTGTTTCCTCTTGATGTAGCCCTTAGCAGTGACCTGCAAGAAACACTTTCATTGAAAGGGGTTGCCAAGCAAACAAAAATTACGAATCTCCAGAAATCTCAGCAAATATTTTTTCACCCAAACTGGATGATACTTTCAGGTAATGATCAGTACACTAAGCCCACTTGGTTCCCCAAATTTCGTTCTTCTATGTTGAAGCGTTCGTTTCCAGTAACACTTTGAATTTTGGCGTTTCACACTGTTTTCTCCTATATTGATAGATGTATTTGGAACTCTAAATCCAACACGGTTTGTGCTAGCTTCTTGAAACTTGACACAGTAAAGTAGTTTCCAGGTCTATCTTTATGTTTTGTTTCCTCTTGATGTAGCCCTAAGCAGTGACCTGCAACAAACACTTTCATTGAAAGGCATTGCCAAGCATACAAAAATTACGAATCTCCAGAAATCTCAGCAAACATTTTTTCACCCAAACTGGATGATACTATTAGGTAATGATCAGTACACTAAGCCCACTTGGTTCCCCAAATTTCGTTCTTCTATGTTGAAGCATTCGTTTCCAGCAACAGTTTGAATTCTGGCGTTTTACACTATTTTCTCCTATATTGATAGATGTATTGGGAACTCTATATCCAACACGGTTTGTGCTAGCTTCTTGAAATTTCACACAGTAAAGTAGTTTCCAGGTCTATCTTTATGTTTTGTTTTCTCTTGATGTAGCCCTAAGCAGTGACCTGCAAGAAACACTTTTATTGAAAGGGGTTTTCAAGTTTACAAAAATTACGAATCTCCAGAAATCTCAGCAAATATTTTTTCACCCAAACTGGATGATACTTTCAGGTAATGATCAGTACACTAAGCCCACTTGGTTCCCCAAATTTCATTCTTTATGTTGAAGCGTTCGTTTCCAGTAACACTTTGAATTTTGGCGTTTCACACTGTTTTCTCCTATATTGATAGATGTATTTGGATCTCTAAATCCAACACGGTTTGTGCTAGCTTCGTGAAACTTCACACAATAAAGGAGTTTTAAGTTCTCTCTCTATGTTTTGTTTCCTCTTGATGTAGCCCTTAGCAGTGACCTGCAAGAAACACTTTCATTGAAAGGGGTTGCCAAGCAAACAAAAATTACGAATCTCCAGAAATCTCAGCAAATATTTTTTTCACCCAAACTGGATGATACTTTCAGGTAATGATCAGTACACTAAGCCCACTTGGTTCCCCAAATTTTGTTCTTCTATGTTGAAGCGTTCATTTCCAGCAACAGTTTGAATTTTGGCGTTTCACACTGTTTTCTTCTATATTGATAGATGTATTTGGAACTCTAAATCCAACACGGTTTGTGCTAGCTTCTTGAAATTTGACACAGTAAAGTACTTTCCAGGACTATCTTTATGTTTTGTTTCCTCTTGATGTAGCCTTAAGCAGTGAATGGAGAGAAACACTTCAATTGAAAGGGGTTGCCTAGCTTCCAAAAATTACGAATCTCCAGAAATCTCAGGAAACATTTTTTCAAACAAACTGAATGATACTTTCAGGTAATGATCAGTACACTAAGCCCACTTGGTTCCCCAAATTTCGTTCTTCTATGTTGAAGCGTTCGTTTCCAGCAACAGTTTGAATTTAGGCGTTTCACACTGTTTTCTCCTATATTGATAGATGTATTTGGAACTCTAAATCCAACACGGTTTGTGCTAGCTTCTTGAAACTTGACACATTAAAGTAGTTTCCAGGTCTATCTTTATGTTTTGTTTCCTCTTGATGTAGCCCTAAGCAGTGACCTGCAAGAAACAGTTTCATTGAAAGGGGTTTTCAAGTTTACAAAAATTACGAATCTCCAGAAATCTCAGCAAATATTTTTTCACCCAAACTGGATGATACTTTCAGGTAATGATCAGTACACTAAGCCCACTTGGTTCCCCAAATTTCATTCTTTATGTTGAAGCGTTCGTTTCCAGTAACACTTTGAATTTTGGCGTTTCACACTGTTTTCTCCTATATTGATAGATGTATTTGGATCTCTAAATCCAACACGGTTTGTGCTAGCTTCGTGAAACTTCACACAATAAAGGAGTTTTAAGTTCTCTCTCTATGTTTTGTTTCCTCTTGATGTAGCCCTTAGCAGTGACCTGCAAGAAACACTTTCATTGAAAGGGGTTGCCAAGCAAACAAAAATTACGAATCTCCAGAAATCTCAGCAAATATTTTTTTCACCCAAACTGGATGATACTTTCAGGTAATGATCAGTACACGAAGCCCACTTGGTTCCCCACATTTTGTTCTTCTATGTTGAAGCGTTCATTTCCAGCAACAGTTTGAATTTTGGCATTTCACACTGTTTTCTTCTATATTGATAGATGTATTTGGAACTCTAAATCCAACACGGTTTGTGCTAGCTTCTTGAAATTTGACACAGTAAAGTACTTTCCAGGTCTATCTTTATGTTTTGTTTCCTCTTGATGTAGCCTTAAGCAGTGAATGGAGAGAAACACTTCAATTGAAAGGGGTTGCCAAGCTTCCAAAAATTACGAATCTCCAGAAATCTCAGGAAACATTTTTTCACCCAAACTGAATGATACTTTCAGGTAATGATCAGTACACTAAGCCCACTTGGTTCCCCAAATTTCGTTCTTCTATGTTGAAGCGTTCGTTTCCAGCAACAGTTTGAATTTAGGCGTTTCACACTGTTTTCTCCTATATTGATAGATGTATTTGGAACTCTAAATCCAACACGGTTTGTGCTAGCTTCTTGAAACTTGACACATTAAAGTAGTTTCCAGGTCTATCTTTATGCTTTGTTTCCTCTTGATGTAGCCCTAAGCAGTGACCTGCAAGAAACACTTTCATTGAAAGGGGTTTGCAAGTTTACAAAAATTACGAATCTCCAGAAATCTCAGCAAATATTTTTTCACCCAAAATGGATGATACTTTCAGGTAATGATCAGTACACTAAGCCCACTTGGTTCCCCAAATTTCATTCTTTATGTTGAAGCGTTCGTTTCCAGTAACACTTTGAATTTTGGTGTTTCACACTGTTTTCTCCTATATTGATAGATATATTTGGATCTCTAAATCCAACACGGTTTGTGCTAGCTTCGTGAAACTTCACACAATAAAGGAGTTTTAAGTTCTCTCTCTATGTTTTGTTTCCTCTAAATGTAGCCCTAAGCAGTGACATGCTAGAAACACTTTCATTGAAAGGGGTTGCCAAGCATACAAAAATTACGAATCTCCAGAAATCTCAGCAAATATTTTTTCACCCAAACTGGATGATACTTTCAGGTAATGATCAGTACACTAAGCCCACTTGGTTCCCCAAATTTCATTCTTTATGTTGAAGCGTTCGTTTCCAGTAACACTTTGAATTTTGGCGTTTCACACTGTTTTCTCCTATATTGATAGATGTATTTGGATCTCTAAATCCAACACGGTTTGTGCTAGCTTCGTGAAACTTCACACAATAAAGGAGTTTTAAGTTCTCTCTCTATGTTTTGTTTCCTCTTGATGTAGCCCTTAGCAGTGACCTGCAAGAAACACTTTCATTGAAAGGGGTTGCCAAGCAAACAAAAATTACGAATCTCCAGAAATCTCAGCAAATATTTTTTTCACCCAAACTGGATGATACTTTCAGGTAATGATCAGTACACTAAGCCCACTTGGTTCCCCAAATTTTGTTCTTCTATGTTGAAGCGTTCATTTCCAGCAACAGTTTGAATTTTGGCGTTTCACACTGTTTTCTTCTATATTGATAGATGTATTTGGAACTCTAAATCCAACACGGTTTGTGCTAGCTTCTTGAAATTTGACACAGTAAAGTACTTTCCAGGTCTATCTTTATGTTTTGTTTCCTCTTGATGTAGCCTTAAGCAGTGAATGGAGAGAAACAATTTAATTGAAAGGTGTTGCCAAGCTTCCAAAAATTACGAATCTCCAGAAATCTCAGGAAACATTTTTTCACCCAAACTGAATGATACTTTCAGGTAATGATCAGTACACTAAGCCCACTTGGTTCCCCAAATTTCGTTCTTCTATGTTGACGCGTTCGTTTCCAGCAACAGTTTGAATTTAGGCGTTTCACACTGTTTTCTCCTATATTGATAGATGTATTTGGAACTCTAAATCCAACACGGTTTGTGCTAGCTTCTTGAAACTTGACACATTAAAGTAGTTTCCAGGTCTATCTTTATGTTTTGTTTCCTCTTGATGTAGCCCTAAGCAGTGACCTGCAAGAAACACTTTCATTTAAAGGGGTTTTCAAGTTTACAAAAATTACGAATCTCCAGAAATCTCAGCAAATATTTTTTTCACCCAAAATGGATGATACTTTCAGGTAATGATCAGTACACTAAGCCCACTTGGTTCCCCAAATTTTGTTCTTTATGTTGAAGCGTTCGTTTCCAGTAACACTTTGAATTTTGGCGTTTCACACTGTTTTCTCCTATATTGATAGATGTATTTGGATCTCTAAATCCAACACGGTTTGTGCTAGCTTCGTGAAACTTCACACAATAAAGGAGTTTTAAGTTCTCTCTCTATGTTTTGTTTCCTCTTGATGTAGCCCTAAGCAGTGACCTGCTAGAAACACTTTCATTGAAAGGGGTTGCCAAGCATACAAAAATTACGAATCTCCAGAAATCTCAGCAAACATTTTTTCACCCAAACTGGATGATACTTTCAGGTAATGATCAGTACACTAAGCCCACTTGATTCCCCAAATTTCGTTCTTCTATGTTGAAGCGTTCGTTTCCAGTAAAACTTTGAATTTTGGCATTTCACACTGTTTTCTCCTATATTGATAGATGTATTTGGAACTCTAAATCCAACACGGTTTGTGCTAGCTCCTTGAAACTTGACACAATAAAGTAGTTTCAAGTTTTATCTCTATATTTTTTTTCCTCTTGATGTAGCCTTAAGGAGTGACTGCACAGAAACACTTTCATTGAAAGGGGTTGCCAAGCTTCCAAAAATTACGAATCTCCAGAAATCTCAGCAAACATTTTTTCACCCAAACTGGATGATACTATTAGGTAATGATCAGTACACTAAGCCCACTTGGTTCCCCAAATTTCGTTCTTCTATGTTGAAGCGTTCGTTTCCAGTAACACTTTGAATTTTGGCGTTTCACACTGTTTTCTCCTATATTGATAGATGTATTTGGAACTCTAAATCCAACACGGTTTGTGGTAGCTTCGTGAAACTTGACACAATTAAGTAGTTTCAATTTCTCTCTCTATGTTTAGTTTCCTCTTGATGTAGCCCTATACATTGGCTGGTGAGAAACACTTTCATTGAAAGGGGTTGCCAAGCACACAAAAATTACGAATCTCCAGAAATCTCAGCAAATATTTTTTCACCCAAACTGGATGATACTTTCAGGTAATGATCAGTACACTAAGCCCACTTGGTTCCCCAAATTTCGTTCTTCTATGTTGAAGCGTTCGTTTCCAGTAACACTTTGAATTTTGGCGTTTCACACTGTTTTCTCCTATATTGATAGACGTATTTGGAACTCTAAATCCAACACGGTTTGTGCTAGCTTCTTGAAACTTGACACAGTAAAGTATTTTCCAGTTCTATCTTAATGTTTTGTTTCCTCTTGATGTAGCCCTAAGCAGTGACCTGCAACAAACACTTTCATTGAAAGGCGTTGCCAAGCATACAAAAATTACGAATCTCCAGAAATCTCAGCAAACATTTTTTCACCCAAACTGGATGATACTATTAGGTAATGATCAGTACACTAAGCCCACTTGGTTCCCCAAATTTCGTTCTTCTATGTTGAAGCGTTCGTTTCCAGCAACAGTTTGAATTCTGGCGTTTTACACTATTTTCTCCTATATTGATAGATGTATTGGGAACTCTATATCCAACACGGTTTGTGCTAGCTTCTTGAAATTTGACACAGTAAAGTAGTTTCCAGGTCTATCTTTATGTTTTGTTTCCTCTTTATGTAGCCCTAAGCAGTGACCTGCAAGAAACACTTTCATTGAAAGGGGTTTTCAAGTTTACAAAAATTACGAATATCCAGAAATCTCAGCAAATATTTTTTCACCCAAACTGGATGATACTTTCAGGTAATGATCAGTACAATAAGCCCACTTGGTTCCCCAAATTTCATTCTTCTATGTTGAAGCGTTCGTTTCCAGTATCACTTTGAATTTTGGCGTTTCACACTGTTTTTTCCTATATTGATAGATGTATTTGGAACTCTAAATCCAACACGGTTTGTGCTAGCTTCTTGAAACTTGACACAATAAAGTAGTTTCAATTTCTATCTCTATGTTTTGTTTCCTCTTGATGTAGCCTTAAGCAGTGAATGGAGAGAAAGAATTTAATTGAAAGGGGTTGCCAAGCTTCCAAAAATTACGAATCTCCAGAAATCTCAGGAAACATTTTTTCACCCAAACTGAATGATACTTTCAGGTAATGATCAGTACACTAAGCCCACTTGGTTCCCCAAATTTCGTTCTTCTATGTTGACGCGTTCGTTTCCAGCAACAGTTTGAATTTTGGCGTTTCACACTGTTTTCTCCTATATTGATAGATGTATTTGGAACTCTAAATCCAACACGGTTTGTGCTAGCTTCGTGAAACTTGACACAATAAAGTAGTTTCTATTTCTCTCTCTATGTTTAGTTTCCTCTTGATGTAGCCCTATACATTGACTGGCGAGAAACACTTTCATTGAAAGGGGTTGCCAAGCACACAAAAATTACGAATCTCCAGAAATCTCAGCAAATATTTTTTCACCCAAACTGGATGATACTTTCAGGTAATGATCAGTACACTAAGCCCACTTGGTTCCCCAAATTTCGTTCTTCTATGTTGAAGCGTTCGTTTCCAGTAACACTTTGAATTTTGGCGTTTCACACTGTTTTCTCCTATATTGATAGATGTATTTGGAACTCTAAATCCAACACGGTTTGTGCTAGCTTCTTGAAACTTGACACAGTAAAGTAGTTTCCAGGTCTGTCTTTATGTTTTGTTTCCTCTTGATGTAGCCCTAAGCAGTGACCTGCAACAAACACTTTCATTGAAAGGCGTTGCCAAGCATACAAAAATTACGAATCTCCAGAAATCTCAGCAAACATTTTTTCACCCAAACTGGATGATACTATTAGGTAATGATCAGTACACTAAGCCCACTTGGTTCCCCAAATTTCGTTCTTCTATGTTGAAGCGTTCGTTTCCAGCAACAGTTTGAATTTAGGCGTTTCACACTGTTTTCTCCTATATTGATAGATGTATTTGGAACTCTAAATCCAACACGGTTTGTGCTAGCTTCTTGAAACTTGACACATTAAAGTAGTTTCCAGGTCTATCTTTATGCTTTGTTTCCTCTTGATGTAGCCCTAAGCAGTGACCTGCAAGAAACACTTTCATTGAAAGGGGTTTGCAAGTTTACAAAAATTACGAATCTCCAGAAATCTCAGCAAATATTTTTTCACCCAAAATGGATGATACTTTCAGGTAATGATCAGTACACTAAGCCCACTTGGTTCCCCAAATTTCATTCTTTATGTTGAAGCGTTCGTTTCCAGTAACACTTTGAATTTTGGTGTTTCACACTGTTTTCTCCTATATTGATAGATATATTTGGATCTCTAAATCCAACACGGTTTGTGCTAGCTTCGTGAAACTTCACACAATAAAGGAGTTTTAAGTTCTCTCTCTATGTTTTGTTTCCTCTAAATGTAGCCCTAAGCAGTGACATGCTAGAAACACTTTCATTGAAAGGGGTTGCCAAGCATACAAAAATTACGAATCTCCAGAAATCTCAGCAAACATTTTTTCACCCAAACGGGATGGTACTTTCAGGTAATGATCAGTACAATAAGCCCACTTGATTCCCCAAATTTCGATCTTCTATGTTGAAGCGTTCGTTTCCAGTAAAACTTTGAATTTTGGCGTTTCACACTGTTTTCTCCTATATTGATAGATGTATTTGGAACTCTAAATCCAACACGGTTTGTGCTAGCTTCTTGAAACTTGACACAATAAAGTAGTTTCAAGTTCTATCTCTATATTTTTTTTCCTCTTGATATATCCTTAAGGAGTGACTGCACAGAAACACTTTCATTGAAAGGGGTTGCCAAGCTTCCAAAAATTACGAATCTCCAGAAATCTCAGCAAACATTTTTTCACCCAAACTGGATGATACTATTAGGTAATGATCAGTACACTAAGCCCACTTGGTTCCCCAAATTTCGTTCTTCTAGGTTGAAGCGTTCGTTTCCAGCAACAGTTTGAATTCTGGCGTTTTACACTATTTTCTCCTATATTGATAGATGTATTGGGAACTCTATATCCAACACGGTTTGTGCTAGCTTCTTGAAATTTGACACGGTAAAGTAGTTTCCAGGTCTATCTTTATGTTTTGTTTCCTCTTGATGTAGCCCTAAGCAGTGACCTGCAAGAAACACTTTCATTGAAAGGGGTTTTCAAGCTTCCAAAAATTACGAATCTTCAGAAATCTCAGCAAACATTTTTTCACCCAAACTGGATGATACTTTCAGGTAATGATCAGTACAATAAGCCCACTTGGTTCCCCAAATTTCATTCTTCTATGTTGAAGCGTTCGTTTCCAGTATCACTTTGAATTTTGGCGTTTCACACTGTTTTTTCCTATATTGATAGATGTATTTGGAACTCTAAATCCAACACGGTTTGTGCTAGCTTCTTGAAACTTGACACAATAAAGTAGTTTCAATTTCTATCTCTATGTTTTGTTTCCTCTTGATGTAGCCTTAAGCAGTGAATGGAGAGAAACAATTTAATTGAAAGGTGTTGCCAAGCTTCCAAAAATTACGAATCTCCAGAAATCTCAGGAAACATTTTTTCACCCAAACTGAATGATACTTTCAGGTAATGATCAGTACACTAAGCCCACTTGGTTCCCCAAATTTCGTTCTTCTATGTTGACGCGTTCGTTTCCAGCAACAGTTTGAATTTAGGCGTTTCACACTGTTTTCTCCTATATTGATAGATGTATTTGGAACTCTAAATCCAACACGGTTTGTGCTAGCTTCTTGAAACTTGACACATTAAAGTAGTTTCCAGGTCTATCTTTATGTTTTGTTTCCTCTTGATGTAGCCCTAAGCAGTGACCTGCAAGAAACACTTTCATTTAAAGGGGTTTTCAAGTTTACAAAAATTACGAATCTCCAGAAATCTCAGCAAATATTTTTTTCACCCAAAATGGATGATACTTTCAGGTAATGATCAGTACACTAAGCCCACTTGGTTCCCCAAATTTTGTTCTTTATGTTGAAGCGTTCGTTTCCAGTAACACTTTGAATTTTGGCGTTTCACACTGTTTTCTCCTATATTGATAGATGTATTTGGATCTCTAAATCCAACACGGTTTGTGCTAGCTTCGTGAAACTTCACACAATAAAGGAGTTTTAAGTTCTCTCTCTATGTTTTGTTTCCTCTTGATGTAGCCCTAAGCAGTGACCTGCTAGAAACACTTTCATTGAAAGGGGTTGCAAGCATACAAAAATTACGAATCTCCAGAAATCTCAGCAAACATTTTTTCACCCAAACTGGATGATACTTTCAGGTAATGATCAGTACACTAAGCCCACTTGATTCCCCAAATTTCGTTCTTCTATGTTGAAGCGTTCGTTTCCAGTAAAACTTTGAATTTTGGCATTTCACACTGTTTTCTCCTATATTGATAGATGTATTTGGAACTCTAAATCCAACACGGTTTGTGCTAGCTCCTTGAAACTTGACACAATAAAGTAGTTTCAAGTTTTATCTCTATATTTTTTTTCCTCTTGATGTAGCCTTAAGGAGTGACTGCACAGAAACACTTTCATTGAAAGGGGTTGCCAAGCTTCCAAAAATTACGAATCTCCAGAAATCTCAGCAAACATTTTTTCACCCAAACGGGATGATACTTTCAGGTAATGATCAGTACACTAAGCCCACTTGGTTCCCCAAATTTCGTTCTTCTATGTTGAAGCGTTCGTTTCCAGTAACACTTTGAATTTTGGCGTTTCACACTGTTTTCTCCTATATTGATAGATGTATTTGGAACTCTAAATCCAACACGGTTTGTGGTAGCTTCGTGAAACTTGACACAATTAAGTAGTTTCAATTTCTCTCTCTATGTTTAGTTTCCTCTTGATGTAGCCCTATACATTGACTGGTGAGAAACACTTTCATTGAAAGGGGTTGCCAAGCACACAAAAATTACGAATCTCCAGAAATCTCAGCAAATATTTTTTCACCCAAACTGGATGATACTTTCAGGTAATGATCAGTACACTAAGCCCACTTGGTTCCCCAAATTTCGTTCTTCTATGTTGAAGCGTTCGTTTCCAGTAACACTTTGAATTTTGGCGTTTCACACTGTTTTCTCCTATATTGATAGACGTATTTGGAACTCTAAATCCAACACGGTTTGTGCTAGCTTCTTGAAACTTGACACAGTAAAGTATTTTCCAGTTCTATCTTAATGTTTTGTTTCCTCTTGATGTAGCCCTAAGCAGTGACCTGCAACAAACACTTTCATTGAAAGGCGTTGCCAAGCATACAAAAATTACGAATCTCCAGAAATCTCAGCAAACATTTTTTCACCCAAACTGGATGATACTATTAGGTAATGATCAGTACACTAAGCCCACTTGGTTCCCCAAATTTCGTTCTTCTATGTTGAAGCGTTCGTTTCCAGCAACAGTTTGAATTCTGGCGTTTTACACTATTTTCTCCTATATTGATAGATGTATTGGGAACTCTATATCCAACACGGTTTGTGCTAGCTTCTTGAAATTTGACACAGTAAAGTAGTTTCCAGGTCTATCTTTATGTTTTGTTTCCTCTTTATGTAGCCCTAAGCAGTGACCTGCAAGAAACACTTTCATTGAAAGGGGTTTTCAAGTTTACAAAAATTACGAATATCCAGAAATCTCAGCAAATATTTTTTCACCCAAACTGGATGATACTTTCAGGTAATGATCAGTACAATAAGCCCACTTGGTTCCCCAAATTTCATTCTTCTATGTTGAAGCGTTCGTTTCCAATATCACTTTGAATTTTGGCGTTTCACACTGTTTTTTCCTATATTGATAGATGTATTTGGAACTCTAAATCCAACACGGTTTGTGCTAGCTTCTTGAAACTTGACACAATAAAGTAGTTTCAATTTCTATCTCTATGTTTTGTTTCCTCTTGATGTAGCCTTAAGCAGTGAATGGAGAGAAAGAATTTAATTGAAAGGGGTTGCCAAGCTTCCAAAAATTACGAATCTCCAGAAATCTCAGGAAACATTTTTTCACCCAAACTGAATGATACTTTCAGGTAATGATCAGTACACTAAGCCCACTTGGTTCCCCAAATTTCGTTCTTCTATGTTGACGCGTTCGTTTCCAGCAACAGTTTGAATTTTGGCGTTTCACACTGTTTTCTCCTATATTGATAGATGTATTTGGAACTCTAAATCCAACACGGTTTGTGCTAGCTTCGTGAAACTTGACACAATAAAGTAGTTTCTATTTCTCTCTCTATGTTTAGTTTCCTCTTGATGTAGCCCTATACATTGACTGGCGAGAAACACTTTCATTGAAAGGGGTTGCCAAGCACACAAAAATTACGAATCTCCAGAAATCTCAGCAAATATTTTTTCACCCAAACTGGATGATACTTTCAGGTAATGATCAGTACACTAAGCCCACTTGGTTCCCCAAATTTCATTCTTCTATGTTGAAGCGTTCGTTTCCAGTAACACTTTGAATTTTGGCGTTTCACACTGTTTTCTCCTATATTGATAGATGTATTTGGAACTCTAAATCCAACACGGTTTGTGCTAGCTTCTTGAAACTTGACACAGTAAAGTAGTTTCCAGGTCTGTCTTTATGTTTTGTTTCCTCTTGATGTAGCCCTAAGCAGTGACCTGCAGCAAACACTTTCATTGAAAGGCGTTGCCAAGCATACAAAAATTACGAATCTCCAGAAATCTCAGCAAACATTTTTTCACCCAAACTGGATGATACTATTAGGTAATGATCAGTACACTAAGCCCACTTGGTTCCCCAAATTTCGTTCTTCTATGTTGAAGCGTTCGTTTGCAGCAACAGTTTGAATTCTGGCGTTTTACACTATTTTCTCCTATATTGATAGATGTATTGGGAACTCTATATCCAACACGGTTTGTGCTAGCTTCTTGAAATTTGACACAGTAAAGTAGTTTCCAGGTCTATCTTTATGTTTTGTTTTCTCTTGATGTAGCCCTAAGCAGTGACCTGCAAGAAACACTTTCATTGAAAGGGGTTTTCAAGTTTACAAAAATTACGAATCTCCAGAAATCTCAGCAAATATTTTTTCACCCAAACTGGATGATACTTTCAGGTAATGATCAGTACACTAAGCCCACTTGGTTCCCCAAATTTCATTCTTTATGTTGAAGCGTTCGTTTCCAGTAACACTTTGAATTTTGGCGTTTCACACTGTTTTCTCCTATATTGATAGATGTATTTGGATCTCTAAATCCAACACGGTTTGTGCTAGCTTCGTGAAACTTCACACAATAAAGGAGTTTTAAGTTCTCTCTCTATGTTTTGTTTCCTCTTGATGTAGCCCTTAGCAGTGACCTGCAAGAAACACTTTCATTGAAAGGGGTTGCCAAGCAAACAAAAATTACGAATCTCCAGAAATCTCAGCAAATATTTTTTTCACCCAAACTGGATGATACTTTCAGGTAATGATCAGTACACTAAGCCCACTTGGTTCCCCAAATTTCGTTCTTCTATGTTGAAGCGTTCATTTCCAGCAACAGTTTGAATTTTGGCGTTTCACACTGTTTTCTTCTATATTGATAGATGTATTTGGAACTCTAAATCCAACACGGTTTGTGCTAGCTTCTTGAAATTTGACACAGTAAAGTAGTTTCCAGGTCTATCTTTATGTTTTGTTTCCTCTTGATGTAGCCCTAAGCAGTGACCTGCAAGAAACACTTTCATTGAAAGGGGTTTTCAAGCTTCCAAAAAATACGAATCTCCAGAAATCTCAGCAAACATGTTTTCACCCAAACTGGATGATACTTTCAGGTAATGATCAGTACACTAAGCCCACTTGGTTCCCCATATTTCGTTCTTCTATGTTGAAGCGTTCGTTTCCAGTAACACTTTGAATTTTGGCGTTTCACACTGTTTTCTCCTATATTGATAGATGTATTTGGAACTCTAAATCCAACACGGTTTGTGCTAGCTTCTTGAAACTTGACACAATAAAGTAGTTTCCAGGTGTATCTTTATGTTTTGTTTCCTCTTGATGTAGCCCTAAGCAGTGACCTGCAAGAAACACTTTCATTGAAAGGGGTTGCCAAGCATACAGGAATTACGAATCTCCAGAAATCTCAGCAAATATTTATTCACCCAAACTGGATGATACTTTCAGGTAATGATCAGTACACTAAGCCCACTTGGTTCCCCAAATTTCATTCTTCTATGTTGAAGCGTTCGTTTCCAGTAACACTTTGAATTTTGGCGTTTCACACTGTTTTCTCCTATATTGATAGATGTATTTGGAACTCTAAATCCAACACGGTTTGTGCTAGCTTCTTGAAACTTGACACATTAAAGTAGTTTCCAGGTCTATCTTTATGTTTTGTTTCCTCTTGATGTAGCCCTAAGCAGTGACCTGCAAGAAACACTTTCATTTAAAGGGGTTTTCAAGTTTACAAAAATTACGAATCTCCAGAAATCTCAGCAAATATTTTTTTCACCCAAAATGGATGATACTTTCAGGTAATGATCAGTACACTAAGCCCACTTGGTTCCCCAAATTTTGTTCTTTATGTTGAAGCGTTCGTTTCCAGTAACACTTTGAATTTTGGCGTTTCACACTGTTTTCTCCTATATTGATAGATGTATTTGGATCTCTAAATCCAACACGGTTTGTGCTAGCTTCGTGAAACTTCACACAATAAAGGAGTTTTAAGTTCTCTCTCTATGTTTTGTTTCCTCTTGATGTAGCCCTAAGCAGTGACCTGCTAGAAACACTTTCATTGAAAGGGGTTGCCAAGCATACAAAAATTACGAATCTCCAGAAATCTCAGCAAACATTTTTTCACCCAAACTGGATGATACTTTCAGGTAATGATCAGTACACTAAGCCCACTTGATTCCCCAAATTTCGTTCTTCTATGTTGAAGCGTTGGTTTCCAGTAAAACTTTGAATTTTGGCATTTCACACTGTTTTCTCCTATATTGATAGATGTATTTGGAACTCTAAATCCAACACGGTTTGTGCTAGGTCCTTGAAACTTGACACAATAAAGTAGTTTCAATTTTATCTCTATATTTTTTTTCCTCTTGATGTAGCCTTAAGGAGTGACTGCACAGAAACACTTTCATTGAAAGGGGTTGCCAAGCTTCCAAAAATTACGAATCTCCAGAAATCTCAGCAAACATTTTTTCACCCAAACGGGATGATACTTTCAGGTAATGATCAGTACACTAAGCCCACTTGGTTCCCCAAATTTCGTTCTTCTATGTTGAAGCGTTCGTTTCCAGTAACACTTTGAATTTTGGTGTTTCACACTGTTTTCTCCTATATTGATAGATGTATTTGGAACTCTAAATCCAACACGGTTTGTGGTAGCTTCGTGAAACTTGACACAATTAAGTAGTTTCAATTTCTCTCTCTATGTTTAGTTTCCTCTTGATGTAGCCCTATACATTGACTGGTGAGAAACACTTTCATTGAAAGGGGTTGCCAAGCACACAAAAATTACGAATCTCCAGAAATCTCAGCAAATATTTTTTCACCCAAACTGGATGATACTTTCAGGTAATGATCAGTACACTAAGCCCACTTGGTTCCCCAAATTTCGTTCTTCTATGTTGAAGCGTTCGTTTCCAGTAACACTTTGAATTTTGGCGTTTCACACTGTTTTCTCCTATATTGATAGACGTATTTGGAACTCTAAATCCAACACGGTTTGTGCTAGCTTCTTGAAACTTGACACAGTAAAGTATTTTCCAGTTCTATCTTAATGTTTTGTTTCCTCTTGATGTAGCCCTAAGCAGTGACCTGCAACAAACACTTTCATTGAAAGGCGTTGCCAAGCATACAAAAATTACGAATCTCCAGAAATCTCAGCAAACATTTTTTCACCCAAACTGGATGATACTATTAGGTAATGATCAGTACACTAAGCCCACTTGGTTCCCCAAATTTCGTTCTTCTATGTTGAAGCGTTCGTTTGCAGCAACAGTTTGAATTCTGGCGTTTTACACTATTTTCTCCTATATTGATAGATGTATTGGGAACTCTATATCCAACACGGTTTGTGCTAGCTTCTTGAAATTTGACACAGTAAAGTAGTTTCCAGGTCTATCTTTATGTTTTGTTTCCTCTTTATGTAGCCCTAAGCAGTGACCTGCAAGAAACACTTTCATTGAAAGGGGTTTTCAAGTTTACAAAAATTACGAATATCCAGAAATCTCAGCAAATATTTTTTCACCCAAACTGGATGATACTTTCAGGTAATGATCAGTACAATAAGCCCACTTGGTTCCCCAAATTTCATTCTTCTATGTTGAAGCGTTCGTTTCCAGTATCACTTTGAATTTTGGCGTTTCACACTGTTTTTTCCTATATTGATAGATGTATTTGGAACTCTAAATCCAACACGGTTTGTGCTAGCTTCTTGAAACTTGACACAATAAAGTAGTTTCAATTTCTATCTCTATGTTTTGTTTCCTCTTGATGTAGCCTTAAGCAGTGAATGGAGAGAAAGAATTTAATTGAAAGGGGTTGCCAAGCTTCCAAAAATTACGAATCTCCAGAAATCTCAGGAAACATTTTTTCACCCAAACTGAATGATACTTTCAGGTAATGATCAGTACACTAAGCCCACTTGGTTCCCCAAATTTCGTTCTTCTATGTTGACGCGTTCGTTTCCAGCAACAGTTTGAATTTTGGCGTTTCACACTGTTTTCTCCTATATTGATAGATGTATTTGGAACTCTAAATCCAACACGGTTTGTGCTAGCTTCGTGAAACTTGACACAATAAAGTAGTTTCTATTTCTCTCTCTATGTTTAGTTTCCTCTTGATGTAGCCCTATACATTGACTGGCGAGAAACACTTTCATTGAAAGGGGTTGCCAAGCACACAAAAATTACGAATCTCCAGAAATCTCAGCAAATATTTTTTCACCCAAACTGGATGATACTTTCAGGTAATGATCAGTACACTAAGCCCACTTGGTTCCCCAAATTTCGTTCTTCTATGTTGAAGCGTTCGTTTCCAGTAACACTTTGAATTTTGGCGTTTCACACTGTTTTCTCCTATATTGATAGATGTATTTGGAACTCTAAATCCAACACGGTTTGTGCTAGCTTCTTGAAACTTGACACAGTAAAGTAGTTTCCAGGTCTGTCTTTATGTTTTGTTTCCTCTTGATGTAGCCCTAAGCAGTGACCTGCAACAAACACTTTCATTGAAAGGCGTTGCCAAGCATACAAAAATTACGAATCTCCAGAAATCTCAGCAAACATTTTTTCACCCAAACTGGATGATACTATTAGGTAATGATCAGTACACTAAGCCCACTTGGTTCCCCAAATTTCGTTCTTCTATGTTGAAGCGTTCGTTTGCAGCAACAGTTTGAATTCTGGCGTTTTACACTATTTTCTCCTATATTGATAGATGTATTGGGAACTCTATATCCAACACGGTTTGTGCTAGCTTCTTGAAATTTGACACAGTAAAGTAGTTTCCAGGTCTATCTTTATGTTTTGTTTTCTCTTGATGTAGCCCTAAGCAGTGACCTGCAAGAAACACTTTCATTGAAAGGGGTTTTCAAGTTTACAAAAATTACGAATCTCCAGAAATCTCAGCAAATATTTTTTCACCCAAACTGGATGATACTTTCAGGTAATGATCAGTACACTAAGCCCACTTGGTTCCCCAAATTTCATTCTTTATGTTGAAGCGTTCGTTTCCAGTAACACTTTGAATTTTGGCGTTTCACACTGTTTTCTCCTATATTGATAGATGTATTTGGATCTCTAAATCCAACACGGTTTGTGCTAGCTTCGTGAAACTTCACACAATAAAGGAGTTTTAAGTTCTCTCTCTATGTTTTGTTTCCTCTTGATGTAGCCCTTAGCAGTGACCTGCAAGAAACACTTTCATTGAAAGGGGTTGCCAAGCAAACAAAAATTACGAATCTCCAGAAATCTCAGCAAATATTTTTTTCACCCAAACTGGATGATACTTTCAGGTAATGATCAGTACACTAAGCCCACTTGGTTCCCCAAATTTCGTTCTTCTATGTTGAAGCGTTCATTTCCAGCAACAGTTTGAATTTTGGCATTTCACACTGTTTTCTTCTATATTGATAGATGTATTTGGAACTCTAAATCCAACACGGTTTGTGCTAGCTTCTTGAAATTTGACACAGTAAAGTAGTTTCCAGGTCTATCTTTATGTTTTGTTTCCTCTTGATGTAGCCCTAAGCAGTGACCTGCAAGAAACACTTTCATTGAAAGGGGTTTTCAAGCTTCCAAAAAATACGAATCTCCAGAAATCTCAGCAAACATGTTTTCACCCAAACTGGATGATACTTTCAGGTAATGATCAGTACACTAAGCCCACTTGGTTCCCCATATTTCGTTCTTCTATGTTGAAGCGTTCGTTTCCAGTAACACTTTGAATTTTGGCGTTTCACACTGTTTTCTCCTATATTGATAGATGTATTTGGAACTCTAAATCCAACACGGTTTGTGCTAGCTTCTTGAAACTTGACACAGTAAAGTAGTTTCCAGGTGTATCTTTATGTTTTGTTTCCTCTTGTTGTAGCCCTAAGCAGTGACCTGCAAGAAACACTTTCATTGAAAGGGGTTGCCAAGCATACAGGAATTACGAATCTCCAGAAATCTCAGCAAATATTTATTCACCCAAACTGGATGATACTTTCAGGTAATGATCAGTACACTAAGCCCACTTGGTTCCCCAAATTTCATTCTTCTATGTTGAAGCGTTCGTTTCCAGTAACACTTTGAATTTTGGCGTTTCACACTGTTTTCTCCTATATTGATAGATGTATTTGGAACTCTAAATCCAACACGGTTTGTGCTAGCTTCTTGAAACTTGACACATTAAAGTAGTTTCCAGGTCTATCTTTATGTTTTGTTTCCTCTTGATGTAGCCCTAAGCAGTGACCTGCAAGAAACACTTTCATTTAAAGGGGTTTTCAAGTTTACAAAAATTACGAATCTCCAGAAATCTCAGCAAATATTTTTTTCACCCAAAATGGATGATACTTTCAGGTAATGATCAGTACACTAAGCCCACTTGGTTCCCCAAATTTTGTTCTTTATGTTGAAGCGTTCGTTTCCAGTAACACTTTGAATTTTGGCGTTTCACACTGTTTTCTCCTATATTGATAGATGTATTTGGATCTCTAAATCCAACACGGTTTGTGCTAGCTTCGTGAAACTTCACACAATAAAGGAGTTTTAAGTTCTCTCTCTATGTTTTGTTTCCTCTTGATGTAGCCCTAAGCAGTGACCTGCTAGAAACACTTTCATTGAAAGGGGTTGCCAAGCATACAAAAATTACGAATCTCCAGAAATCTCAGCAAACATTTTTTCACCCAAACTGGATGATACTTTCAGGTAATGATCAGTACACTAAGCCCACTTGATTCCCCAAATTTCGTTCTTCTATGTTGAAGCGTTCGTTTCCAGTAAAACTTTGAATTTTGGCATTTCACACTGTTTTCTCCTATATTGATAGATGTATTTGGAACTCTAAATCCAACACGGTTTGTGCTAGCTCCTTGAAACTTGACACAATAAAGTAGTTTCAAGTT
This sequence comes from Spermophilus citellus, assembly GCF_964194105.1. NCBI lineage: Eukaryota > Metazoa > Chordata > Mammalia > Rodentia > Sciuridae > Spermophilus > Spermophilus citellus. The sequence continues at coordinate 10,985,540 of NC_138197.1, read as the reverse complement.
TTATCTCTATATTTTTTTTCCTCTTGATGTAGCCTTAAGGAGTGACTGCACAGAAACACTTTCATTGAAAGGGGTTGCCAAGCTTCCAAAAATTACGAATCTCCAGAAATCTCAGCAAACATTTTTTCACCCAAACGGGATGATACTTTCAGGTAATGATCAGTACACTAAGCCCACTTGGTTCCCCAAATTTCGTTCTTCTATGTTGAAGCGTTCGTTTCCAGTAACACTTTGAATTTTGGCGTTTCACACTGTTTTCTCCTATATTGATAGATGTATTTGGAACTCTAAATCCAACACGGTTTGTGGTAGCTTCGTGAAACTTGACACAATTAAGTAGTTTCAATTTCTCTCTCTATGTTTAGTTTCCTCTTGATGTAGCCCTATACATTGACTGGTGAGAAACACTTTCATTGAAAGGGGTTGCCAAGCACACAAAAATTACGAATCTCCAGAAATCTCAGCAAATATTTTTTCACCCAAACTGGATGATACTTTCAGGTAATGATCAGTACACTAAGCCCACTTGGTTCCCCAAATTTCGTTCTTCTATGTTGAAGCGTTCGTTTCCAGTAACACTTTGAATTTTGGCGTTTCACACTGTTTTCTCCTATATTGATAGACGTATTTGGAACTCTAAATCCAACATGGTTTGTGCTAGCTTCTTGAAACTTGACACAGTAAAGTATTTTCCAGTTCTATCTTAATGTTTTGTTTCCTCTTGATGTAGCCCTAAGCAGTGACCTGCAACAAACACTTTCATTGAAAGGCGTTGCCAAGCATACAAAAATTACGAATCTCCAGAAATCTCAGCAAACATTTTTTCACCCAAACTGGATGATACTATTAGGTAATGATCAGTACACTAAGCCCACTTGGTTCCCCAAATTTCGTTCTTCTATGTTGAAGCGTTCGTTTCCAGCAACAGTTTGAATTCTGGCGTTTTACACTATTTTCTCCTATATTGATAGATGTATTGGGAACTCTATATCCAACACGGTTTGTGCTAGCTTCTTGAAATTTGACACAGTAAAGTAGTTTCCAGGTCTATCTTTATGTTTTGTTTCCTCTTTATGTAGCCCTAAGCAGTGACCTGCAAGAAACACTTTCATTGAAAGGGGTTTTCAAGTTTACAAAAATTACGAATATCCAGAAATCTCAGCAAATATTTTTTCACCCAAACTGGATGATACTTTCAGGTAATGATCAGTACAATAAGCCCACTTGGTTCCCCAAATTTCATTCTTCTATGTTGAAGCGTTCGTTTCCAGTATCACTTTGAATTTTGGCGTTTCACACTGTTTTTTCCTATATTGATAGATGTATTTGGAACTCTAAATCCAACACGGTTTGTGCTAGCTTCTTGAAACTTGACACAATAAAGTAGTTTCAATTTCTATCTCTATGTTTTGTTTCCTCTTGATGTAGCCTTAAGCAGTGAATGGAGAGAAAGAATTTAATTGAAAGGGGTTGCCAAGCTTCCAAAAATTACGAATCTCCAGAAATCTCAGGAAACATTTTTTCACCCAAACTGAATGATACTTTCAGGTAATGATCAGTACACTAAGCCCACTTGGTTCCCCAAATTTCGTTCTTCTATGTTGACGCGTTCGTTTCCAGCAACAGTTTGAATTTTGGCGTTTCACACTGTTTTCTCCTATATTGATAGATGTATTTGGAACTCTAAATCCAACACGGTTTGTGCTAGCTTCGTGAAACTTGACACAATAAAGTAGTTTCTATTTCTCTCTCTATGTTTACTTTCCTCTTGATGTAGCCCTATACATTGACTGGCGAGAAACACTTTCATTGAAAGGGGTTGCCAAGCACACAAAAATTACGAATCTCCAGAAATCTCAGCAAATATTTTTTCACCCAAACTGGATGATACTTTCAGGTAATGATCAGTACACTAAGCCCACTTGGTTCCCCAAATTTCGTTCTTCTATGTTGAAGCGTTCGTTTCCAGTAACACTTTGAATTTTGGCGTTTCACACTGTTTTCTCCTATATTGATAGATGTATTTGGAACTCTAAATCCAACACGGTTTGTGCTAGCTTCTTGAAACTTGACACAGTAAAGTAGTTTCCAGGTCTGTCTTTATGTTTTGTTTCCTCTTGATGTAGCCCTAAGCAGTGACCTGCAACAAACATTTTCATTGAAAGGCGTTGCCAAGCATACAAAAATTACGAATCTCCAGAAATCTCAGCAAACATTTTTTCACCCAAACTGGATGATACTATTAGGTAATGATCAGTACACTAAGCCCACTTGGTTCCCCAAATTTCGTTCTTCTATGTTGAAGCGTTCGTTTGCAGCAACAGTTTGAATTCTGGCGTTTTACACTATTTTCTCCTATATTGATAGATGTATTGGGAACTCTATATCCAACACGGTTTGTGCTAGCTTCTTGAAATTTGACACAGTAAAGTAGTTTCCAGGTCTATCTTTATGTTTTGTTTTCTCTTGATGTAGCCCTAAGCAGTGACCTGCAAGAAACACTTTCATTGAAAGGGGTTTTCAAGTTTACAAAAATTACGAATCTCCAGAAATCTCAGCAAATATTTTTTCACCCAAACTGGATGATACTTTCAGGTAATGATCAGTACACTAAGCCCACTTGGTTCCCCAAATTTCATTCTTTATGTTGAAGCGTTCGTTTCCAGTAACACTTTGAATTTTGGCGTTTCACACTGTTTTCTCCTATATTGATAGATGTATTTGGATCTCTAAATCCAACACGGTTTGTGCTAGCTTCGTGAAACTTCACACAATAAAGGAGTTTTAAGTTCTCTATGTTTTGTTTCCTCTTGATGTAGCCCTTAGCAGTGACCTGCAAGAAACACTTTCATTGAAAGGGGTTGCCAAGCAAACAAAAATTACGAATCTCCAGAAATCTCAGCAAATATTTTTTTCACCCAAACTGGATGATACTTTCAGGTAATGATCAGTACACTAAGCCCACTTGGTTCCCCAAATTTCGTTCTTCTATGTTGAAGCGTTCATTTCCAGCAACAGTTTGAATTTTGGCGTTTCACACTGTTTTCTTCTATATTGATAGATGTATTTGGAACTCTAAATCCAACACGGTTTGTGCTAGCTTCTTGAAATTTGACACAGTAAAGTAGTTTCCAGGTCTATCTTTATGTTTTGTTTCCTCTTGATGTAGCCCTAAGCAGTGACCTGCAAGAAACACTTTCATTGAAAGGGGTTTTCAAGCTTCCAAAAAATACGAATCTCCAGAAATCTCAGCAAACATGTTTTCACCCAAACTGGATGATACTTTCAGGTAATGATCAGTACACTAAGCCCACTTGGTTCCCCATATTTCGTTCTTCTATGTTGAAGCGTTCGTTTCCAGTAACACTTTGAATTTTGGCGTTTCACACTGTTTTCTCCTATATTGATAGATGTATTTGGAACTCTAAATCCAACACGGTTTGTGCTAGCTTCTTGAAACTTGACACAGTAAAGTAGTTTCCAGGTGTATCTTTATGTTTTGTTTCCTCTTGATGTAGCCCTAAGCAGTGACCTGCAAGAAACACTTTCATTGAAAGGGGTTGCCAAGCATACAGGAATTACGAATCTCCAGAAATCTCAGCAAATATTTATTCACCCAAACTGGATGATACTTTCAGGTAATGATCAGTACACTAAGCCCACTTGGTTCCCCAAATTTCATTCTTCTATGTTGAAGCGTTCGTTTCCAGTAACACTTTGAATTTTGGCGTTTCACACTGTTTTCTCCTATATTGATAGATGTATTTGGAAGTCTAAATCCCACACGGTTTGCGCTAGCTTCGTGAAACTTGACACAATAAAGTAGTTTCAAGTTCTTTCTCTATATTTTGTTTCCTCTTGATGTAGCCCTAAGAAGTGACCTGCAAGAAACACTTTCATTGAAAAAGGTTTTCAAGCTTCTAAAAATTACGATTCTCCAGAAATCTCAGCAAACATTTTTTCACCCAAACTGGATGATACTTTCAGGTAATGATCAGTACACTAAGCCCACTTGGTTCCCCAAATTTCGTTTTTTTTGTTGAAGCGTTCGTTTCCAGCAACAGTTTGAATTTTGGCGTTTCACACTCTTTTCTCCTATATTGATAGATGTATTTGGAACTCTAAATCTAACACGGTTTGTCCTAGCTTCTTGAAACTTGACACAGTAAAGTAGTTTCCAGGTCTATCTTTATGTTTTGTTTCCTCTTGATGTAGCCCTAAGCAGTGACCTGCAAGAAACACTTTCATTGAAAGGGGTTTTCAAGCTTCCAAAAATTACGAATCTCCAGAAACCCCAGGAAACATTTTTTCACCCAAACTGGATGATACTTTCAGGTAATGATCAGTACACTAAGCCCACTTGGTTCCCCAAATTTCGTTCTTCTATGTTGAATCGTTCGTTTCGAGTAACACTTTGGATTTTGGCGTTTCACACTGTTTTCTCCTATATTGGTAGATGTATTTGGAACTCTAAATCCTATAAGGTTTGCGCTAGCTTCGTGAAACTTGACACAATAAAGTAGTTTCCAGTTCTATCTTTATGTTTTGTTTCCTCTTGATGTAGCCCTAAGCAGTGACCTGCAAGTAACACTTTCATTGAAAGGGGTTGTAAAGCATACAAAAATTACGAATCTCCAGAAATCTCTGCAAACATTTTTTCACCCAAACTGAATGATACTTTCAGGTAACGATCAGTACACTAAGCCCACTTGGTTCCCCAAATTTCATTCTTCTATGTTGAATCGTTCGTTTCCAGTAACACTTTGAATTTTGGCGTTTGAAACTGTTTTCTCCTATATTGATAGATGTATTTGATATTTTAAATCCAACACGGTTTGTGCTATCTTCTTGAAACTTGACACAATAAAGTAGTTTCAAGTTCTCTCTCTACGTTTTTTTTTCTCTTGATGTAGCCCTAAGCAGGGACTGGCGAGAAACACTTTCATTGAAAGGGGTTGCCAAGTATACAAAAATTATGAATCTACAGAAATCTCAGCAAATATTTTTTAACCCAAACTGGATGATACTTTCAGGTATTGATCAGTACACTAAGCCCAGTTGGTTCCCCAAATTTCGTTCTTCTATGTTGAAGCGTTCGTTTCCAGGAACAGTTTGAATTTTGGCGTTTCACACTGTTTTCCTCTATATCGATAGATGTATTTGGAACTCTAAATCCAACACGGTTTGTGCTAGCTTCTTGAAACTTGACACAGTAAAGTAGTTTCCAGGTCTATCTCTAAGTTTTGTTTCCTCTTGATGTAGCCCTAATCAGTGACTGGCGATAAACACTTTCATTGAAAGGGGTTGCCAAGGATACAAAAATTACGAATCTTCAGAAATCTCAGCAAATATTTTTTCACCCAAACTGGATGATACTTTCAGGTAATGATCAGTACACTAAGCCCACTTGGTTCCCCAAATTTCATTCTTCTATGTTGAAGCGTTCGTTTCCAGTAACACTTTGAATTTTGGCGTTTCACACTGTTTTCTAATATATTGATAGATGTATTTGGAACTCTAAATCCAACACGGTTTGCGCTAGCTTCTTAAAACTTGACACAATAAAGTAGTTTCAAATTCTATCTCTATGTTTTGTTTCCTCTTGATGTAGCCCTAAGCAGTGACTGGCGAGAAACACTTTCATTGAAAGGGGTTGCCAAGCTTAAAAAAATTACGAATCTCCAGAAATCTCAGCAAACATTTTTTCACCCAAACTGGATGATACTTTCAGGTAATGATCAGTACACTAAGCCCACTTGGTTCCCCAATTTTCATTCTTCTATGTTGAAGCGTTCGATTCCAGTAACACTTTGAATTATGGTGTTTCACACTGTTTTCTCCTATATTGATAGACGTATTTGGAACTCTAAATCCAACACGGTTTTCGCTAGCTTCATGAAACTTGACACAATAAAGTAGTTTCAAGTTCTATCTCTATGTTTTGTTTCCTTTTGATGTAGTCCTAAGCAGTGACTGGAGAGAAACAGTTTCATTGAAAGGGGTTGCGAAGCTTCCAAAAATTACGAATCTCCAGAAATCTCAGCAAACATTTTTTCACCCAAACTGGATGATACTTTCAGGTAATGATCAGTACACTAAGCTCACTTTGTTCCCCAAATTTTGTACTTCTATGTTGAAGCGTTCGTTTCCATTAACACTTTGAATTTTGGCGTTTCACACTGTTTTCTCCTATATTGATAGATGTATTTGGAACTCTAAATCCAACACGGTTAATGCTAGCTTCTTGAAACTTGACACAATAAAGTAGTTTCAAGTTCTCTCTATATATTTTGTTTCCTGTTGATGTAGCCCTAAGGAGTGACTGGCGAGAAACACTTTCATTGAAAGGGGTGGCCAAGCTTCCAAAAATTACGAATCTCCAGAAATCTCAGCAAACATATTTTCACCCAAACTGGATGATACTTTCAGGTAATGATCACTACACTAAGCCCATTTGGTTCAACAAATTTCGTTCTTATATGTTGAAGCGTTTGTTTCCAGCAACAGTTTGAATTTTGGCGTTTCACACCGTTTTCTCCTATATTGATAGATGTATATGGAACTCTAAATCCTACACGGTTTGTGCTAGCTGCTTGAAACTTGACACAGTAAAGTAGTTTCCAGGTCTATCTTTTTGTTTTGTTTCCTCTTGATGTAGCCCTAAGCAGTGACCTGCAAAAAAACACTTTCATTGAAAGGGGTTGCCAAGTATACAAAAATTACTAATCTCCAGACATCTCAGCAAATATTTTTTCACCCAAACTGGATGATAGTTGCAGGTAATGATCAGTACACTAAGCCCACTTGGTTCCCCAAATTTCGTTCTTCTATGTTGAAGCGTTCGTTTCCAGCAACAGTTTGAATTTTGGCCTTTCACACTGTTTTCTCCTATATTGATAGATGTATTTGGAACTCTAAAATCAACACGGTTTGTGCTAGCTCCTTGAAACTTGACATAATAAAGTAGTTTCAGGTTCTATCTCTATGTTTTGTTTCCTCTTGATGTAGCCCTAAGCAGTGACCTGCAAAAAACACTTTCATTGAAAGGCTTTGCCAAGTATACAAAAATTACGAATCTCCAGAAATCTCGGCAAATATTTTTTCACTCAAACTGGTTGATACTTTCAGGTAATGATCAGTACACTAAGCCCACTTGGTTCCCCAAATTTCGTTCTTCTATGTTGAAGCGTTCGTTTCCAGCAACACTTTCAATTTTGGCATTTCACACTGTTTTCTCCTATATTGATAGATGTATTTGGAACTCTAAATCCAACACGGTTTGTGCTAGCTTCTTGAAACTTGACACAGTAAAGTAGTTTCCATTTCTATTTCTATGTTTTGTTTCATCTGGATGTAGCACTCAGCATGGACCTGGAAGAAGCACTTTCATTGAAAGGGGTTGCCAAGCATAAAAAAATTACGAAACTCCAAAATCTCAGCAAATATTTTTTTCACCCAAACTGGATGATACTTTCAGGTAATGATCAGTACACTAAGCCCACTTGGTTCCCCAAATTTCGTTCTTCTATGTTGAAGCGTTCGTTTCCAGTAACACTTTGAATTTTGGCGTTACACTGTTTTCTCCTATATAGATTGATGTACCTGGAACTCTAAATCCAACTTGGTTTGCACTAGCTTCTTGAAACCTGACACAATAAAGTAGTTTCAAGTCTATCTCTATATTTTGTTTCCTCTTGATGTAGCCCTAAGAAGTGACCTGCAAAAAACACTTTCATTGAAAAAGGTTTTCAAGCTTCTAAAAATTACGATTCTCCAGAAATCTCAGCAAACAATTTTTACCCAAACTGGATGATACTTTCAGGTAATGATCAGTACACTAAGCCCACTTGGTTCCCCAAAATTCATTCTTCAATGTTGAAGCGTTCGTTTCCAGTAACACTTTGAATTTTGGCGTTTCACACTGTTTTCTCCTATATTGATAGATGTATTTGGAAGTCTAAATCCAACACCGTTAGTGCTAGCTTCTGGAAACTTGAAACAGTAAAGTATTTTCCAGTTCTATCTTAATGTTTTGTTTCCTCTTGATGTAGCCATAAGCAGTGACCTGCAAGAAACACTTTCATTGAAAGGGGTTTTCAAGCTTCTAAAAATTACGAATCTCCAGAAATCTCAGCAAACATTTTTTCACCCAAACTGGATGATACTTTCAGGTAATGATCAGTACACTAAGCCCACTTGGTTCCCCAAATTTCGTTTTTTTTGTTGAAGCGTTCGTTTCCATCAACAGTGTGAATTTTGGCGTTTCACACTGTTTTCTCCTATATTGATAGATGTATTTGGAACTCTAAATCTAACACGGTTTATGCTAGCTTCTTGAAATTGACACAATAAAGTAGTTTCAAGTTCTCTCTCTATGTTTTGTTTCCTGTTGATGTAGCCCTAAGCAGTGACTGGTGAGAAACCCTTTCATTGGAAGGGGTTGCCAAGCTTCCAAAAATTAGGGATCTCCAAAATCTCAGCAAACATTTTTTCACCCAAACTGAATGATACTTTCAGGTAATGATCAGTACACTAAGCTCACTTGGTTCCCCAAATTTCGTTCTTCTATGTTGAAGCGTTCGTTTCCAGCTTTAGTTTGAATGTTGGCGTTTCACACTCTTTTCTCCTATATTTATAGATGTATTTGGAACTCTAAATCCAACAAGGTTTGTGCTAGCTTCTTGAAACTTGACACAGGAATGTAGTTACCAGTTCTACCTTTATGTTTTGTTTCCCCTTCATGTAGCCCTAAGCAGTGACCTGCAAGAAACACTTTCATTGAAAGGGGTTGCCAAGCATACAAAAATTACGAATCTCCAGAAATCTCAGCAAATATTTTTTCACCCAAACTGGATGATACTTTCAGGTAATGATCAGTACACTAAGCCCACTTGGTTCCCCAAATTTCATTCTTCTATGTGGAAGCATTCATTTCCAGCAACAGTTTGAATTTTGGCGTTTCACACTGTTTTCTCCTATATTTATAGATGTATTTGGAACTCTAAATCCAACACGGTTTGTGCTAGCTTCTTGAAACTTAACACAGTAAAGTAGTTTCCAAGTCTACTTTAATGTTTTGTTTCCTCTTGATGTAGCCCTAAGCAGTGTCCTGCAAGAAACACTTTCATTGAAAGGGGTTTTCAAGCTTCTAAACATTATGAATCTCCAGAAATCTCAGCAAACATTTTTTCACCCTAACTGGATGATACTTTCAGGTAATGATCAGTACACTAAGCCCACTTGGTTCCCCAAATTTCGTTCTTCTATGTTGAAGCGTTCGTTTCCAGAAACAGTTTGAATTTTGGCGTTTCACACTGTTTACTCCTATATTGATAGATGTATTTGGAACTCTAAATCCAACACCATTTGTGCAAGCTTCTTGAAACTTGACACAGTAAAGTAGTTTCCAGGTGTATCTTTATGTTTTGTTTCCTCTTGATGTAGCCCTAAGCAGTGACCTGCAAGAAACACTTTCATTGAAAGGGGTTGCCAAGCATACAGGAATTACGAATCTCCAGAAATCTCAGCAAATATTTATTCACCCAAACTGGATGATACTTTCAGGTAATGATCAGTACACTAAGCCCACTTGGTTCCCCAAATTTCATTCTTCTATGTTGAAGCGTTCGTTTCCAATAACACTTTGAATTTTGGCGTTTCACACTGTTTTCTCCTATATTGATAGATGTATTTGGAAGTCTAAATCCCACACGGTTTGCGCTAGCTTCGTGAAACTTGACACAATAAAGAAGTTTCAAGTTCTTTCTCTATATTTTGTTTCCTCTTTATGTAGCCCTAAGAAGTGACCTGCAAAAAACACTTTCATTGAAAAAGGTTTTCAATCTTCTAAAAATTACGATTCTCCAGAAATCTCAGCAAACATTTTTTCACCCAAACTGGATGATACTTTCAGGTAATGATCAGTACACTAAGCCCACTTGGTTCTCCAAATTTCGTTTTTTTTTTTTTGAAGCGTTCGTTTCCAGCAACAGTTTGAATTTTGGCGTTTCACACTCTTTTCTCCTATATTGATAGATGTATTTGGAACTCTAAATCTAACACGGTTTGTCCTAGCTTCTTGAAACTTGACACAGTAAAGTAGTTTCCAGGTCTATCTTTATGTTTTGTTTCCTCTTGATGTAGACCTAAGCAGTGACCTGCAAGAAACACTTTCATTGAAAGGGGTTTTCAAGCTTCCAAAAATTACGAATCTCCAGAAACCTCAGGAAACATTTTTTCACCCAAACTGGATGATACTTTCAGGTAATGATCAGTACACTAAGCCCACTTGGTTCCCCAAATTTCGTTCTTCTATGTTGAAGCGTTCGTTTCCAGCAACAATTTGAATTTTGGCATTTCACACTGTTTTCTCCTATATTGATAGATGTATTTGAAACTCTAAATCCAACACGGTTTGTGCTGGCTTCTTGAAACTTGACACAATAAAGTAGTTTCAAGTTCTCTCTCTATGTATTGTTTCCTCTTGATGTAGCCCTAAGCAGTGACTGGATAGAAACACTTCTTTGAAAGGGGTTGCCAAGTATACAAAAATTACGAATCTCCAGAAATCCCAGCAAACTTTTTTTCACCCAAACTGGATGATAATTTCAGGTAATGATCAGTACACTAAGACCACTTGGTTCCCCAAATTTCGTTCTTCTATGTTGAAGCGTTCGTTTCAAGCAACACTTTGAATTTTGGCGTTTCACACTGTTTTCTCCTATATTGATAGATGTATTTGGAACTCTAAATCCAACACGGTTTGTGCTAGCTTCATGAAACTTGACACAATAAAGTAGTTTCAAGTTCTCTCTCTACGCTTTGTTTCCTCTTGATGTAGCCCTAAGCAGTGACTGGAGAGAAACACTTTCATTGAAAGGGGTTGCCAAGCATACAAAAATTACGTATCTCCAGAAATCTCAGCAAAACTTTTTTCACCCAAACTGGATGATAATTTCAGGTAATGATTAGTACACTAAGCCCACTTGGTTCCCCAAATTTCGTTCTTCTATGTTGAAGCGTTCGTTTCCAGTAACACTTTGAATTTTGGCGTTTCACACTGTTTTCTCCTATATTGATAGATGTATTTGGAACTCTAAATCCAACACGGTTTGTGGTAGCTTCTTGAAACTTGATACATTAAAGTAGTTTCCAGTTCTATCTTTATGTTTTGTTTCCTCTTGATGTAGCCCTAAGCAGTGACCTGCCAGAAACACTTTCATGGAAAGGGGTTGCCAAGCATACAAAAATTACGAATCTCCAGAAATCTCAGCAAATATTTTTTCACCCAAACTGGATGATACTTTCAGGTAATGATCAGTACACTAAGCCCACTTGGTTCCCCAAATTTCGTTCTTCTATGTTGAAGCGTTCGTTTCAAGCAACACTTTGAATTTTGGCGTTTCACACTGTTTTCTCCTATACTCATAGATGTATTTGGAACTCTAAATCCAACACGGTTTGTGCTAGCTTCATGAAACTTGACACAATAAAGTAGTTTCAAGTTCTCTCTCTATGCTTTGTTTCCGCTTGATGTAGCCCTAAGCAGTGACTGGAGAGAAACACTTTCATTGAAAGGGTTGCCAAGCATACAAAAATTACGTATCTCCAGAAATCTCAGCAAACATTTTTTCACCCAAACTGGATGATAATTTCAGGTAATGATTAGTACACTAAGCCCACTTGGTTCCCCAAATTTCGTTCTTCTATGTTAAAGCGTTCTTTTCCAGCAACACTTTGAATTTTGGCGTTTCACACTGTTTTCTCCAATATTGATAGATGTATTTGGAACTCAAATCCAACACGGTTTGTGCTAGCTTTTTGAAACTTGACACAGTAAAGTAGTTTCCAGGTCTATCTTTATATTTCGTTTCCTCTTCATGTAGCCCTAAGCAGTGACCTGCAAGAAACACTTTCATTCAAAGGGCTATTCAAGATTCCAAAAATTACGAATCCCCAGAAATCTCAGCAAAAATTTTTCCACCCAAACTGGATGATACTTTCAGGTAATGATCAGTACACTAAGCCCACTTGGTTCCCCAAATTTCGTTCTTCTATGTTGAAGCGTTCGTTTCCAGCAACAGTTTGAATTTTGGCGTTTCACACTGTTTTCTCCTATATTGATAGATATATTTGGAACTCTAAATCCAACAAGGTTTGTCCTAGCTTCGTGAAACTTGACACAATAAAGTAGTTTCAAGTTCTTTCTCTATGTTTTATTTCCTCTTGATGTAGCCTTAAGCAGTGACTGGACAGAAACACTTTCATTGAAAGGGGTTGCCAAGCATACAAAAATTACGAATCTCCAGAAATCTCAGCAAATATTTTTTCAACCAAACTGGATGATACTTTCAGGTAATGATCAGTACACTAAGCCCACTTGGTTCCCCAAATTTCGATCTTCTATGTTGAAGCGTTCGTTTCCAGCAACAGTTTGAATTTTGGCGTTTCACACTGTTTTCTCCTAGATTGATAGATGTATTTGGAACTCTAAATCCAACACGGTTTGTGCTAGCTTCGTGAAACTTCACACAATAAAAAAGTTTCAAGTTCTCTCTCTATGTTTTGTTTCCTCTTGATGTAGCCCTAAGCAGTGACCTGCAAGAAACACTTTCATTGAAAGGGTTTGCCAAGCATACAAAAATTACGATTCTCCAGAAATCTCAGCAAATATATTTTCACCCAAACTGAATGATACTTTCAGGTAATGATCAGTACACTAAGCCCACTTGGTTCCCCAAATTTCATTCTTCTATGTTGAAGCGTTCGTTTCCAGTAACAGTTTGAATTTTGGCGATTCACACTGTTTTTTCCTATATTGATAGATGTATTTGGAACTCTAAATCCAACACGGTTTGTGGTAGCTTCTTGAATCTTGACACATTAAAGGAGTTTCCAGGTCTATCTTTATGTTTTGTTTCCTCTTGATGTAGCCCTCAGCAGTGACCTGCAAGAAACACTTTCATTGAAAGTGGTTTTCAAGCTTCCAAAAATTACGAATCTCCAGAAATCTCAGCAAATATTTTTTCACCCAAATTGGATGATACTTTCAGGTAATGGTCAGTACACTAAGCCCACTTGGTTCCCCAAATTTCATTCTTCTATGTTGAAGCGTTCGTTTCCAGTAACACTTTGAATTTTGGCGTTTCACACTGTTTTCTCCTATATTGATAGATGTATTTGGAACTCTAAATCCAACACGGTTTGTGCTAGCTTCGTGAAACTTCACACAATAAAGGAGTTTCAAGTACTCTCTCTATGTTTTGTTTCCTCTTGATGTAGCCCTAAGCAGTGACCTGCAAGAAACACTTTCATTGAAAGGGGTTGCCAAGCATACAAAAATTACGAATCTCCAGAAATCTCAGCAAACATTTTTTCACCCAAACGGGATGATACTTTCAGGTAATGATCAGTACACTAAGCCCACTTGATTCCCCAAATTTCGTTCTTCTATGTTGAAGCGTTCGTTTCCAGTAAAACTTTGAATTTTGGCGTTTCACACTGTTTTCTCCTATATTGATAGATGTATTTGGAACTCTAAATCCAACACGGTTTGTGCTAGCTTCTTCAAACTTGACACAATAAAGTAGTTTCAAGTTCTATCTCTATATTTTTTTTTCCTCTTCATATAGTCTTAAGGAGTGACTGCACAGAAACACTTTCATTGAAAGGGGTTGCCAAGCTTCCAAAAATTACGAATCTCCAGAAATCTCAGCAAACATTTTTTCACCCAAACGGGATGATACTTTCAGGTAATGATCAGTACACTAAGCCCACTTGGTTCCCCAAATTTCGTTCTTCTATGTTGAAGCGTTCGTTTCCAGCAACATTTTGAATTTTGGCGTTTCACACTGTTTTCTCCTATAATGATAGATGTATTTGGAACTCTAAATCCAACACGGTTTGTGCTAGCTTCGTGAAACTTGACACAATTAAG